>NW_006400037.1:6176-9912 GCF_000299155.1 Elephantulus edwardii
ACAGGAGACTAGAGCGAGGGCTACATGGTGGAGGGGACCTGGGGGAGGGTTTGTAAAACAATGAAAGAATCTTTTCTTTTACTTTTCCATGACTACTTTTCTGAAGCCGTTTCCAGCTATTTCTTACTAATCTGTTTTACTTTGGAAGTTCAGCTAAAACCTGTGCAACAGTGATAATCTTACTGGTATTTAAAATACTGATTGATGTTGTTGAGTACCTACAAGTTGAACCAATGCAAAGCCAATCCTCCAGTAGATTTTCAGAGGCAGTAAATCACACAGGAGATTGGTTATCTCTCTGTCATGGAGCAGCTGAAAGATTCAAAACTTGGTTTCTACCAGATAGTGCAATTCCTTGCCACTAAGCCATAAAACTTTGCTTCTACTGTTTGCCACCAAACAATTAAACAAAAACAAAACAAAATTTGGGAATAGGAGCAGAAAGGAAAAGTAGAAATTTTATTATATGCTGGCATATAGGAGATAGCATTTAAGAGTTTCCCAAGTTTGTCTACTCAAGAGTCCTTGGTGACTTCTATAGGAAAGTGTCTGGGCAGCAACGTATGAGAACATTTTATAGTATCCTTTCTTATCCAAGTGCTCTGGTTAGTGTCTTAGATTACTGGTCTGGCCTTGTCAATGTACCAGAGATAGTTGACACCATCCACATGTCTAGCCTTATGGGGAATAAATCTTGACTATACCTTATGAGAGCAAACTGAAGAGGGCAACAGAAAGGCTTCAGTTTGATAAAGAAGCTATTGTTAATTATCTGCTGGACTAAGAAAAAAATCTTATTTCTTTTAAGATATTACAAAAAGAAATTGTTAGTTGTACTTTTGTCCAGAGTCCTATGAGAGGTTTGTCTCCTATTATTCTATCCATTAGTTGCAAGAGAGTCCTTTTGCCTCTATTATAGAGTGATAGTTTTCACATTAGTACAGGGTGTCTGTAAAAGGTTCATTTTCTACTACTTTATTGTCAGGTGCAGTAGCGCAGCTTCCAGAATCATGGCAAAATGCAAGCCACCACTTTGTGACACACTGACAAGAGGTGGAGTAGCTTCTTTAGCAACCATTTAATTACTACTCTGTTTACTAGTTTTATGTTCCATACACTAGCAACAGAGAGTAAAACCTGGCTCATTTATTCCAATGACCTATCTATGCTCTTTCTGAATTTTATAGACTGCAATGGTACATGTTAATTTTCTTTCTTTGCAGTGAGACTTTGAATAGTGACTTCCTTAGATTAGTGTCACCTGGTTGACCTCCATCCATACCAGATTGTACACAGTTCTTAGTAATGTTTGTGATTAGCTTTAATCACATAATAATATGTGATAAACTTCCCTATAAATTGCTTAAATGTAGTATTTCTTAGATGAATGAATACTAACATGAAAATTATTTTGTAAAATCTTTCTGCATTGATTACAATGATACATTGTTAGTGACTGATTGAAAGCCTTATTTCTTTTTCTCCTTTTCCTTTAACTACTACTTCATTCTCAAAACAGTAATTGATAAAAGTTGAGAAATACTGCTTACCATGATATTGTAGCTAAAACATCAGAAAATTTTGCCTATTTACATTTACACAAACATTGGTAGTAACAAAAGATGTATGAGTTCATGGCACATGCAGACAAAATCATGCTATTTGTAGTGTTATTGGGTTTGGGTAACAGTTACAGTTCTCAGTGGAGAAAAGTTGTTGTTTTGTACCATCGAATCGCTTGCGACCCATAGAAAAAGTAGAAAGTTTAACAAGTGAAGTAGCACGGACTTTCAGCATTGTAGGTATATTGATACCTAAGAAAAATGTTTTGTTTTGATTTTTGCTATAATAAATTTCAGGAATATGTTTCTTCAAAAAGAACAAATTTCTGCTGATCAATGCACAAAAATTTGGGGTGCCACCCCCTCTAACAGTGTCACCAAGATGGCCCACATCCCCCTCACTCTCCTAGTGATTCCGCTGGATCTAAATCTGAAGGAGGCTTTGTTGTTGTGTTTGTTTGGGTTTTTCCCCCCAAGAAATGTCATTTATTCTGGCCTTCTGGGTAGAGGGAAGAAGGCAGATGAATGGAGAGTTCAAGAATCTAAAGTTAAACTTTACAGTTCACAGTCAGGCATTGTACAACATAGATGTGGGAGAAACAAATGGAGAAAGCAAGCAGAGCCAAGTATCTAATAGCAGGCATGGTTGACAGGGCAACTAGATTTCCAGGCATTGGAGGTAGATGATCTAGGTTCTGCTCCCTGAAATTGTTGGCTAAATAAGCCACAGACTTTCTGACTGATAGTTCGGCGATGCAGTTTTGTGTTTTCAGCTCATTGAGTATCTTCTGATTATGCTGCATCCCTACCTGGTTCTCTGGCTCTCTGAGATGATCTGTAAGCTACTAATGAAATTTAAATATGCCGCGTTATGCTCAAATATGCCAGAGTAGATGGTGGGACCTGTGACTAATAACACTGACCAAACTCAATCACCTGTCTTTTGATGAGTATTATTTTGTATCTTTTGAATGTGCCTCTACAATATAATTACCACACACAGCAAATAATTTAATAAATAACTTCCCTTAATGCTAATATCTGAGATCGTGTCTACTCCTGCTGAAAAATAATGACCATTGATATTGAGTAATCTTATATACTATGTAAATTTTTTTAAATTGCCAGACTTTTTTGAGCCTGCAGTGCAAATACTGACTGCTGTGAGCAATTTACTCAATAGAGCCTACTCCCACTTCACACTTGTGACTAAAACTTGCACCAATT
Source organism: Elephantulus edwardii (assembly GCF_000299155.1). Lineage (NCBI taxonomy): Eukaryota > Metazoa > Chordata > Mammalia > Macroscelidea > Macroscelididae > Elephantulus > Elephantulus edwardii. The sequence goes on from NW_006400037.1 coordinate 8,966, forward strand.
GTTATGCCAGAAAATTTGAGACTCCAAACATTCAGCCCAAGTTTATTGTGCATGGCCAAACAACATTACCTAATGCTTAAACCATTCCAACCCTTAGGGGATGTGAAGATGAGGATTATATACAGAGTTTGGGCAAAGGAGGTTGATTCAAAGTTTGTTACACCACAGGCTCTTGCTCGTATGTTGTTTCATGAAATTCTTCTGTGTCTGCCAATTCCTTTTGGTACAATGACTCTGTATACTCTTTCCATCTTCTTTTAATACTTCCTGGGTCATTTAATATTCTGCCCAAAGCATCCTTAAGTATGGCAACTCAAGGCTTGAATTTGTTCTTCAGTTCCTTCAACTTAATAAATTCCATGTAAAGTCACCCCTTTTGGTTTTCTGCCTCCAGCTTTTTGCACATTTTATGACAAGACTTTCAAGTTGTCCTTTGAAATTTTCTGTTTGGCTCCTTAATGTCTTGATTTTTTCCCCCCTCTGCTTTGGCTTCTCAGTGTTCTAGTGCAATATTCAGAGTTCCTTCTAACATCCATTTTGGTCTTGTCTTTCTCCTCTGCCTTTGTAATGACTTTTTCACTCTACCTGAATGATATTCTTGATATCCTTCCATAACTCATCTGTTTTTCACTCATTAGTGTTTAAGACCTCAAATCTGTTCCTGAGATTGTTTCAAAATTTAGGTGGGATAAACTGAAGGTCATATTTTGGTTCCTGTGGTATTGATTTCGTTTTCCTTATCTTTAGCTTGAACTTGGTGGTCTGTTCTACAATCAGCACTTGGCCTAGTTTTCATAGCATATAGCTTTGCCAGTGGTTCTCTTTCCACAGATGTAATCAAACTGATTCTTATGCATACCATCAGGGGAAAGTCATGTGTATAACCTGTGTTCATGTTTCCTATAAAATGTATTTGCAATAAATAAGTCACTGACTGTGCAAATTTT
>NW_006400037.1:10657-13663 GCF_000299155.1 Elephantulus edwardii
TCAACCATTTTGAATAATATTGCATGAGTTCCTTGTTTTTTAATGCAGCATAGTATTCCATTGTGCGAATATACCACAGCTTCTCTAGCCATTCATTTGTTGATGGGACTGTGAAAAATTCTATCATTCTATCTTCAGCTTCTTTTCTGTCATCAAGTCCATGTTTTTCAACTACTGCTCCTTCTTCTCTGTTCCCAACTTTTGCATTCCAGTCATCCATTATTATTAATGCATCTTTATTGCATGTTTGATCAATCTCTGACTGCAAAAGTTGGTGGAAATCTTCTATTTCCTCTTCTTTGACTCTCATTGTTTGTGTATATATTTGAATGATAGTGGAAGTCACTGGACTTCCTTGTATGCATATGGATATTATCCTGTCACTCACAATATTGTGTTTCAAGACTCATTTAGAAATTACTTTTTTTAACTATGAAAGCAACCCCATTTTCCCTCACCTTTTTATCTCCAGCTTAGTAGATCATATGATTGCCTGATTCAAAATGCCCCATGCCAGTCCATCTCATCTCGCCAATACCTAGTATGTCAATATTTATGCATTTTATTTCTTCCTTAGCAATATCTAATTTTTCTACATTCATGGTTCTCACATTCCATGTTCCAACCACTAGTGTCTGCTTACAACTGTTCCTCTTCCTTTGTATTTCCATACTTGAAATCTCCACCTCTGTTGCCCTATGTTCTAGTCTACGTGTGTTCTATTGTACATAGGATTTTCAAAGGCCTGCTATTTCAGAAATGGATAGCCAATTGCCTGCCAATCAAGGCAGAGTATGCAATCTTTGGGGCAAGGCTAGGAGGCAGAGCACAGGGTAAAAGAGGAAAATAACACTATATACCAGATCCACAGGACACATCACCCTCCCTTGGGATATATTGTGACTACAGTGTGTTGTGTAGAAGAGGAATAGCCCTAAGTCACAAGAAAAACCTGAAGAAGAAATTAAAGGAGAAAGGATTTTTCTTTAGAACCATCCAAGATAAGAAGCCTTCCCTAACATTAGTTCCTTGTATTTGGACTTGCAAACCCCTAAACTCAAGAGACACTGAAATCATAAGAAATCAGCAGCAGCTTGAAGCGTTTGGAATCACAGAAGCCCATAAAGCTTGAGATATAAATTATCAGAAAGTGGGATATAGGTGTTGAACTGAGTAGGTGGTAGTAGAAGGGAATGCTGTTGGAACAGGGAAGTGGATGGGTCAATACACTCATGTCAAGGGTGGGGACAACACTGAAACTATTGGTAATTTTTACAATTAGGGAAATATCTTTTATTTGCATCTGTCAAATTGAAGCATACATTTCCTAAAATAGCTGCTATAACAAAACGGCTCTAATTCTATCATATAAATGGCTTCTCTAATGCTTAATATATAAGCTGCTACTAATATATCTATTTTGTTCTTCCTTTCCTCCTCTAAGCCTACCTAGTCATGCTTACCATGACTGAACTATTAAGTTCACCCTGCAACTAAAGACATAGAACATCCACATTATTGCCCAGGTTAATTAAAATATTTATTAAAATAAGGCAAAGCAAGTTAAGTAAGTCAATAAATAGTAAAAAATAAATATAATAACACCATAAAGGCTCTTAATAAATCAAACATAAAATCTCCAAACTCACACATACACATTAAGACAAGACAGTCCAAGCAAGTAACCAAAACTGAAAACTGAAAAACCATTCTTTTGATGATTAAGGTCGTATGTCAATTTGACTTTGACTGCCAATGATTGTCTGATTTAGTCATTATGTTGCAGTCATTCCCTTGATGAGATTTAATGTAATGCGATCATTTCCTTGATGAAACCATAGCATGATGTCTTCCATGCTTAGAGCTATGATGAGCTGACAATCAATTGAAAACAAGTATCATCAGGGGTCTAATCCAAATTGAATATACATAGACATCTGGCAAAGTCATGATAGCAAAAGTCAGGAAAAGCAAAAGATGCATTTTATTGGGCAAGTCTGTCAAGGACTTCTTTAAAGTGTGAAAGACCAAAGATGTCAATTTAAAGACTAAGGCATGTCTGATCTAAACCATATTTGCTTTGAACTCATGTGAAAGTTGAACACAATAAATAAGAAAGATAATATAATTGATGTCTTGGATTTGTAGTATTGGTGATAAGTATTGAATGTTTTATGAACTGAAGAAAAAAAAAAACAAACCAAAAAACCAAACCGAACAAACAAATCTGTGTTGCAGGAATTACAATCAAGGTGTTCCTTAGATCCAAGGATAATAAAACTTGTCTAACATAATTTGGGCATACTGTCAGGGAGGGGAGGGTCAGTCTTTGTTAAAAGACATTCTGGGAAAGCTGATGAACAGAAAAAATAGAGCAAGATCTGTAACAACATTAATTGGCACAATGATTGCAGAAGGGGCTTGAGCATGTCTGTGATCATGATGATGGCATAGGAGAGAGAAAAATCCCAAACTTGTTTTTAAGATTGCTATGAATCATAGTCAATATAAGGTCACCTAACAAACAACCACAACAGGGAATCCATCTGGATATAAATAAGTAAGTAGATAGATAGATAGATAGATAGATAGATAGATAGATAGATAGATAAGCTGATTGCTGTGTAGTTGTAAATTGCAGTTCACCCTCCAAAACGTTTCATATTATATATATTTAGAGAGAGTGTGTGTTAGATTGAGCTCATAGCCTAGTGACAAAAAGCTGTGCTTCAAGCCTGAAGGCTCATGGATCAAATCCACCGGCTGCTCCATGGAGGGAAGAATATGGAATCTCTGCTTGTGAGATTAACTGACTCTGAAAATCTGCCAGAGGATCAAGATATGGGTTGGTTCCGACTCAACAGTACACAACAACAACATGTTGTTGTTGTTGTTGTTATGTGCCGTGGAGTCGCCTGCGACTCATAGCGACCCTATGTACAACAGCCCTAAACTCTGCTCTGTCCTGTGCCAATCGCACCGTCTCTGACACTCCCATCCCAATTA
>NW_006400037.1:44038-61247 GCF_000299155.1 Elephantulus edwardii
AGGACAGAGCAGAGTTTAGGGCTGTTGTACATAGGGTCGCTATGAGTCGCAGGCGACTCCATGGCACATAACAACAACAACAACAACATACTCAAACAAATATGAAAACCTAGAGGAAATGGGAAAATACTTAGAAATCACATCCTACATAAACTGACACACACCAAAGTTGAACACATGAACAGACCCATTATAAAAGAAGAAACTGAAAAGGTAATAAAACAACTTCCAGCCCAAAAGCCCTGGACCAGAAGGTTTTACAAGTGAATTTTATCAAACATTCAGAGACCTGTCACCAATTCTACATGCACTATTTCAGGAAACTGAAGAAGATGGATTTCTTCCAGACTGATTCTATGAAGCAAACCTATCCTTGATACCAAAGCCAAATAAAGACACCACCAAAAAAAGAAAACTACAGGCTAATATTTCTCATGAACCTAGATGCAAAAATCCTGAATAAAATCATGGCAAATAAAATCCAATGATACATCAAAATAGCAATTCACCATGACCAAGAGGGATTCATAACAGGTATGCAAGGATGGTTTAACATAAGAAAAACATGGTTTAACATAAGAAAAACAATCACTGTAATTCATCACATTAACAGAACAAAGAACAAGAACCACATGTTCCTGTCAATTGATGCAGAAAAGGCCTTTGACAAAATACAACACACTTTCCTGATTAAAACACTCAACAAAATAGGAATAGAAGGGAATTTCCTCAATACAGTAAAAAGTGTATACACAAACTCAAGACCAACATTGTTCTAAATGGAGAGAGAGAGAGAGATTAAAGGCATTCCCTTTGAGAACTGGAACTAGGCAAGGATGTCCACTATCACCTTTCCTATTCAATATTATATTAGAAGTCTTAGCAATAGCAATAAAACAAGAGAAGAAAATAAGATGTATCCAAATTTGCAAAGAGGAGATAAAATTATCTCTCTATGCAGATGATATGATTGTATACTTAGAAAACCCTAAACACTCAGCAAGAAAACTATTGGACATAATTGACCAATTCAGCAAAGTGTCAAGATACAAAATCAATATACAGAAATCAATTGGATTTCTCTACAGTAACAAAGAGACTATAAAACTGGAGCTGAGAAAAACAATACCTATCACAATAGCTAACCACAAGATTAAGTACCTGGGAGTAAATCTAACTGGAAACACAAAGGATCTATTCAAAGAAAATAACAAAGCATTACTATATGAAACAAAAATAGACCTTGAGAAATGGAAGAATATACCTTGCTCATGGAGAGGAAGGCTCAATATTGTGAAAATGACAATCCTACCAAAGGCAATCGACATGTTCAATGCAATTCTAATACAAATACCAATATCATTCTTTAATGAGATCGAAAAGGCAATCTATAATTTTCTTTGAATTGGAAAGAGACCCGGAATAAGCAAGGCACTCCTTAAAAATGAAACAATGTAGGAGGCATCTCACTCCCTGATTTCAAATCCTACTATACTTCTGTGGTGGTCAAGACAGCATGGTACTGGTACAGTGACAGACACATAGATCAATGGAATAGAATTGAGAACTCAGAAATCAGCACATCTACCTATGGTCAACTGATTTTTGACAAGGGAATGAAATAATTTAAGTGGGGAAATGATAGCCTTTTTGACAAATGGTGTTGGCAAAATTGGAAAACCATCTGCAAAAAACTCAAAAAAGACCCATACTTCACACCATACACAAAAACCAACTCAAAGTGGATCAAGGACCCAGGACTAAAATGAAGGACTATAAATTTAACTAGAGAATAGCTCGGAGCACTAATCCACAACATGAACAGTCTTCAAAGCATCCTAAAACGTCTACAACCAGGAGAGGATAAAATAGATGAGTGGGACCCTCTAAGAATCAAATCCCTGTGCACAACCAAAAACTTCTCTAAAGGGGTAAAAAGAGAAGCTATAGACTGGGAAAAATGTTTGGTAATGACATGCCTGAGAAGGGACCTATATCTATAATTTACAAAATACTTGAGCAATCACAACAAGATAAATGTAAGCAACACAACTGAAAAATGGGCACATGAAATGAACAGACACTTCACCAAAGAAGACATTTAGATGGTCAACAAACACATGAAGAAATGTTTACAATCCCTAGCTCTAAGAGAGATGTAAATCAAAACAAATATGAGATATCATCTCACCCCAGTAAGATTACCAAAGGTTGACAGAACAGCAAACAACAAATGCTGGAGACGTTGTGGAGAAACTGGGACCCTTATTCACTGTTTGTGGGAGGCTAAAATGGTGCAACCATTACTGAAAGCAGTATGACACTTCCTCAAAAAGTTGGAAATAGAAATACCACTTGACCAGCAATTCCACTACTGGGAATATATCCTAAAGAATCCAGAACTGCCATCCAAGCAGATATATTCATACCTATGTTTATTGATATTTTGTTCGCAATAGCAAAGAGTTGGAAACAACTCAAGTGTCCATCAACAAACAAATGGCTAGAGAAGTTGTGGTATATTCACACAATGGGATATTATGCAGCACTGAAAAACAAAGAACTCATAAAATATTATAGAAAATGAGTTACCATGGAGGACATTATGCTGAGTGAAATATCTCTGTCACCAAAACATAAATGCTGTATAGTGCCACTCTTATAAAACAGGACTGACAAGGAATTGGGGGAAACAAAGAGAAGAGGGGATAAATAATGTATACGGCATTGAAATGGACAAGGGAGAAAACTGCATAAAAGGAATAAATGATTAGATATTATTGGTGTTACAAGAGTCCAGAATAAGAGCTGTATAGTAAATTGGTCTGTGGGAGGGACTGTATAACAATGAAAGAACTTTTTTCCTAAAAAAAAAAAAATGAACTGGGGTGGGGAGGGGGGCTGGGAGGAAAATGTGCAACAATGAATAAATGGAAATCCAAGTTCTTTATAAACTTATAATAAAATCTCGATTAAAAAGAAAGACAGGAGAGAAGGAGAAGAGAGAGAGAGAGAGAGAGAGAGAGAGAGAGAGAGAGAGAGAGAGAGAGAAGGAAGAAAAAGAAAGAAGGCAGGTAACATCCCAAAATTTAAATCCTATAGTTTTGATTTTATGTTCTTTCAGATGAGTTTTTTTCCCTCTATTCCTTAAGGAGCAAATCCTTACAAGGCCTATGGTGGAGGTCGTGAGGCAGCAGCTACAGGCCTAAATTTGAGAAGAGGTGCTTTGTATTTCTGGGTTTTCCAAGAACGGTTCCTCAACCCTTACTGTGGATGGCACAACTCACACAACAGTTCAGTTTCACGTAGAGATTTGGAAGCACATATGCATTGAGGATGCTCACTTTGGAAATATCCCTGCCTTGACTATAACTGTCTTGTCCTTGGGCATGCAATAGGTGCAGTTTGTGCAGCCAATAGCCTTCATGTGGCCATGACCCTTTATGGCACAACTATTGTTTCTCCTTGTCTTTGTCATCTTAGAAGTGAGGACCAGAGAAATGAACTCAATCCATCTTGCTGTAGATTTTCTTTTCTTGCTTTGACCCACTACCAGCATGATAACTTTTCCCCTTAGGACTTCTTGTTGTTGTTAAGTGCTGTGAAGTCATGTATGACTCATAGTGACCCAGGAAAAACAGATATAAACATTGGCTTATCTTGTGTCATCCTCATGAATCCTGATATACTTGAGCCCATTGCTGCAGTTACTGTGTCAATCTAGGTGGTAGAGGGTTTTCCTCTCCTTCACTGGCCCTCCACCTTTCAAGCGTGATTTTTTTCCCCAAAAACTAACTCCTCCCAATAACATGCCCAAAGTATGTAAGGTGAAGTTTTACCATCCTTATACCTAAGAAGGACACTGGCTAAACTTCATTCAAAACAAACGTGTTTGTTGGTTTTTGTTTTTTAGTAACTACAAAAGGAAACGGGTCAGAATTCCAAAAGTACATGACAGTTAAAGATAATTTTTCTAGAAAGGGAAATATATGTGATTAATAAGTAGATATTTATTGATCTAGAAAAGTTTTTGATGTTTAGAAAACAAGTAGCTAGATGCTAAGAACAGTTGTTAGGACATGGGGCTGCTCCTATCCTCACAAGTCACACTGGGAAACAAAGACAAAAAGAGATGATAGCAGTATTAATAGGTTCATAGTAGAAGTCTGAACACACTAGTAATAAATTCTGATTTACCATAAAATTTTTTTCAGGTGTGTTATGATTATTTCTCTTATATCCATTTATTTCTTCATCTTCTCCTATCTGCCATATCCTCAAACATTCCTATTCACATGGGCTATCCTGAAGGCTTCTGAACTACTATCTCCACATTTCATATCCTCCATTCCCTTCCTATGGGCAGTTACAGCGCTGCCTTTCCATACCCAAGGACTCAAATAGTTTGAATTGCTAAGCTTTTCAGTCTACACTCAATATCACACCAAAGAAAACTCCTCTTTGCATTCTTGTTTTTCCCACTGATAAAGGATTAGTAAAAGTATGGCTGATCAGGAGCAAAACAGGTCAGATCAGATTTGTGAACCCTTTCAAACTCTGTTACATTGTAACACAATTATAATACTACATAATCAAGACCCACACAGTTATAATACAACAGAATCAAGGCCCCATGAGGCAAGCAACTGTAGTTTGTTGTTGTTGTATGCCTTTAGGTCAGAACCAACTTATATCTGATGCTCCTGCGGATTTTCAGAGACGGTAAATCACATGGGAGGAGATTGTTCATCCTTCTCCATTGAAGCAGCTAGACTATAGAAGCATGGTCCTTTGGACTGGTAGCAAAATTCCTTACTACTAAGCCACCAGAACCACAGTTTAGAAAAAGAAAAGGTTACTAAATCTTGACTTTTAGATTGCGTTTCTCTTTTTTCCAGTATGCGACTTTATAAGTACATGCTCCCATAATTAATCTACAGAAAGTTGCCCTGCTCTCCTTGCCTCTCTGGTAGTTCAAATCCATCAGGGTCTCTAAGGGGGAAAGACAGGCAGTCTTTTCTAATGCAACGTACAACCTTGGAAACCTGTCATACAGTCAGCTATGAGTTGGTTCTAACTTGATGATAATGAAGTTGAGGGTGTTTTGGGGGTGGAATTTTATTATTCTAGAAGAGAGGTATATCGAACATGTCCCAGTTTCTCAGAAGGGGTTGTTTCGTCCTAGGATGCTTTCTTTTGCTTCATTACCATTAGTGGGAATTCTACCAATTCCATATGTCATTCCCATGGAAGCTTCTCATTTTCATATTAATCCATGAATACCACAAATGTAAGCACTCTTTCATCTTGTGTTGTTTCCAAGCACAGTTCTCACCAAGTGTTCAGGAAGTTTTTTGAGGTAATACCTTTACCAAACTTGTTTACAGAAACATTGTTACTGTCATGCTTGTTGCTGTTATGTTGTAATTGATTTGCACTCAGTTACTAAAGGTCCACAACATACAGAAGACCTGGAGACTCGCTTCCAAAAGATGATAGCCAAGCAAATTCTAATGTGCAAGCATCAGTTTCTCCCTATTTGGAGCAAAGAAAAGTGAAGAAAATCAAAGCTCTAGTGATCTAGTGGTAAGAACCTGCCATGCATACCTGAATATGTGTGATTCAAGTTTGCCAGTTGCTCCACAGGAGAAGGATGGACAATCTCCTCTCATACGGTGAACTGCCTCTGAAAACCTGCTGGAGTGTTAACTATGGGTTGGTTCTGACTCAAGGGTACACAAAAACAACGTGAGTCAGATGTTCTAATGGACCATATCAACTCTAGCTTCATGACTCTGAGACCAGAAGAACTAGGTAGTGGCCTGCTACCACTGCTGACCACTCTCACATGGTTCACCATAAAAGGTTCTTGAGAAATTAGGAGAAAAATCTGGAGCAACACTCAAAATCACTAGGGGGAAAAAATCAGGCTTATCTGTCTGAAAAAGATTGGTGAAACCCCTGAAGCAATAGTCCTAAAGGCCTGACTCAGAAATCACTCTTGTCATTCAATTTTCAGTCAAGCAATGTTATAAATTGTGCTGTCAACACAAAGGCATGCAGTTCAGATGCACCAGAGACTGTGAGGGAGAAAGATGAGCAATCTCCTCTAGTGTGATTTCCTTAGAAAATCCAGTCATACAAGATCAAAAGGGTAGCATTTGTCCAGGGATAAAGCTCAGAAGGCAGAAGATGGAGGGCAGGGGGAAGATGAATGGAAATAGCAAACAAAGGCGAGAAGTGGGGAGAGTGCTATTACAATGTGAGAGTGAACTCAGTATTACAGAACACGAGGTGTATAAACTGTTAAACTGAAAACCAACTTGTTCTGTAAATTTTCACAGAAATCATAATGAAAAAATTAAACAAAAATAAAGAAAAGAAAAGGAAGAAAACTCAATGGGGCAATTTTACTCTGGGGTTCCACATCAGTGAGACTCAATTCTATGGGTTGGTTTTATATACTTCTTACCTTCTCTCACAGAGTATAAAGCCTTTGACAGTAGATCTGTTAATTTATAGGTTCATACAAACAGAAAGCTGAAGTCCTTCTTTCAGAAACAATCAGAGAAAATTAAAGATAGCAATGAGAGAGGGAGTGCTGGTAGTTGAAGAAGAATTTGAAAATGAAATGCTTAATGAAAGGAAAACTTTGCTTGATTCTGATGATGAGAGAGTTTCTTTTTTAAAAAAAATTTTAATTGAAGATTTTATTATGCAACATATATATTTTTACAGAATATTCTTTCCATTTAATTTCCCCCATTCATTCATTGTTGCACATTTTCCTCCATGCCCACCCCTCCCGAACAGTTCAATTTTTTTCTATGAAGAAAAAAAAAAATTCTTTCATTGTTATACAATTCCCCGCCTTGAGTCCACAGTCCACTTTACTATGCATTTCTTTTTCTGTAATCTTGTCATGAAAAAAATAGCTAATCCTAGATGCCTTTGAGCTGTGGTGCTGGACAAGAGTATTAACTATACCATGGACTGCCAAGAAAACAAACAGATTCATCCTGGAGAGGTTTAAACCAGGCTGCTCCTTGGAGGCAAGGATGCTGGGGATTCGACATACTTTGGACATGTTGTAAGGAGGGACAGATCCTTGGAGAGGGACATCATGCTTGGGAGGGTGGAGGGACGGCACAAGAGGGGAAGACCCTCTATGAGGTGGATTGATTCAGTGACTGGGGTAATCGGGATGGGTGTGTCAGAGGCAGTGCAATTGGCACAGGATAGAGCAGGGTTTAGGGCTATTGTATATAGGGTTACTATGAGTTGCAAGCGACTCAACAGCACACAACAACATATTCCTTTTAAATAGTTCTTTTCCACTGAGAGAGTTTCTATAGGTGACCATTAGATGTCAGCATCTGTGTAGACAGTTTACCAATTTGCCCTCAATCATACATACATGAAAATATTTGCTACTGAACTGGAATGAATTCACAGCTGAACCTGTAGAGGGTTGTCAGGGGTTGTGAATTGCCCAGGAGGAGACTGTTCATCATTCTCCCACAAAGCTGCTGTATTCAAACTGCCCGAGAGGTGCATTTCTGGGGTAGCACCACAACTCCCTATGGACTAGGCTTCCTACTAAAAAGAAAAGATCTTTAAATAAATATTTCCCTTATTAATGCATGAACTGGAACATGGTTTGCACAGACTGTGAGCTTTCTAGTGCTACTGAAGCCTAAAGTGATGGAAACAGGGAGAAACATGAGTGATGGGCTGAGTTTCCATCCAGCAGGGCATAGGCTGCTGGGTTTAGGGCCTTTGGGGGGTAGTGATGAGGGTGGAGTTGGGAATTATGGTGATTAACCTGGCACTTGTGGAGAGCTAGTGCAGAGCAGGATGGGTCTTAAGGGGAAGCGAGATGATAAAATTTGTAGATGAAGCTTGAAAATAGGCCATGTAGAGAGACAGAAGTTCAGATATTTTTAAAAAATTGTTATCTTATTGATTAGATATTCACAGGAAATCGGAGAAAGAAGTAACAGTGGGTATTAAAATAGTGATCACAGTGATCACAAGTTAGAGACAGTGAAAAGAAGACTAAACGTTTGGGGCAGATGGACTTGCCTACTGGCATACCTAGAGGGAGCTCTTGTTGCTATGTGCTGTCGAGTCACTTGTGACTCATAGCCACCCGATGTACAATAGCCCTGAAACCCACTCTATCTTGTGCCATTCTTATTGTCTCTAACACACCTACCTCCATTATCTCAGTCACTGAATCAATCCATCTCATCAAGGGTCTTCCTCTCTTAGGCTGTCCTTCCACCCTTCTAAACATGATGTCTCTCTCCAACGACTGATAACTCTTGAAACATGCCCGAAGTATCTCAGACAAAGCCTCAGAATCCTTGCCTTCAAGGAGCAACTTAATTTCACCCTCTCCAGGACAAACTTACTTGTTCTCCTGGCAGTCCATGTTATATTCAATACCATTCTCCAGCACAGCAATTTAAATGCATCAGTTCTATTTCTATCATCCCTAGTCATTCTCCAGCTTTCTGACACATAGCAATCAACTGCGAAGACTATGGCCTGGATCAGGTGCACACTAGTCTCCAGACTGATGTTGTTGGAGGAGCTCTTAGGATGCCGTAAAACACTGGACACTGAGGATGAGATGTGAGGAGGAGGCTTGCTTCCAGAGGGTTAATTTCCCATGTGTGTCAGAGCAGAACTGTGCTCCTCACGACTTTTAAGGGCTGAGTTTCCATAAGCAGATTTTGCAGGTTTTTGTTCTGAAGTGTCCCTGGGTGGGCTTTGCTCTCTAGCCTTCAGGCAGCAGCCTCCAGCACGAACTTGTTGCACTTGGTGGTTTCAGCTGCTCTCTGATGTGTGTGCGATCACTATGAACTCAGACCACTCAAAAGCAACTAGTTTTTTAGGAGACAGATGTTTGAAACTCCTTAATAGATATAAGTTGAAATTTTGAGAACAGGTAGTGAATGTAAAGAGCGAGAAGATGGGGCAATGAGAAAACTATTAAGAGGAGACTGGAGAAGTTCCCTCAAGGTCACTCAGAACACCCGGGGTGTTTTGTTAAGGTTGCTGACTCAGACTGATTACAGAAGAGAAGGCCTTTTCTGCTATTTCGTCTCTGCATCGTTTGACATATTCATGTGGTGAACAAGCAAAAGCTAATGTGTCCCCATTAAAACAGACACTTTAGTGGCTTTTGATTAATGACAGGGTGTTCTAGACGAGCACTTTTAAAGTAAATGTCAAGATATGTGATAAAATGTAGTCACTTAACATAATGAATCTAAGGTCAAATTACTGTTTGCTGTACTCCTCCTGCTTGCTTCAAAGAAGGTCAGTAAGTCTAAAGCCTGTCTGGTAAGGTGAACATATTATCTTTAAAAGTCCTTGTAAAGACAGAGAGACTTTCATTAAACTGACAGATACAAATCTTTTGAAGTTCCAGAAGATGGACTCATTAGGTTTATTTTAAGGAGCTTTTCTCCTTTGTAACCTTTGGAGAAATGCCAGCAATTATAGAAAAAGTGAACCCACAGATGAAGTCTCTTAAACACTATGTTCTCTATTTTCTTCAAACTAAAAGCCAAACTCACTGTCCTGGAGTCAGTTCCCACTCGAATTTTGGAGGCTGTAACCTTTATAGGAGGAGACTGTTCATTTTCCTCCGAGGAGCAGCTCATGGCTTCAACAGTTGACCTTTTGGTTAGTAACCTGGTTTATTATGAGCCATGCCACTAGGTAACATAAAACTTATCACACTCTAATTTCCAGTTTTCAGTCAGTGGCCTCAAGCACTAACTCTTTGCACTCTGTGGTCCCAGCCTCTTTCTGACAAAAATGGGGATCACTATGAGCATAGCTGACTCAGAGATAACTGGTTTTTTAGGAAACAGAGGTTTGAAATGCTTCAGAAGACGGATGGAAGTTGGAATTTGAGAGCAGGGAGTGAATGTGCAATAATGGCACAATAATAACACAGTAAGGGACACCACATGGTTTAAAATCAGGAAAGGTGTATATCATGGCTGTATCCTATCTCTATATCTATTTAACCTGTACAATAAGCAAATTATTTGAAAATATTCATTCTAAGAGGAATGTGGCATTAGACTTGAAGGAAGATTCATCAACAATTTTTGTCATGTAAATTACACAATCTCGCTTGCCGAAAGTGAGATGGACTTAAAACATTTACTTCAGAATATCAAATACTACAGTCTTCAATATGGATTACATCTCAACATTAAGAAAACAAAAATCCTAACCACTGGGCCAATAAGCAACATAATATATGGAAAAAATTCCGAAATAGTCAATGATTTTATCATACTTGGATCCACAATCAACACCCTTGGCACCAGTGTCAAGAAACGAAAAGAGATAGTGCATTGGGAAGAGTTGCTGCCAGGAAACCCTCCAAAGATCTGAAGAACAATAATGTCAGATTGAGGACCAAGGTGTGCCTGATTCAGACCATGGTCTTTTCCATCACTTGCTATGCGTCTGAGAGTTGGACAATGAATCAGGATCACAGAAGAAGAATTGATGTTTTTCTAATTGTGGTGTTGGAGTAAAGAACTAAATATCTCATGCACTGACAAATAGATATGTCTTGGAAAAAGTGCAGCCAGAATGCTCCCTGGGCTCAAGGATGGTGACGCTTCATTTCATATACTTTGGGCATGTTGCTAGGAAGGCTACTCCTTGAAAAGGGTCACTATAGTTGTAAAGGTGGCTGCAGGTCAGCAAATGAAGGAAAGACCCTCAATGAGATGGATTGACACAGTGACTGCAGTTATGGGCTTAAGTGTGTCAAACATGATGAGGATGGCAACAGGGCATGACAGCATTCAGATCTGTTGTTCATAAGACTGCTATTTTGCTTGACAGTACCTAGCAACAACAACAATACAAAAATTGGAAAAACAACTCATTGTGAACCACGAGGAATTTCATGAGTAACTTTCCAAACCAAGATGTGAACTTCACTTGCTTTCTTATGAAAGTACAACATTCAAACATATTGTTATGTGCTGTTTAGTCGCCTGTGAATCATAGCGACCCTATGTTAAACCCTGCTCTATCTCATGCCAATCTTATTGTCTCTAATACACTTATCTCTAGTTCCCCAGTCACTGAATCAATCCATCTCATTGAGGATCATCCTCTCCTGTGCTGTCCCTCCAACTTCCCAACTCTCCAAGGACTGATCCTGCCTTGCCACATGTCCAACATATGTCAGATGTAGCTTCAGAATCCTTGCCTCCAAGAAGACTGGCTTCACCCTCTCCAGGACAAACTTGTTTGTTCTCGTAGTAGTCCATGGTATGCTCAATACTCTTCTCCAGCACAACAGCTCAAAGGCATCAATTCTATCATCCCTAGTCATTGTCCAACTTCCTGACACACAGTAAATAATTGCAAAGACCATGGCCTGTATCATGCAAACCTAAGTTTCCAGACTGACATCATTGCTCTTCAGTACTTTGGTGAGGTCTCTGACAGCAGACTTTCCCAATACAATTCATCTTTTAATTTCCTGGCTGCTGGTACCAAAGGTGTTGGTTGTAAAGCCAAGCAAACTGAAGCTTTCCACAATCTCAATCTCCACCATCTAATGTAATGCTGCCAATTGGCCCAATGGTGAGAATCTTTATTTTCTTGATGTTGAGCTTCAATCCATATTGAAGGCTACAATCCTTGACCTTCCGCAGTAAGCGCTTCAAGTCCTCCTCAGTTTTAGCAAGCAAGGTTGTGTCATCTGCACAACACAGAGTGTTGATAAGTCTACCTCCAATCCTGATGTCACACTTCTCCTCAGAGTCCAGCCTCCTGGATAATCTGTTCCTCATATATTGAAAAGATAAGGAGATAGGACACATCCTTGACACACACCCTTCCCAATTTTGAACCATGAAGTGTTTCCTTGCTCTTTTCTTATGACTGCCTCCTGGTCCATGTAGAGGTTTCACATAAGCTCAATCAAGTGTTCTCAGATTACCATTGTTCTCGGAGTCAGCCACAGTTTGTTGTGATCCACACAGTCAAATGCCCTTGTATAGTCAATGAAACTCAGATAGACATTCCTCTCGTATGCTCTTTTTGCAGCCAAGAGCCATCTGACATTAGCTATAATATCCCTAGTGCCATGGCTTCTTCTAAATCCAGCTTGCACTTCAGGGAGTTCTCTATTGTTCCAGTCTTTTTTGGAAAAGCATCAGCACAATCTTGCTTGCATGTGATATCAATGATACTGTTATATGATTTCCACACTCTGTCAGATAATTTTTCTTTGGAATAGGAACAAATATAGATCTCTTCTAGTCAGTTGGCTAGGTGGTTGTCCTCCAGATTTCTTGGAACAATTTGGAGAGCTCATCCAGGGCAGCATTTGTTTGTTGAATTATGTCAATTGGTATGCCATCAATTCCTGGGTCCTTGTTTTTTGCCAATTCATTCAGAGCAGCTTGAACTTCTTACTTCATCACCACCGGCAGGGTCTTGCTCATATGTTGTTTCATTAAATTCTTCTGTGTCCATCAATTCCTTTTGGTGCAATGACTCTGTATACTCTTTCCATCTTATTTTAATACTTCCTGGATTTTTAAACATAGAATTACTAAATTTACAATTATTTAATTAAAATTAAATACACAGAAAATGCATATTTTGTTGGTAATTTCAATCAACCATCAATTAAATGTTAAACTGTTCCTTTGACATTGAGTCCAATTAAGGTGTGTTTAAAAATAGTTTACATTATTTTCTCCCAACCCATTTGATGAAGGAAACAGAAGCAAATAAATGGGTAAATATTTTATATGAGCACAAATTTTGCTATTAAAATTTGTGTTATACAGAATATAAGTATAGAGAGATTCATAACTAGAGATAAATAAAGAAACAGATAATAGATATATAGATTGGTAGGTCGGTATGTGGATAGATAGACTTAAGTTTTGCCTGATTCAAGTCATAGGATAGGAAGAGGGAAGCGGTGCAGGGAAGGAAGAGGAGAAAGGGGAGGGGAGAAGGGTAGGAAGGGGCAAAAGAGAAGGAGAGAGGAGATGGAGGGGGAGGAGAAGGTGAGGAGGAGTGTAGGATAAGTGGAGGGAAGGAGAAAGGGAAAGGAGGGAAGGGGGTAGCGCGAAGGGAAGAGGGAAAAGGAGCAGATTCATGCTCTCTCTAGCCTCCTACTTTTTGAATTCTGGTCCTCAAAGGCTCCCTTTAACTAACTGTTCCAGAACACCTTCCATGGTGTTCTCAGAGCTGAGCTGATTTTCTATCACAGCTATCATACCTGACTTTCTATCACAGCTCTTAAGACTTTTTTAGGTGTCATCTATTGGTCTGAAATTTCTACAAGAGTGTGAATTCCTCCCACGTCTAGCAGCACAGTTGAAGAAAGTAATTAACAGACATGTTACAGCCCTGAGCCTTCCTACTATTTTGTTTTCTCAATCATGTGTACATGTACATATATAAGAGACATATATAACTGTCTTTATGTATCTAACTCTATATAAAGATCAGTAAAGCTCTTTGTCACCTGTCACTGTCTATTAGAAATTGGCTGCACCACATTCAATAATCTCACTGATTCTCCAACTACCTAAAGCAAACTCAGAAACATTTCCCTTGAGTCAGTTCTGACTCATAGCTATGCTCCATCAGGTTTTCAGTGCTGTGAATCTCAACAAAAAGAGCCTCTTTCTTTCTTTCATGGAGCTCCAGGGTGATTCTAACAGGCTGGTGGTATTATTAATATTTTAAGAATGAGGGAACTGAAGGTCAGAATTGGTAAATAACTAGTTCAAGGTCACATCCCTTGCATGCTCATCACCGAAGTCCATGCTATGACCCAAACCATATGGTGTTAGGTGTCATCGAGTCAAGTAAGACTCATAGTGCCCATATGAACAGTAGATCTGAACCCTGTCCTGTCCTGTGCCATCTTCATCATCTCTGACATGCTTGGCCTCATTATTGCAGTCACTTGTGTTAATCCATTTCTTTAGGGCGGGGCCTCCCTCTCTCTCTCTCTCTCTTTTTAAATTAATTTTTCTAATGAAACTTTACAGAAAACTTGGATTTCCATATATTCATTGTTGCACATTTTCCATCCTACCCACCCCAGTTTGCTTTTCTCTTTAAAAACTTCATTCATTGTTGCACAATTTCCTTCTTCCCCCTCCCATACCCCAATCCACTTTGCTATTCACCTTTAATTCTGGACTGTTGTCATGCAAATAACTCCTAATCATATATTCCTTTTAAACAGTTCTTTCCCTCATATATTCTAATGCACTTTTCATAATTCATCTCCTGTTTTCCTACTTTCCTCCAAACCCTGATGCCAGTACTATTTTATAACAGTAGCATTATGCAGTATTTGTCCTTTTGTGACTGATATATTTCACTCAACAAAATGTTCTCCAGATTCACTCATTCCTCTCTTTTGCTGAACCTCTACCTTCACACTGCCTCTAATTGCTCATTCTCTCACAATCATACTTCTGCTCCTCCACTTTTTTAATGTCTTGGCAGAAGAATTTTATCAAGCAGAGGCTGACTAAAAGTTAGGGAAGCAGCTGTTTTCAAGATAAAAAATTACATCATGAAAGTCAATTGATAGTTGGAGGCAGAGGGTCACTGAGTTCTTTTCCATTTCAATTTGTCGATTCTTGGTACATGTTATTTTCTCTGTTAATAATCAGAAGCCATTTCCTGACATGACATTTGAGGTGGAGTAGAGCACACGATTTGGAGTGTCATTCAACGGCACGCTGTAGGTCTGTGTCAGAGAATGACAAAGAACTCAGAGGCTTAAATGATTTTCCACTTGATTTTAGCCCCAGGGTTGGAAAGAAAAATCACACAATTGTAGCCAAGCTCTTTGAGCAGTGTTCTGTTAATTTCTAGCAGAGTGCCTGCAAGATGACGCAAGAGAAAAAAGAGAAAATATAAAATCTGAGTTCTTCATTTTCCCCTTTAAGTGTATATGTGTAAATACTATTCCTTTCGTTTCTTAGCTTGTTTTTTTGAGACATATCACAATCAGCCTCTTTGATATTTCTGTATACTTTCTTTGAAGAACGAAGGTTGAACCACAACTTTAAGTGTTAAGATTTGTCTCCACTAAAAAAATCAATGCTGAAAGAAAACAAAACTCATTGCTATTCAGCCACTTCTTATTCAGCAGTTTTACAGCTTAGAGTAGAACCACCTCAAGGCTGTGGTCTTTCTCTTGTGGAGTATCAGCCCAGGGAGTGTGAATGGGCATTTGCTTCTAGTGACAATGAAGAGAGAAGATAAATCAGGATGAAGGCACACATGATGCTCCACAGCTCAAGCTGTGATGTCATTTCAGGTTTTTTCTTCACTGAAAGTCTGTGAGTCTCTGAAAGAATCAATGTCTTTGAGTTGTGATGCTGTAGGAGAGTATTGAAAATATCATGGACTGCCAAGAGAGTAAACAGGTCTGACCTGGAGAAAATGAAACTGGGATAGTCTTTGGAGGTAAGGATGGTGAAACTCCATCTAAGATATTTTGGGCATATTATCCACCAATCACTGGACAAGAACATCATAGTTGGAAAGATGGAGGGTAAGAAAAGGAGGGGAAGACCTTCAACAAGAAGGATTGACACAGTTCTATGTCAATGGGCTCAAGTATATCAGAAATTATGAAGATGGCACAGAAGAAGGCAGGTTCAGATCCATCATTCATAGGTTCACTATGAGTGAAAGTGGACTCAATGGCACCTAGCAACAATAACAACTCCTTTTTAAAAGGTGAGAGGACTGTATAGACTCCATTTTGTGCTTAGCCTCCATCTTAAGCCTGACCTGTTGTTATGTGCTGTCGAGTGTCAAGTGGAGTGTCGCTTGAGACTCATAGCGACCCTATGACCTAGCAGGCCATAAAAGTTCTTTGCCCTAGAGGCAACCAATTAGGAGAGAAAGTAACCACAAGATAACCACAAGTGGGAGGGTCTTATCTCAAAGTTAGCCATCTGTGTGCCTGATGTTTACATAAGTACATGCATATGTGACACAGGAAGAGTGTGTACATGACACAGGAAAGAGAGGAGGTGGGCTGACCGGCCTAGACACAAGCCAATCACAAACCGACCCATGTAACTGCTCCCCTCGCCCACCAATCATTACCTCATCCTGGTAAACCCGCCCTACCTTAACCCATAAAAGGCTTATGAACCTGCACTCTGGGTCGCCATTTTCTACTGAATGGTGGACATTGCATACATGCTGGAGTTTGTTCTGCAAAATAAAGCTCACTTTCCATTTGCATACATGAATCAGTGATTTTTCGGGTGGTGATTTACGGACCTAACAAAAGGTAGAATTGCAGTTAAGTTCTCCTAAGTCACTTAATTACAAACACTTGTTCTGGGACAGGAAGGAGAAGTTACAGGATTCATTTCTCTCCTCTAACAGCACACATTGCTCATTTGGTAAATGAGAATAAGTTGTCTCTTTTGCTGAGAAAACCAAGCCTTCTCTTCCTCCTGACAGTTTCAACATTTCACTTCTTATTTCTATCCACATTATTGAAGCGTACTATATTTATTGATTTTATTGATATAATAAAATCTCAAGAGCAGAGAAGAAAAACAAAACAACAACAACCCTCTATTTCTCTATTACCAGTGGAGCAAAGGACCTTTACCCCCTCTTTATTATGATTTGGCAAAAGTCAATTAATTTTTATGTTACCCATTCAATCTGTTTCATTCTATAATTATTATTATATCTCTATCAATTTCAGTAGCCACAATGTAATTGTACTCTGTTCTTCCTCCTTGTAATTCTGACTTTTGGTAATCTTTCTATACTACATTGTCTTCCCTTTCTTTAGTGGCATTGTGCTAATCATCCACTTACTCCATGTTACTTCCCTTTCCATGCATATATTTTTTTTAATTATTATTAAATTTCATTAGTTTTAATGAACATTTACAGAGATTTTGGGTTTTCATTAATTCATTGTTGCACTGTTTTCTCTATCCTGCTCCCCAGTTCGTTCTTCTCCCCCGACCCCCAAATGTCTGTTTTGTTTTTGTTTTTGTTTTAATTATTAAATTTTATTAGTATTAATGAACATTTACAGGGATTTTGGGCTTTCATTCCTTCACTGCTGCACCATTCTCTCCACCCTCCTCCCCAGTTCGCTCTTCTTCCCCCGCCCTCC
>NW_006400037.1:67837-71355 GCF_000299155.1 Elephantulus edwardii
CCTTGAAGATGTATCATGGAAGTGTTGCAGCCTAGAAGACACAAATTTAACTAACAAGTTAAAAGTACATGAGTCAAAAATTAAAAAGCAATAATATTCCAAGTAGAGGTTCTAATAGTGTCACAAATCAAGTTACAGAGGGAAGGTGGTTCTTACAATAAAAGGCCTATAGACCAGCACTTTTTCTATTATAGCGTAGACTTAGGAACCACAAGATGTAGAAGCTCAGCTATGTCATTTATGGTTCTTAAGTGCTGCAGAAAATTCCATCTACCACTGGGTTGTTTTATGAATCGGAAGTTCGCATGCAAGGTAGAGGTGAAGTAAGGAACTGCTTATGAGGTTTTCCGTCCATTCCAACAACTAAGAAATACTGAGAAGAGTTGCGACCTCAGAAGGCTTTTAGGACCAATTAGTAGGCTCTGTGTCCAGGAGAAAATTAATATCCTTACCAGTAATGTCAATGCTCACCCACAGCTCTTCTAGGAGGATCTAAATTGTTGAAGCGCCTTTCCATTCATATTAATATGTATCTATTAACTGTTTCTTGGAAGCAGGAATGGCATCCACTTCCAAAAAAACTCCACAAACCTTGCCTCCCATGAACTTAGAGAAAAGCTGAGTTTCATGTTAAGACTTTGGTTCATAGGGTCGCTGAGTCCTCTATGACTTGATGGCACTTAACAACAATAACATCAACTACTTATGCATTTTTATTCTCCCTTTTCTCTTTTCCAATCACTGATAACCATCAAGAACGAATCTGTATGTAGATTTTCCTCAGCTTTTTATAATAATGGTTTTATGCAGTATTTGTCCTTTTATGACTAATTTATTCCATTCAGCATAATGTCTTCTAGATTTATCCATGTCAGCTGTTGTTATTATTATCTTCCATTGAGTCACCTGCCACTCATAGCAACCCTATGCACAACATCTCATCTGGGGTCTTCCTCTCCTGCACTGTCCCTCTATCCTTCTAAGCATGATGTCCCTCTCCAAGGACTGATCCTCCTGGTCACGTTTCCAAAGTATGTAAGACAGAGCTTTAAAATCCTAGCCTCCAAGGAGAAACTCCATTTCATCCTCTCCAAAACAGACATATTTTTTCTCCTGGTGGTCATGATGTGTTCAATACTTTTCCTCAGCACCATAATTTAAAGGCATCAATTCATCTTCTATCAACCTTAGTTGTCCAAGTCTTTTATCCATAGTAAGTAATTGCAAAAATTATGGCATGGATCAGGTGTACCTTAGTCTCTAGTCTGACATCACTGCTCCTCAGCACTTTGGAGAGGTCTCTGATAGCAAATTTTCCCTATGCAACTTGTCCTGACAGCTGGGGCCAAGAGTGTTGATTGTGAAAATGAGCAAGCTAAAATTGTTAACAACCTAAAACTCTTCTCCCTATATCTTGATTTTGCTACTTGGCTCAGTGGTGAGAATCTTTGTCTTCTCAATGAAGAGCTTCAATCGGTATTGCAGACTATAGTCTTTGATCCTCTGAAGCAAATGTTTCAGGTCCTCTTCAGTCAGTAAGCAAGTTTGTATCATCTGCATAATGCAGATTGTTGATGAATCTTCCTCCAATTCTGACACCACCATCCTTCTCATAGAGTCCAGCCTCCCTAATGGTCTGTTCCATGTATAGAGTGAAATGGTTTGGAGAAAGGATGCATCCCTGATGCACTCCTTTCCTGATTTTGAACTATGTAGTGTTTCCTTGCTCTATTCTGACAATTGTAGATTCCTGAACCTACTTTAAGTATAGGTTTCACATAAGCACAATAAAGTCTTCTGGGATTCCCGTTCTCCTCAAGGTTAGGCACAGTCGAATGCCTTTGCATAGTCAATGAAGCACAGACAGACATTCCTCTGGTACTTTTTTGCTCTCAGCCAAGATATCTGACAGTGGCAATAATGTCTCTAGTGTCATGGTCTCTTCTAAACCCAGCTTGTATTTCTGGTAGTTCTCTGTCAAGATACTGTGCTAGTCATTTTTGGGTAATTTACAACAAGATTTTGCTTTTGTGTGATATTGTTTGATAATTTCCACTCTTTGTCAGGTCACATTTTTTTAGAGAGGAATAAATATGTGTCTCTTCCAGTCAGTTGGCCAGGTAGTTGTCCTCCAGATTTCTTGGAACAACCTGGTAAGACATCCAGGGCAGTATCTATTTCCATGTTAGCTAGTGGTTTTTTGTTTGTTATTTTTTGGTGTTTTTTTTTTTTTCTTTTTTCTTAACAAGCCTGGAAGCAGGAGTGGCATATGCTTCTGGAATGGCTTGCCTCCAGAAACTCTATGTATGAACAGTGCTCAGGC
Organism: Elephantulus edwardii; assembly: GCF_000299155.1. Classification (NCBI taxonomy): domain Eukaryota; kingdom Metazoa; phylum Chordata; class Mammalia; order Macroscelidea; family Macroscelididae; genus Elephantulus; species Elephantulus edwardii. The sequence continues at coordinate 70,161 of NW_006400037.1, forward strand.
CTTTTGTTCATAGGGTCTCTATAAGTCATCTATGACTCGACAGCCCTAACAACAATAACAACGATGACAGAGAGAGCTACATTGGTCTAGTGGACAGAAAGTTATGCTACCAAGCCGAAGGTGGGTGATTTTAATCTGCGGCCCTCAGGCCAGGTTCGTATTGTTTTCCTGTCAAACATTCTTCTAGATGATATAGCACTGGTCTGTGCATTGCTGTACAGAGGTAACTCGTGGTTGCTATGATACTGAACACTGGGACACTGATGTGCCAAACGTGGTAATGGTTACCCATGGTGGGCAGTGTTTGCTGGAGCTTCTTGACTAAAACAAGCCTGGAAGCAGGAGCGGCATCCACTTCCAAAATGGCTTGCCTCAGGAAACCCTATGTATGAACAGTGGTCAGGCTTTTTGTTAATAGGGTCGCTATGAGTTGTCTACGACTTGACGGCACCTAACAACAACAGTGTTTTTAAAATTTTTTATTGTTTATTAGTGTTGCACAGTAGTCTACTGTGTGATTGTACTTGTTTACCCATTCATCCATTGGTGGAAACTTCGGTTGCTGCTATCTCTTTACTTTTGTAAATAATGCTACCATGAACATGCATGTGCAGCTATCTACATTCCATTTTGTAAGGATATATACCTGGTGTGGGATTGCTGGATTAAAAAGTATTTATATTTCCAAATTCCTAAGAAAGTGCTGTTTTCCGTAGTGGTTGCACCATATTACCATGCCATCAGCAGTTGCTGAGAGTTCCAATCTCTCCACACCCTCTCCAGCCTTTATTGCTTATTATCTTATTGATCTTTACTTTTATTGCTGAGGAGAGATGATATCTCATTGCTGCTTTGATTGGGAGAAAATCACTTTTGAAAATATAGACTATTTACTCTCTCAAGGTGAGTGTTATTTAGATTTGATATAATGTTTTTACTTTAAAAATTAAACTTCATTACATTAAATATTCAATATGAATTCAATTACATTAAATATTACAATACGAACCTGGCCTGAGGGCCGCAGATTAAAATCACCCACCTTTGGCTTGGTAGCATAACTTTCTGTCCACTAGACCAATGTAGCTCTCTCTGTCATCATTGTGGCATCAGGATTGGTGGAAGATCTATTAACAATCTCCGTTATGCAGATGACACAACCTTGCTTGCTGAAACTGAGGAGGACCTCATGCAC
>NW_006400037.1:71916-78386 GCF_000299155.1 Elephantulus edwardii
GGAGGGGAAGACCCTCTATGAGATGGATTGATTCGGTGACTGGGGTAATCAGGATGGGTGTGTCAGAGGCGGTACGGTTGGCACAGGATAGAGCAGAGTTTATAGCTGTTGTGCATAGGGTCGCTACGAGTCGGAAACGACTCGATGGCACATAACAACAACAACAACATTAAATATTGATTCCTACCAAAAGACACAACAGAAAAAAAGCATTTAAATATACTCAGAGAACCAATAGGAAAACGAATACATCTTTAAAGAAGAATTTACTTCTATTAGAAGACATCCACATTTGTTCCCATTCCCAAGAAAGACGATCCAACTGAAAGTGGAAATTACCAAACAATATAATTGATAAGATGTGCAAGCAGAATACTGCTGAAGATCCTTCAAAAATGCCTGGAACATTACATAGATAAGAAACTGCCAAAAGTTTAGCAGGGTTTAGAAGGAGCTGTGGCATCAGGGATATCATTGGTAATGTTAGATGGATCTTGGCTGAAAATAAGAATACCAGAAGAATGTCTATTTGTGCTTTGTTGACTATGCAAAGGCACTTGACTGTGTGGATCATGACAAGTTGTGGCTGACATTGAGAAGGGTGGGAATCCCAGAGCACTTGATAGTACTCACACAGAAACTATACCTGGACCAGGAGGTTATTGTGCGAACAGAGCAGGGGAACACTGAATGATTGGAATTGGGAAGAGAGTGTGTCAAAGTTTTATCCTCTCTCCATACCTATTCAATCTGTATGCTGAGCAAATTATCTGAGAATCTGGACTCTATAAGGAGGAATGTGGCATCAGGATTGAAGGGAGAATTATCAATAACCTGTGTTATGTAGATGCCACAATTTGCTTGCTGAAAGTGAGTATGGCTTGAAGCACTTGTTGTAGAAGATCAAGGAATACAGCTTTAGGTATGGATTGCATCTCAATATTAGGAAACCAAAGATCCTTAACACTGAACCTATATATATGCAGCATCATGATGGATGGAAAGGAGATTGATTGTCAACAGCTTAATCTTGTTGGATCCACAATTAACACCCTTGATACCAGCAGTCAGAAAATAAGGAGACACATTGCACTGGGAAAATCTGCTGTTAGAGACCTCTCCAAATTATTGAGGAGTAGTGATGTTAGTCTGAAGACTAAGATACATCTGATTCAGGTCATAGTCTTTCTGATAATTAGCTATGCATCTGAAAGTTGGACAATGAATAAGAATGATAGAAAGAATTGATGCCTTTGAGCTGTGGTGTTGGAGAAGAGCACTGAACATCCCATGGATGGCCAAAAGAATGATAAGATATTTCTTGGAGATCGTGCAGCCAGAGTGGCCTTTGGAGGCAAGAATGATTAGGCTTTGCCTCAGACATGTTGCTAGTAAGTGCTATTCCTTGGAGAAGAACACAATGCTGGGAGGGGTGGAGGGTCAGCAAAAGAGAGGAAGGCCCTCAATCAGGTGGACTGACAAGGTCACTGCTGCAATGGGCTCTTCTGTGTCATGAAGTGTGAGGGTGGTGTAGGATAGAACAGGGTTCAGATCTTTTGTTCATAGAGTCACTATGAGTCATACTCAACTCATTGGCATCTAAAAACAACAACAACTATTGAGAATATATATAGTAAAACATACACCAATTCAACAATTTCTAAATTTACAATTCAGTGACAATGATTGCACTATCCAAGTCACATCACTATTCTCAGCCTTCTGGTTCCCCCATTAAAATAAACTCACTGTTCTTAAGACTTTTCGTGACAACTTGGTGCTTTTTTTTTTCATTTTAAATCTGAGTGTACGTTTACTAACCACATTGGTTTTCTATCAAACATTTCACAGGCATTTTACTTTAGATCATTTGTTAAAATTGAGCCCTTAAATTTCTTATCTAATCTCTCAAATTCTTGATGTTCATTTGATCTCATATAGATAGGTCTTAAAAGAGCACAGTGCTCAAAAAAAGTTATATAATTACTTGGCTTAAAGGAGACTTCAGGAGCTGTTTTTCCTTTAAAGATTACCTCAAAGGAAGAGTTTCAGGTGTTCATCCAGCTTCTATGGTTCCAGACTGCATGAACTCCATGACAACTTGAAATCACAATTCATTTTTGCCTTATTGATCAGGTTTTGTCTATTGAATCTTCGATCAAATTTGTCTAGCTAGACACCATGGAGCTTTTCTGGTCTTTTGTCAATGGGACAGTTCATAGAAGCAATAAGCAACATATTCTATTTCTTGTATTTCATATACATCTTCTTCCTCTATGCTCAAACCTTTAAAAGCCCATATACTAAGCAATGAATTAGGATGTGGAGCAAAAGCACTGAACACTTTACTGAGCCAAATTTATGAACTCGAGAAGAATCAATGAACCATAAACTGCTAACAAACAAGTCTGTCTTGGAGAGGGTGAAACTGTAGTAGCAGCTTATATGTTAAGCATTATAGAAGCCATTTTATATTAGCATTGTTAGCATTGTTTGTTGTTATGTGCCTTTGCGTCACTTGCGACTCACAGCAACCCTGTGTACAACAGCTCTGAATACTGCTCTATCTTGAGTCAGTTTAATTTTCTCTGACACACTTATCCCCATTACTCAAGTCACTGAGTCAATCCATCTCATCCAGGGTTTTCCTCTCCTGCGATGTTCCTCCACTCTTTCAAACATGATGTCCCCTTCTGAGAACTGGTCCTTCGTGGCAACATGCCCAAAGCATGTATAAGGAAGATTAAAAATCCGTGCCTCCAAGGAGCAGTTTCATTTCACCACCTCCAGGGGAAGATCTGTTTGTTTTCCTGGCAGTCCAAGGTATGTTCAAAGCTGTTTTCCAGCACCACAACTGAAAGGCATCAATTCTTCTTCTATCACCTTTAGACATTATCCATCTCTCTGATGCATAGCAAGATCAGGTGCACCTTAGTTTCTAGACTGACATCATTGTTCTTCAGTGCTCTGTAGAGGTCCCTGACAGCAGACTTTCCCAGTGTAATTCATCTTTTGATTTTCTGGATGATGGTACCAACAGTGTTGATTGTGAAATCAAGCAAGCTGTAGTTATTAACATTCTCAATCTCTTTGTCTCTCATGATGCTATCAGTCAGCCCCATGGTGAGAATCTTTGTTTTCTTGATGTTGAGTTTCAATCGGTATTGAAGACTGCAGTCCTTGACCTTCTGCACCAAATTCCACAGGTTGTCTTCAGTTTCAGCAAGTAAGATTGTGTCATCTGCATACTGCAGATTGTTGATGAGTCTTCCTCCAATCGTGATGCCACATTCCTCCTCATAGAGCCCAGGCTGCCAGATGATCTGTTCTGCATATAGATTGAAAAGGTATGGAGATGCATAGTAAAGTGGATGGGGGTAGGGTGCGGGGGGAGTCTGTATAAAAAATGAAAGATTTTTTTTCCAAAGAAAAAAGTGAACGGGGGGGGGAGGGGCAGGGAAGGAGGGAAACGTGCAACAGTGAATGAATGGAAATCCAACTTCTCTAGAAACTTTCATTAAAATCTCAATGAATAAAAAATTTAAAAAAGGTATGGAGACAGGATGTATCCCTGGCATACACCTTTCCAGATTTTGAAACTTGCAGTGTTTCCTTGCTCTGTTCTGATAACTGCCTTTTGGTCCAAGTATATGTTTTGCATAAGCACAATCCAGTGTTCTGAGATTCCCATTCTTCTCAGAGTAAGCCACAGTTGTTGTGATCCACACAGCCAAATGTCTTTGTATAGTCAATGAAACACAGATAGACATTCCTTTGATTCTCTCTGCTTTCAGCTAAGATCCGTCTAACATTAGCTATAATATCCTGAGTACCACAGGCTCTTCTAAACCTAGCCTGCACATCTGGTAGTTTTCCATTGATGTGCTATTCCAATCACTTTTTAATTATTTGCAGTGGGATATTGCTTGCATGTGATATTAATGATATTGTTTGATAATTTCCACACTCTGTTTAGTCACCTTTTTTTTATTTTAAATGGGAACAAATATAGATCTTTTCCAGTCAGTTGGCTAGGTGTTTGTCCTCCAGATTTCTTGCCACATCTGGTGAGCACATCCAGGACAGCATCTGTTTGTTGAAATATGTTAACGGGTATGACATCAATTCCAGGGACCTTGTTAGGGTCGAATGTTGAATGACCCAGGAAGCATCAATAGCATACAGAAGGAGTACACAAAGTCACTATACCAAAAAGAATTAGGTGACACAGAAGAATTTCATAAAATGTTAAGAAAATGAACAGGTTTGTCCTAGAGAGGGTTAAACCAGGCTGCTCCTTTGAGGCAAGGTTTCTGAAGCTCGTCTGACATACTTTAGACATGTTGCAATTAGGGGCCAGTCCTTGGAGAGGGACATCATGCTTGGGAGGGTGGAGGGACATTGCAGGAGACGGAGACCCTTAATGAGATGAATTCAGTGACTGAGGTAATGAAGGTAGTTGTGTCAGAGACAATAAGATTGGCATAAGATAGAGAAGGGTTTAAGGCTGTTGTTCATAGGGTTGCTGTGAGTTGCAGATGGCTTGATGGCACGTAACAACAGCAACAACAACAACAACAGAATATCATCAAGAACCTGTGATGATGAATGTGGAAGTTCAAGCAGCTTTGAAAGAAGTGGCAAAGAAATGAGGTCCCAAGAATTGACAGCATACCAATGTTATCATTAGAGTAGTCATTTTGTTCTGACAGGCATTTTAAGATGCATGCCTCAGTAATTTTTAGCAAAAATACCTTTTGCTGAGTGTTTGTGTTCTAATACCATTCCCTGACTACATCCTGTATGCCAGGACACCAACAAGAAATCAGAAACAATAATGAGTCCTGAATGTTCAGAAATCTCTACTGCTAACCACAATGAACTTTATGTCATACACCATACTCTGGCCCATGTCCAATCCTTCTATATAAACTCAGTGTTTGCTTTCCCTCGGGGTCAGAATGGTTTGAGCATTAGCTGATGTTCTTTGACCAAGTGCAATAAAGTTTTCTTGATCCCTAGATTTTGGCTGAGTGTTTAGAATTTCACATTTTCTGCCATAATAAAATTAGGTTGCTCCTTGGAGGCAAGGATTTTGAAGCTCTACCTCAGTACTTTGGGCATGCTTGGAAGAGTGGAGAGGAAGACCTTGGATGAGGAAAATTGACTCAATGACTAGGGTAATGGGGGTAGGTGCATCAGACACAATGAAATTGGTTCACGACAGAGAGGGTTCTTAGGATCATTATGACTCGCAAGTGACCTGATGGCACATAACAAAACCAATGCTCTGGTGGCCAAGTATTAAGAAGCTGCTCTGTAATCTCAAAGCCCCGCTGTTTCCAACCCACCAGCTGATTTTCTGGAAAGGAATGGGTAATTTCCTCCATGTGATTAAATGCCTCTGAAAACCTGCTGGAGGGTCAGTCATGAGTTAGTTCCCATTCATGGCAAACAACAACAATAGTGGCTTAGAGGTAAGGAATTATGTGACCAGTCTAAAGGCATGCAGTTTGAGCCCATCAGCTCCGCTGCTGGAGAAGGATAGCCAACCAATCACCTCTCTTGTGATATACAGACTCTGAAAATCAACTGTAGAGTTACCTCTGAGTCAGTTGCATTTTGACAGCATTTAACAACCAACCAAGTTAACTAAGATGTCCTGTCAAACTATGACCCTAAACGAAGGGGCGTTTGGCTGTATATGAGCAACCTCAACTGCTATTCTTCTTTTGAGGGGGAACGAGAGGGATATGTCAGTGCAATTTTATAATATATCGTACAACTTTAGTCAATTCAGCTTTTTGCAGATGCTCATCTTATTAACGATTACATGAATAAACTGTGCAATTCTACTCTTAAATAATGTGATTTTTTTTTTCATCACCAAGAAAAATTCAGTAGTCTGTAAGGAATGTGTGCTATCTCCGTACCATTTCAATGTATATGCAGAATAGGTTATCAGGGAGGCTGGGCTCTATGAGAAGAAATGTGGCATCAGGATTGGAGTAAGATTCTGAGTTATGCAGAATGACACAACCTGCTTGCTGAAACTGGGGAGGACCTGGAGCGCTTGTTGCAGAAGGTAAGGGTTGCAGTCTTCAGTATGGATTGAAGGTCAGTATCAAGAAAGCAAAGATACTCATCACTGAGCTGACTGGCAGCATCATGATGGATGGTGAAGAGATTGAAATTGTAAATAGCTTTAATTTGCTTGACTCCACAATCAATACTCTTGGCACAAGCACCCAGGATATTAAGATGTATTGAGTATTATGGTTAGCACAGGAATCCAGAATTAAGGTTGCATAGAGAAGTGTACTCGGGGTGCGGGGTGGGGGGAAGGGACGTGGAAATTGTATACTAATGAAGGAATTTTTTTGTTTTTTCTCTCTTCGGAGGGGGAAGTGAGCTGGTGGGGAGGGGTGGGAAGGGAGAAAATTGCAGCAATGAATGAATGGAAATCCAAA
>NW_006400037.1:79895-80449 GCF_000299155.1 Elephantulus edwardii
ATAGGATTATATCCATACGCTTACAAGGAAGTCCAGTGAATACCACTATTATTCAGATATATGCACCAATAACCAGATCCAAAGAAGAAGAAATAGATGATTTCTACCATCTCTTACAGTCGGAGATCGATCGAACACGCAGTCAAGATGCATTGATAATAATGGGCGACTGGAACGCAAAAGTGGGGAACAGGGAAGAAGAATCAGTAGTTGGAAAACATGGACTTGGTGACAGAAATGAACCTGGAGGTAGAATGATTGAATTTTGCACAATCAATGACTTATTCATTGCAAATACATTTTTAAAGAGACATAAACGCAGGTTATACACATGGATTTCACCTGATGGTGTGCATAGGAATCAGATTGATTACATCTGTGGAAAGAACTGCTGGAGAAGCTCAATATCAGCTGTGAAAACTAGGCCAAGAGCTGATTGTGGAACAGACCACCAACTAATCATATGCAAGTTCAAGCTGAAGCTGAGGAAAATTAAACCTAATCCACAGGAGCCAAAATATGACTTTAATTTCATCCCACCTGAATTTCAGAAT
>NW_006400037.1:82431-83853 GCF_000299155.1 Elephantulus edwardii
GGAAACTACAGAACAATATCATTGATTTCACATGCAAGCAAGATTCTACTGAAGATTATCCAAAAACGACTGGAACAGTACATCAACAGAGAACTGCCAGAAGTCCAGGCTGGGTTTAGAAGGGGTCGTGGTACTAGGGATATTGTAGCTGATGTAGCTGCTGTCAGAGTCCTCTTCAAAATACTAAAGATCAATGATGTCAGTTTGGAGACTAAGGTGCACCTGATACAGGCCATGGTGTTTTGCAATCACTTGTTATGCATCAGAGAGCTGGACAATGACTAGTGATGATGGAAGCAGGATTGATGCCTTTTACCTGTGTTGTTGGAGAAGAGTATTGAATACACCATGGACTGCTAAGAGAACAAACAAATTTATCCTGGAGAGGTTGAAGCCAGGCTGCTCCTTGGAGGCAAGGATTTTGAAGCTTGATCTGACATACTTTGGACATGTTGCAAGGAGGAACCAGTCCTTGGAGAGGGACATCATGCTTGGGAGCGTGGAGGTAGAATGTAGGAGAGGAAGATCCTCAATGAGATGGATTGATTCAGTGACTGGGATAATGGGGTAGGTGTGCCAAAGACAATAACATTGGCACAGGATAGAGCAGGGTTTAGTGCTATTGTACATAGGGTTGCTATGAGTTGCAGGAGACTCAACGGTGCACAATAACAATAACAACAGCAATAATCTCCTTCTTAATGTCCTTCCTTCTTATTTCTCATAACCATCAAAAAAAGAGTATTAAGATGAATATTACTATGAAAGTCTCTTTTTTGAGTCTCTGCTTTTATATATTTTGGATACACATGTAGGAGTGAAATTTTCCTGGGTCATCTGTAGTTCTGTTTTTAGATATTTTTTTTAGTCCTGTCACACCATCTTCTGTCTTCCACAATGGCTATGCCATTTTTCATTCTGACCAGTACTGAATAAACATTCCAATTACCCCACAGATTTGCTTATCACCATTTGTTGTGATGGATTTTATGTCTTGTTTTGTTTTGTTTTATCTTAGCCATTGTGGTGGGAGTGAAATAGTATCTATCTCATTTTTTTACTTGCATCTAGTGACATTGAGAATTTTTTCTCTGTTCTTGGTAGCCATTTAAATGTCTATTCAAATCATTTCCTCATTTTATGATTGGATTACTTGTCTTGTTGTCAAAACTTTGTATATATTTTGACTATTAGTATATTTATAATCTTTAATAACAGCAACAAATTATCAAAATTTTAACATAAGATTCTCATGTACAAATGTAATGGGATTATTGAACATGGTGAACTCTGTAAAACATAAACATAATTTTTTTGATTGTTTTGATTTCAAAAGGCAGCACGGGATGACAAAGCAAAATATTACAATGAAATGTGCAAGGAGTTGGAGTCAGAAAATCAAAAGGGCCAAACTCGCTCAGC
>NW_006400037.1:85278-98923 GCF_000299155.1 Elephantulus edwardii
TAACATACTTTGGACATGTTGTGAGGAGAGACCAGTCCTTGGAGAGGGACATCATGCTTGGGAGGGTGGAGGGACAGCGCAGGAGAGGAAAGACCTGTATGAGGTGGATTGATTCAGTGACTGGGATAGTTGGGATGGGAGTGTCAGAGACGGTGCTATTGGCACAGGACAGAGCCGAGTTTAGGGCTGTTGTACATAGGATCGCTATGAATTGCAAGCAACTTGATGGCACATAACAACAACATTCCCATATCTGCTTTGTAGATGTCCTAGTGGCATGTCAGGTTGATCCTTTAGCTGTCTGGCCATTTTGAGTTATCAATCTGGCCTAAGTATTGCATCATCTACTTTATTCAAAATTTAAAAAAATAAAAAACCTCTGACAGAGTGGAAATTATCAAACAATATCATTAATGTCACACACAAGCAGGATTCTATTGAAAATTATCCAAAAATGTTTGAAGCAATAGTACATCAACATAAGCTACCAGATATGCAAGCAGGGTCTGGACCAAAAGGCTGTGGCACTAGGGGCCATTATAGCCAATGTTAGATACATCTTAGCTGAAAGCAGAGAGTACCAGATGAATGTCTATCTGTGTTTCCTTGATTATGCAAAGGCACTTGACTGTGTTGATCACAACAAACTGTGGCTAACTCTGAGAAGAATGGAAATCCCAGAACACTTGATTGTGCTTATAAAAAACCTATACTTGGACCAGGAGGCAGTTGTCAGAACAGAGCAAGGAAAGACTGCCATAATTAAAAATTAGAAAAGGTGTACATCAGGGATGCATTCTATCTCCATATCTTTTCAATCTATGTACAGAATAGATCACCTGGGAGACTGGACTTTATGAGGAGGGATGTGGCATCAGAATTGGAGGAAGACTCATCCACAAGCTGTATTATGCAGATAACACAACCTCGCTTTCTGAAACTGAGGAGGACCTGAGGCTTTTGCCACAGAAGGTCAAGACCTATACTCTTTAATATGGTTTGAAGCTCAATATGAAGAAAACAAATGTTTTCACCACTGAGCTAATTGGTAGCATCAGAGTAGATGGAGAAGTGATTGATATTGTTAACAAATTCTTTTTTTTTTAATTGTTAAATCCTTTGAGGCAAGTATTCTGAAGCTTCGTCTGACCTACTTTGGCCATGTTGCAAGGTGGGACCAGTCTTTGGAGAGGCACGTCATGCTTGGGAGGGTGGAGGGACAGCACAAGAGAGGAAGACCCTTAATGAGATGGATTGATTCAGTGACTGGGATAATGGGAGTAGGTGTGTCAGAGACAATAAGATTGCCACAGGATAGAGCAGGGTTAAGGATTTTTGTACACAGAGTTGCTATGAGTCTCAGGCAACTCAATGGTACATAACAACAACAACAACAACAAATGCATTTCATATTTAGACAACATGTAACATTTTTCCTTAGAAAAAGGACTTCTGCTTCAAATAAATCAAGGTCACATTTTTAAAATTATTATACTAGTTTATTTACAAAAATTGAATACATTGTTTTCCAGACCAGATTCTTCCAATTTCTGTCACGTACCCACCCATCAAATTGTACAACCCCATAATTAATCACCCACCCTCCCGCACATCCTCATTCCTCTGCTTCCACCCTCCTGCCCACCTTGGATCCTTATACTCATTCTACAATAATGGTTTTATACAATATTTGTCCTTGTGGGACTGAGTTAGTTCACTCAGCATAATGCTCTCCAGTCCCTCCCAAGTTAGCTAATAATTTACAAAATAATTACTCCTGCATGCTGTGTAGTATTCCATCATGTCAATTGTACCATAATTTCTCAATCCATTCAATTGTGCTTGGACATGTGGGCTGTTTCTATCTTCTTGCCATGGTGAATAATGCTTCTATGAACACTGGTGTACAAGTCTCCATTTGTGCCTCAGTTCTCATATTCTTAGAGTATATTCCAAGCAATGGAATATTCAGGTCATATTGTAAAATGGTACAACCATTCTGAAAGGCAGTTTGGTGCTTCCTCAAAAAGAACTGGTAATTTTTGAAGTCAGCAAGGATAGGATGTGCTTGATCTGTTCTGCAGCCTCTTTCATAAAAGGTTTTTCTTTTTCTGGTTTCTGCTCTTCAAGTTTGCCATTGATCGATTTCATGTAATCCTCCTTCAGAATTCATGCCTTCAACTGAGGCAATTCCGCCAATGAGCAAGTCATCAATGTTACCTTCTGTCCTACTGATCATCTTCCCCTCCACCTCCAGGCATAGTGCATCTTTGATCTCCCGGATTTTGTAAATGTCAGAGAAATAGAATTGTGGCTGAAGAGGTCCTGGTAGGTCTCGGAAGACAATCCTGATGGTGGGGAGGACTGCAGAGCTAGCTGAACGGGAGCGCTAGCTTTGAGCATGCACAGTACAGCATGAGCGATGCTCATGGGAGTGGCCAGCGGGTGGAAAATCTCAGTACTTATTTTTTAAATAAAAATTTTAATTTTAATTGTGACTTTAATGAAGGTTTACAGATAAGTTAGATTTCATTCATTCATTCATTGTTGCACATTTTTAACCTCTCTCTAACCCTCCTTTCCCCCCTTGCCCAGTTCACTTGTTGGTTTTTTAATTCACTGTTTCAGAATTCCCTCCCTCACCCATCCCCCAAGTCCTCTTTTATATGCACCTCTTTTTCTGGGCTGTTCTTATACATATAATGCCTAATCATATATTCCTTTTAAACAGTCCTTTCCTCCATCTATTCAAATTTAATGTTTATTATTTATCCTCTCTTATCCTATTCTCCTCCCAAACCTTCATGTCAGACCTGCTTTGTAATAGTGGTGCTGTTCAGTATTTTTCCTTTTGTGTCTGGAATATTTCACTCAGCATAATGTCCTGCAGGATTGCCCATGTTATGTAACATTTTATGAGTTCATTCAGCATTTCTTAAACTGAAGTACCTGAACAACAAATTCAAGCCTTGAGTTGCAATACGTAAGGATGCTGTGGGCTGAATGCTGAATGACCCAGGAAGTTTCAAAAGGAAATTGAAGGACTATATAGAAAGAATTGACTGGCACAGAAGAATTTCACAAAACAACATATGATCAAGAGCCTGTGGTGATGATGGAGGAAATTCATGCTGCTCAGAAGGAACTGGCAAAAAAACCAAGTCCCCAGGAACTGATAGCATACTAATTGACGTATTTCAACAAACAGATAAAGCACAGGATGTACTCACCAGGTTGTGCCAAGAAATTTGAGGACAAACAACTGGCCATCTGACTGGAAGATATCCATTTTGTTCCCATTCCAACAAAAGGTGACCTGACAGAGTGTGAAAATTATCAAACAATATCATTAATACAACAGGCAAGCAAAATCCTGCCAAAAATTATCTCAAAATGACTGGAATAGCACATTAGAACTGCTAATTTGCAGGCTGAGTTTAGAAGGGGCTGTGGCACTAGGTTCCATTATAGCCAATGTTAGATGGGTCTTGCCTGAAAGTAGAAAGTAACAGAGGAATGTCACAACAAACTGTGGCTAACTCTGAAAAGAATGGGAAACCCAGAATTCTTGATTATGCTTCTGTGAAATCTATACTTGGATCAGGAGGCAGTCATCAGAACAGAGCAAGGAAACACTGCATGGTTCCAGATCAGGAAAGGGATACTAGGGATACATCCTAGTTCCATACATTTTCAATCTATATGCGGGACAGATAATCTGGGAGACTGAGTTCTAAGAGGAGGGATGTGGCATCAGGATTGGAGAAAGTAGAGGAATCCTTGGTGGTTTAGTGGTAAGGAATTGCACTGCTATTGCAAAGGATTGGAGAAAGACTAAAACAACCCAAGTTATGCAGATGACAAAACCTTGTTTGGCGAAACTGAGGAAGATATGAGGCATTTGTTCCAGATGGCCAAGGACAGCAGCCTTTAATATGGATTGAAGCTCAACATCAAGAAAATGAAGATTTTCACCACCGGAAGAACTGGCAGCGTCATGACAGATGGTGAAGAGATTGAGATTGTTAACAGCTTCAGCTTGCTTAGCTCCACAATCAATATTATTGGTACCAGAAGCTAGGAAATCAAAAGACAAATTGCACTGAAAAAAAAATCTGCTGTCCAGGACCTTTCCAGAGTACCGAAGAACAATGAGATTAGTTTAGAGACTAAGGTGCACCTGATCCAGGTTATGATCTTCACAATGACTTCCTATGCATCAGAGAGCTGGAAAATGACTTAGGATGATAGAAAAAGAATCAATGTCTGATTTATTGTTGTTGTTATGTGCCATCGAGTCACTTGCGACTTACAGTGACCCTATGTACAAGAGCACTAAATGCTGCTCTATCATGTGCCAAGCTCTCTGTCTCTGACACACTCATACCCACCACCCCAATCACAGAATTGATCCATCTCATCAAAGGAGTTTTGGTGCTGGAAAAGGGTATTGAATATACTATGGACTACTAGAAAAACAAAAAGGTCTGTCCTTGAGAGGGTAAAACCAGGGTGCTCCTTAGAAGCAAGAATTTTTTTTAATTTTTTTTTTAAATTTACTATTAATTGCAGTAAAAATTTACAGAGACTTTGGATTTCCATTCATTCATTGTTGTACTTTTCTCCCCTCACAACCCTCCCCCTAGTACGCTACCCTCTTGCAAAAGTAAAACAAAAATTCTTTCATTGTTTTACAAACCCTCCCCCAGGTCCACTCCACCATGTAGCCTTCGCTTTAGACTCCTGTCATAACAAAAATACCTAATCACATATCCCTTTTAAACAGTTTTCTCCCTCATCTGTTTCAATGTATTATTTCATCTGTTTTCAAATACATTATTCATCCTGTCTTTCTCAGTCTCCCCCCAACCCCAATGTCAGTCCTGTTTTACAACAGTGGCACCATGCAGTATTTGTCCTTTTGTGACTGAGAGACTTCACTCAGAATAATGTCCTCCATTTTGAATAATATTGCATGAGTTCCTTGTTTTCCAATGCAGCATAATATTCCATTGTGTGAATATACCACAGCTTCTCTATCCATTTGTTTGTTGAAGGGCATTTAGGTTGTTTCCAACTCCTTGCTATTGTGAGCAAAGCCACAATAAATATGGGTGTGCATATATCTGCTTGGATGTCAGTTATGGTCTCTTTTGGGTATATTCCTAGTAGTGGAATTGCTGAGTCAAATGGTATCTCTATTTGCAACTTTTTGAGAAAGTGCCATACCGCCTTCCACAGTGGTCGCACCATTTTACACTCCCACCAACAGTGAATAAGGGTTCCAGTTTCTCTACAACCTCGCCAACATTTGTTGCTTGCTGTTCTGTTAAATTTTGCAATTCTGACTGGGGTGAGATGATATCTCATTGTTGTTTAGAAGCAAGAATTTTGAAGCTTTAGCTAACATACTTTGGGCATGTTGTGAAAAGAGACCAGTCCTTGGAGAGAGACATCATGCTTGGAAGGATGAGGGACAGCTCAAGATAGGAAGACCTCAGAAGAGATGGATTGGCTAAGTGATTGGGGTAATGGCAGTAGGTGTGTCAGAAACAATGAAATTGTCTCAGGGAACAGAAAAGTTTAGAAATGTTATGCATAGGTTCACCATGAATTACAGCTGACTTAACAAGCACTTAAGAACAACAACAATGACATACTAATTGTTTATCTGCATAAATAGAGCAATTATAGGCCAGTTGAAGGGCAGTCTAACTTGAATCACCAGAATGAAGAGTAATAGCCACTTAATCAATTTTCAGATTCTAACCAGTTTACAGATCCATAAACCTTTGTGTGAAGGGAAGACGAGGTCCCTGTGATGAAGTGTCTAGTTTTACACTGCCAGAAATTTATACTATTGATCTTTCTCCCAGCCTTTCTCCAAAGTGTGACCTTTTGAAAGAGTGATGGTTCAATAGTTTAAAGAAATACTCAGACTTTGCTAGGATTATTTGACACTGGCTCTGAATTGACACTAATTCAATGAGACTCCAAGTCTGACCTGTCCACCAGTCAGAATAGAGGTATACAGAAGTCAGATTATAAATGGAGCCTTAGATCAAGCCCATCTCATAGTGGGCCTAATGGATCCCTGAACCAATCCTGTAATGATTCTTACAGTTCCACAATGTGTAATTGGAGTAGAACACCTACCAACTGGAAGAACGTCCACATTGGATTTATGATATGTGAAGTGAGCTCTATTATAATAGAAAAAGCCAGGTGGAGAGTTTTTTCTACCTGAGAAAATAGTTAACAAAAAGCAATATCACTTTCCTGGAAGAATTGCAGGAAATAGTGTCACCAGGACTTGAACGATGCAGGGATGGTGATTACATCACATTTTCACAGTGGCTCTGCACAAAAAATGGATGAACTGTGGAGAATAACAGTTGATTATTATAAATTTAACCAGGTAGTGATCTTAATTGTAGCTGCTGTTCCAGATGTGTTTTCTTTGCTTGAGAAAATGAATAAATTTCCTGCTATCTGGTATGCAACTATTGGTCTAGTCATATCTTTTTCTCCATTCTTATTTAAAAAGATCATAAACCAATTTGCCTTCCTTTGGCGAGATCAGTATTACACTTAAACAGGAAGGAATAACTTATTTTGAAGGGATCTTACTTGACTATCTCTTCCAGAAGACATAGCACTGATCCAAGTACATTGATAATGCTATAAAGATTGGACCTATATGCTGATTATCACTGACTAAAGACTTACAGATAAGGTCTTTACATGCTAGAGGGAGAGAAATTAACTACACAAAAATTTAGGCACTTTCCATTTCAGTGAAATTTCTAGGCTTTGGTGGTTTGGGCAATGTCCAGATATTATCTAAAGTGAAGGATAAATTGTTACATTTGGTCCTTCCTATAAGAAAGGAGCACAACACCTGTTGGACCCCTGTACATTTTGGAGGCAGCATATCCCTCACTTAGTTGTGATATTCCAGCCTCTAGGGAGCTGTGGTGATGTAGTTTGTTTGTTGTTTTTTTTTTGTTGTTGTTGTTTTGTTTTTGTTTTTTTCTTTTATTGGGGAAAAACATCTTGGGGGTACAAGGAGGTGAGGGTTGGGGGCAGAAGGGTGAGGATGCACCAGGATGCAGTTGCAGAGCTACACAGTTTGGTCGGTGGGGGGAGCAAGCGAAGGAAATGATGAGGGCCCAGCGGGGAGCAGATGCTACAGAGGAATGACAAGCATTTTCCAATGGTAATTAAACCAACTGTCTTATTGATTTTGGGAATTAGATGCCGACTCTCTGGCTTCTTCATGCTGAACAGGGGCGTAGATATAAAGGGGGGAAGGGAGGATACTTTATCTCCTTACTGGTGGTCTTGGGTTAAAGCTGCTTGGCTTCTTGCTCTGTTAGAAGATATTTTCCTGTCATTTGCTCCCCTCTGGACTGCAAAGTGTTTTCCCAGGTAGGTCCAGTGGGGATGGCTGGTTGAACCCAGAGGCTCCATCCTCCTTTGCTTCCTTAGCTATCAGTTCTATTTCCTTTTTGTCACTGGCACTGGGTTCAGGGTCAATTCTGGAGTAAAACTCAGTGTTAAGGTTACCTATAGGAAAGGGAGCAAACCTAGAGAGAACAAACTTGTGAGTTACAAATAGAAGGGCTTTGAGGGTGCTGCTTTCAGTTTTACTGGGGTGAGGGTGGCAGAAGGTGGCCTAGGTAACATTCTCTAGGCATTCTTTTTTTTCCCCTTCCCCACCCCGGGGTCAGATGGCACAATCTGGGGACTGAGGAGCTCACCCTGAGGGCCGCGGCGGCTTGCCCCGAGCCAGGGGCAGAGGGGTGATGTAGTTTTATAGCGAGTTGCACAGCTAACCCAAAGGTCACATCTCTCTGGTGGTCTGAATCCACCAGCAGCCCCATTTGAGAAAGATTGAAAATCTCCTCCTGTGTAATTTATAACCTTGAAACACAGTGAAAGATTTGCTATGGTAAACCATAAGTTGAGAGTTGTGTTGACTCTGGCCATAAATTGACTAGAATAGTGGCTAGTTTTGCTAAGGGTCAGAGCAAGAAAATGCTCTGTAATAGGTTCACTCTACTGTAAATAAACTCTGCCACTTGGAGCTATGAGTCAGTGGATCTAATGGTACTTGAATTGTTAGTAGCAGATAGAGATGCTGATTAGAGTTTTTGGTAGGCTCCTGTTGGTTAATCACAGCATTGACCATTAGGGTTTTGGGATGATTCCATGCTGTTCTCTGCAGATAACGATTTCCTTTTGAGAAACAACTTTCAGATTGTTATTGGGCGTTAGTACATACTGAATTCCTAAACATAAGGAATCACATCACTATGCTTTCTGATATGACTATCATAAACTAGATTTTTTTCTGAGCCACAGAGTCAAAATAGTTGAGCACACAAAAGCACTCTATCATGAAATTGAAGTGGTGTATATGAGGTTGTGATCAAGCAGGATCTGGAGGCATACGTAAATTACATGAATAAGTGGCCCAAGTGCCCATGTTTTCCACTTCTGCCACATTACCTTCTGCCTCCTAGCTGGCTATATGGGGAGTTCTTTATGATCAGTTTTCTGAGGAGGAAAACTCATGCCTGGTTTACAGATGACTCTACATGAGATACAGATATCACTTGAAAGTAGACAGCATTAGCCCTGATGCTTATTTCTGAGATGTACTTGAAGGATAATGGTGAAGGAGGTCCTTCTAATGGGCACTGTACCTGGTTGTGCAGTTTGCTTAGAAGGAGAAATGGCCAGCTGTGTAATTAACCACTGATTCATGGGATGTGACCAATAGTTTGACTAGATTTTCATGGACTTGGAAGGAACATAATTGGAAAATTGGTGACAAATAGATATGGGGAAGAGGTATGCGCATAAATACCTCTTAATGGGCTAAAGAAGTAAAAATATATCTCATGTAAATGATCGCCAAAGTAGCCTTTGCAGAGATGATTTTAACAATCAAGTGTATAAGATAAAACATTCTGTGGAAACTCGTCAGCCTCTTTGTCCATCCACTTTTCTCATTGTCAGTGGCTCATGAACAAAGTGGCCGTAGGGGCAGAGATTCAGGTTATGCATGAGCTCAGGAATATGGACTTCAATCCATCAAGAACAACTTTGTTACAGCCAGTATTGAGTACCCAATCTGCTGGCTGTAGAGATGAACACTGAGTTCCTGATTTGAACAGACTAATAACCCTATTCTTCTCTATTGGCTGGCCCCCTGTTCTACCCGCATGGCTTCCAGTCTCCCTCGTTCTGCCCAGCGGATTCTTCAGTCTCCCTTCTGAGCAACCCGGGAAGGATCTTGGCTTAACCTTGGAGCTTTTGTACCTGAAGGCGTGGCAAAGCTCTTCCCTTGAGTCGCTTCTCTATTGGCTGGCCCCCAGTTCTGCCCGCTTGGCTTCCAGTCTCCCCCTTTCTGCCCGGCAGATCCCTCTCTATATATATATACCTATACTTGGACCAAGAGGCAGTCGTCAGAACAGAGCAGGATAACACTGCATGGTTCAAAACTGGGAAGGGTGTACGCCAGGGATGTGTCCTGTCTCCTTACCTTTTCAACCTGTATGCAGAACAGATTATCCGAGAGTCTGGGCTCTATGAGGAGAAGTGTGGCATCGGGATTGGTAGAAGATCTATTAATCTGCATTATGCAGATGACACAACCCTGCTCCCTGAAACTGAGGAGGACCTCATGCACTTGCTGCAGAGGGTCAAGCACTGCAGCCTTCAGCATGGATTGAGGCTCAATGTCAAGAAGACAAAAATTCTCACCACTGGACCAATTGGTAGCATCAGGATGGATGGCGAAGAGATTGAGATTGTTCACAGCTTCAGTTTGCTCGGTTCCATGGTCAACACTCTTGGCACCAGCAGGCAGGAAATAAAAAAAAATGTATTGCGATGGGAAAGTCTGCAGTTAGGGACCTCTCTAAAGTACTCAAGAGCAACGGTGTGTCTCTGGAGACTAAAGTGCGTCTGATACAGACCATGGTCTTTGCAATCACTTGTTATGCATCAGAGAATTGGACAACGACTGGGGAGGATAGAAAGAGAATTGATGCCTTTGAGCTGTGGTGTTGGGGAGGAGTATTGAATATACCATGGACTGCCAAGAAAATAAACAGATTCATCCTGGAGAGGATTAAATCAGGCCGCTCCTAGGAGGCAAGGATTCTGACATACTTTGGACATGTTGTAAAGAGGGACAGGTCCTTGGAGAGGGACATCATGCTTGGGAGGGTGGAGGGACAGCATAGGAGGGGAAGATCCTCTATGAGGTGGATTGATTTAGTGACTGAGGTATTTGGGATGGGCGTATCAGAGGTAGTGGGATTGGCACAAGATAGAGCAGGGCTTAGGGCTATTGTACATAGGGTCACTATGAGTCGCAAGCGACTCGATGACACATAACAACACAACAATAACCCTAACCAACAACCTCATGGGAGGTTGATGACATTGGACTGCTTCCAGCATGAAAAGGGCAGCATTTTGTTCTCACTGACACAGACATTCACTTTTAATATGGATTTGTCTTCCCTATATGAAAGGCTTTGCCAAGACTACGTCTTATCCACCATTATGGCATTTCTCACAGCATCATCTCAGATAAAACTCATTTCATAGTAAATAAAGTGTTGCAGTGAGCCCATACCCGTGGAATTCATTGGCCTTACCATATTCTCCATCATCCTGCATCAGTTGGCTTAATAGAGCCATGTAAAAACCTTCTAAATACTCAATTACAGAGCCAGATATGTGGTATTTCCATTCTTACAGGGTTAGGACAATGTTTTCTAGAAGGCTGTATATATTATAAACCAGGGTCAAACATATGACACTTTTTCTCTAACAATTAATATTCATGGGTCTATCAGTCAAGGCTGGGAAAAAGAGTGGCACCATTCATTCTAACTCATTGCCAAATTTTGTTTCCCTGTAATCCTGTGATCTGTGGATCTGAAACTTTTAATTCCGAGGGAAGGAAAACTCCTACCTGGAGACACAAGACTGAATCCACTGGACTAGCAGTTAAGAATCCCATCTGGCCATATTGGTAGGCTTATACCTCAGGACCAACAGGCAAAGAAAGAAGTTACTATGAAGTCTAGTATAATTAGAGGTTTGATTATAAGATAAAATTGAACTGATATTATATGAAGAAGGTAAAGGAGAGTATGACTGGAATGCAAGATATTTCTTAGTTTGTCTCAGCCCTACCATATCTTGGTGATTAAAATAAATGAACAGAGTGAAGGGAAGGAACAAAGAAGTTAAGGAGCTAAACAGAAGATGTCAAAGGCCAGCATGAGAAGACAAAGCAAACTCTATAATAAAATGTGCAAAAAACTGGAGTCAAAAAACCAAAAGGGTTGAACTTGCTTGGCATTGCTTAAGCTGAAAGAAATGAAAAACAAATTCAAGTTTTGAGTTGCATACTTAAAGATACTATAGACAGAATATTGAATGATCCAGGAAGCATTAAAAGAAGATGGAAGTAGTACATAGGGTCACTATACTAAAAAGAGTTGGCTGACACAGAAGAATTTTAAGAAACAACATATGACCAAGAGGCAATGATAATGAAAGAGGTAGTTCAAGATTCTCTGAAGGAGTTGGCAAAATACAAAGCTGCAAGAATTGATGCAATACAAATTCCCATATTTCAACAAACAGACACTGTCCTGGACATGCTCAGAAAGTTGTGTCAAGAAATCTGAAAAAGAAAACAAACAAACAAACAAAAGAAATCTGGAGGACAACTACTGAGTCATCTGACTGGAAAAGATCCATATTTGTTCCCATACCAAAAAAAAAGAAAGGTGATCCAACTGTGTGGAAATTACCAAACAATATCACTGATACCACACATAAGCAAAATACTACTGAGGATTAAAAACATGACTGGAATAGTATATTAACAGAGAATACCAGACATAAAAGCTGGGTTTAGAAGAGACTGTAGCACTAGAGATATTATCGTCAATGTGAGAGGAATCCTGACAGAAAACAGAAAATACCAGAGTAATGTGTTTCATTTACTATGCCAACGCATTTATTTGACTGTATGAATCAAAACAAATGGTGGCTAACCTTGAGAAAAATGGGAATCCCAGACACTTGATTATGCTCTTGAGAAACTGATATTTAAGCCAGGTTTTAAAACCTACAGTTGTCAGAACAGAGCAAGAAAACACTACATGGTTCAAAATCAGGAAAGGAGTGCATCAAGGATGCATCCTTTCGCCATATCTTTTTACTCTATATGTGGAACAGATCATTCTGGAGGCAGGACTCTATGAGGAGGAATGTGGCATCAGGATTGGAAGAAGACTCATCAACAACTTGCATTATGCAGATGACACAACTTTGCCTGTCGAAACTGAGGAGCACCAGAAGCATTTGCTGAAGAAGGTCAAGGATTGTAGTCTTCAATATGAATTGAAGCTCAATGTCAGGAAGACAAAGATTCTTACCACTGGGCCAATCGACAGTGCTATGACACGTGGAGAAGAGATTGAGGTTGTTAACAATTTCAGCTTGATCAATTCCACAACCAACACCCTTGACACCAGCAGTCAGCAAATCAAAAGGTGGATTGCATTAAGAAAATTTGTCAGGAACATCTCCAGAATGCTAAGGAGCAACAATGTTAGTCTAGAGACTAAGGTGGGCTTTATATAGGTCATGGTCATCACAACTACTTGCTAAGCATCAGAGAGGTGGACAATAACTAAGGATGATAGAAGAACCAATGCCTTTGAATTGTGGTGCTGGGGAAGAATATTGAAGGACTGCCAAGAGAACAAACAGGCTTGTCCTGGAGAGGGGGAAACCAAGTTACTCCTTGGAGGCAAGGATTTTGAAGCTCTGCCTGATGTATTTTAGGCATATGCCCAGGAAGGTCCAGTCCTTGGAGAAAGACAACATGCTTAAAAGGGTGGAAGGACAGCACAGGAGAGAAAGACTCCAGCTAAGAGGAACTGACACAGTAACTGGAGTAATGGAAGTAGGTGTGTTGAAGACAATGAGACTGTCTCAGGATAGGACAGAATTCAGAGATATTGTGCGTAGGATCATCGAGTCACAGGTGACTTGATGGTACATAATACCAACAACAATGCCGTGTATGTTATGTATAAAAGATAGTTGCTGCATATTCAGATTTCAGCCTGGAACATATCTATCTTTGGTCTTTTACCATGGATATTCCAGTGCTGAAGCTTGATGGCGCGCGCACACATACACACACACACACCCAAAAAAAACCAATTAATTTTTGGGAAGACTTGCATAGGCAAATCTCAAGAGGAAAAACAAAAATACTTGCTGTTGAAGGCAAAGGAAATAATAAATTGGTAGAAGAATGTAGTTCTAAATATCACATATAACCATATGGCCAATTACAGAAATGAGGAGTATAATTGATATTGGAGAGAGAGCAAGCATCTCAGTGATGGAGTGCACAAAGTGTCAGGGCTGCTGACCTGAAAATCAGAAGTTCAAATCCATCAGTCTTTCCTTGGAAACTGAATGGAGAGTGCCTTTGAGTAAGAATTGACTCGGCAGCAGTGACTTGAGTTCCAGAGGCATGTGGTTTAGGAAGCTGACGCCACTCCTGCTTAATATATATAAAATTATA
>NW_006400037.1:99114-105140 GCF_000299155.1 Elephantulus edwardii
ATATATTCCATTCCTGTGACTTCACAATAAATTTACTAGACATCTTGATTCCTGGCTGCCTGAATCACTAACTCATGTTTGCAGTGTAGAGGAGTAATTGAGAGCCAAGTCTTAAAAGCCAAGCTACTAAATTGAAATTTTTCCTTCTCTGCTACTTCATAGTCTTAAACAGGCAACATACCTGCTCATCAGAAATGTGAAAATCAAACTAAACTAAAAAGTAAACTACTTGTTGAATCCACTTTGACCCATGGAGACCCCACATTTGTCAGCATAGGACCATGCTCCATAGATTTGGTTTGTGGAAGTAGATCGTCAGTTTTGTTGTTGGTTTATTTTTTAAATGAATGATACCATATAATATAATGTACGTGAATGATTGCAACATATATGAATAATTGTATGAAACACAAAGTACATGTATGAAACATGATATACATTAATGATTATATACAAAACAATAAAACATTTTTCAAAAAGCAGCATGATTTTTAAAAAAGAAGACATGATGATCTACTTCTGAAAATCACCTAATGAAAATCTATGAATCACATAATCTTATCAAACTACAGCCAATCCTGGGGATGGTGCTAGACTCACCAATGTTCTGATTTGTTTTGTATGAGGTCATTCTGTGTCAGAGGTCAACTTTATGGTAATGTGGCATCAGGATTGGTGGAAGATTTAGTAACCTGTGTTATGGAGGTGTCACAATCCTGCTTACTGAAACTGAGGATGACCTGAAGCGCTTGCTGCCGAAGGTCAAGGACTGCAGCCTTCAATATTGATTGAAGCTCAACATCAAGAAAACAAAGATTCTTGCCACTGGGCCAATTGGCAGCATCAGTATGGATGGTGAAGAGATTGAGATAATTAACAGTTTTAGTTTGCTTGGCTCCACAGTCAGCACTCTTGTTATCAGCAGCCAGGAAATCAAGAGATTAATTACATTAGGAAAGTCAGCTGTGAGGAACCTCTCCAGAGTGTTGAAGAACAATGATGTCAGGCTGGAGACTAAGATGTGCCTGGTCAGGGCTATAGTCTTTGCAATTATATGCTGTGCATCAGAAGGCTGGACAGTGACTTGGGATGACAGAAAGAGAATTGATGCTTTTGAGCTGTGGTGTTGGAGCAGAGTGTTGACTATACCATGGTCTGCTAAGAGAACAAACAGGTTTGTCCTGGAGAGGGTGAAGCTGGGCTGCTCCTTGGAGTCAAGGATTCTGCAGCTTCATCTGACATACTTTGGCATGTTGCAAGGAGGGACTGGTCCTTGGAGAAGGACATCATGTTTGGGAGGGACAGCACAGGAGAGGAAGACCCTTGATGAGATGGATTGATTCAGTGATTGAAGTAATGGGAGTAGGTGTGTCAGATAGATTGCCAGTTCTAATCTGTATTTGGCTTTATTGTGAGCTAGGAGTAAACATTAATTAGTCTCAGTACTGAATAATGCAAATTTCTTTGGCCAATTCTTTAATGTGAGTCAGTTTTAAAACAAGTTACACTTCAGAGAAAACGGAATTCATTAGCTCAGTTTCCCAAGGACACTTACAAAATGAAATTTTCAAATCACGCTCTGTTTTCCTATCAATGCTAAAAGTGGTTTGAGCTTTTGGCGTATTCTTGCACACTTCCAGCAGCAGGGGTTGTTTACTTCTTGTTTCATTATGGCATGCCCTTGCATATTGGTGACCATCTTTCATCCTTCAGTGCCAATGCAATGTTTTAGAAGGGGAGGGTATTTGAGGAGAAGCTATATGGAGAGCCTACTTGAGAATGTCTTGAAATTGCAGCAGCAAAACCCAAACGAAACAAAACAACTGCTTTGCCTAGGAGTAATAAAGTCTGAGTAGAGCATTAGCATACACATACTATGATTATTTTGCCATCTTAACCTATCTCCAGTTCTCAGTATTCTATTTTAAGTACCTAAATAAGAACCTACATGAATTATTAATATTACCTCCGTGTTTCTCACAGAAGGCCATAAAACAAGGTAGATAAATGATAATAGCCTTTTTGTCTTTTATTAAAGTTCTGTGACATTTTAAGTTACAGAAACTTAGGTCTTATATAAATTGCCTGCAAGACCAGCTGCCAGTGATGATAGAGTTAAGCAGTAAAAAATGGCCAATTTTAAGAAAAGCCTTTCAAGTCAGTAGGGTGGCCAAGAAGGATTGTAGAATCATGATCAATAATGACTTGCAACCAGGGCCCCCCATGTGTAAACATCACAGGATGCACAAAATGTTTGGATTTAAGAGCAGTCCTTGCTTATAACCATTTAATCACTAACCAATTACACCAGAAATGGAAAAATCGAAAGACTTTTATTTATGTTGAAACATTTTTCCCCCTCAATATTTAAACCATAAAGACTATCTGAGATGGTTAATATTTAACTCAATGACATGCTTTGATATACTAATTTGCATTTGTTACTTAAACACTTTCTATCTTCTAAATTCATGTTACTGAAAACATCAGTCAGCATATATTCTAGTGAAAAATATGATAAATGATCTAAAGGAATAGAGTCTTATATGTAAGGAAGACATTGAGATAACCATTAGGGAACAGAGGGGAGAGTCCTTAAACCTGGAAAGTTTGAAATATGACTGATAGTATAAGGTATTTGAATGTTATAATTAATACAATTCAGCGGAAGTATCTTAATGAGGGAAAAGAATGATCAGATTGAGATTGAAAGAATTCAGGCTGCAGTATGAATTAAAGATTTTTGTCTATTTAATTTTTTATGAGTGTATAACTTATTGATAGCAATTAAAACAATAAATCCCAGCAAGAGATCCCAGCAAGTTACTTTTATTTTCTATGTGAGATACGATGAAGGTCTGATTTTGGTCCAGGCTAGCAGGAAAGGCAGATTTACTGTTGCCAAGCAAAAGCCGTGTATCACCAAAGCCACTGCATCACCAAAGTGGTACATGGATTTCTCCCAGTTGATTAGTTAAGTACCTATCTTAAAAATTTTTTAGTGTGGCCTAGACTGCTCTCCTTCCAGGAGCACTAGACCATGGCCTACTGCCTGGAGGCCCCTCTCCCTCACTTTTCCACTTGGAGGACACCAAGCCCTGACTCATGGACCCTAAAACTTGCCACCTGGAGGACCTGACCCTGCTGCCTGGACACTCCTTCCCATCACCTGGATGCCCTGGCCTGGCCCCCTGAAGGACCTGGCCCCACCACCTAGACATTCAAGCACCATAGCCTGAAGGATGATCTGCTGCTGTCCCTCTGAACTGCATGAGGAACACCGATATCACAGATAAATCCATTTCCTCCAACCTCCCAGAGCTTGAGCTCCCTTTAGCCTCTGGCTCTTTGGATCTGCTTAGCTATAGCAGTTCCCTGACAGAGAATGCTGCTAATTTATAGGCCATATCTCTCTCAAACTGAAGTAAGTCTTCCTTTGAGTCAAAAGATCAGAAAGAAACTCAGGCAGGATAGCTGGCCTGCCTTCCTCTGGGGCAGTGACTTCCAGAGCCAGGGTTATCAGACCAAGAGCCTGCTAAGACCTCAAGCATGAAAACTTCTACCATAGCAATGACATGGAAGAAGCAGATCACCTCACAACCTCAAAAACCCAAAACAAAATGTCACCCCAAAAGTGACATGGTATCAATTGATAAAGCCAGAAAGGCTGATGGAACTTTCTGAAACAGACTTTAAAAGAACAATGATTGAATATTTTCAATGAGTAAAAGACAAACTGAAAGAATTATAGGACTCTGCAAGCAAAAACCAAGAGGAACTTAAAAAAAAAAAAACACAATACAAGACAATGCAGATAAAACCAACGCAGCATTAGAGGCTCTGGAAACACAAGAAAACATAATCCAGAATATGAGAACCAATGGTTCAGATGCTGTCAACATGTTGGAGGGACACATGAACAGAGTTGAAGAGATGGAACACAAACCCAGCAAAATAGAGGATAGAATTGTCACCACTGATGTGCTAGGTCAAAAAGCAGAATTATAAAGGAAGGAAAAAGAAGAAAGCCTAAGAATAATGTGGGACATGATCAAGAGAAATAATACATACATAATCAGAATCCCATATCAGGGAGAAGCAAGAAAAGGCACCAAGAAAGTTGTAGAAGAATTACTAGAAGAAAACTTTCAAAGCATAATGAAAAATGAGAGTATATTCAAGAAGTTGAGTGAATACTATCCAGAATAGACCTCAAAAGGAAAACAACAAGGAAATTAATAGTCAAATTTCCCAAAACCAGATATAGAGAGAATTCTGAAAGCAGCTAGGTAGAAATGAAGATTAATCTATAAGGGAGAGCAAGAAAGATTAAGTGCTGATTTCTCAGCAGAATCATGACAGCAAAAAGATAGTGGAATGGCATAAATAGAATACTCAAAGAATTCAAATGTCAACCAAGAATCCAGCAAAATTGCCCATCAAATATGGAGAGATCAAGATATTCTCAGAAAAGCAGAGCCTAAGGGAGTTTGTAAAATCAAGACCAGCATTGCAAGAAACATGGAGAGAAATCCTTCTTACAGTGATGCCACAGAAAGCAGGATAGACCAAAGTAACCAGGAACAACACTAAAGAAGAGCTCAACAAAATAATAGAACTAAACCCTTTCCTATCAATAATTACACTGAATGGGAATGGTTTAAAAGCACCACTGAAGAGAAAAAGATTAGCATATTGGATAAAAAACCCAAACTCATCAATATGCTGTTTACAAGAAACACAACTGAAGAGTGAAGATAAAGAAAGACAAAAAACAAAAGCATGGGGGGAAAATACAAAGTAAATGGCAACAGGATAAAAGCATGAGTTGTTAATGTTGTTTTATGCCATTGAGTTGCCTGTGATTCAGAGCGACCCTATGTCCAACAGCCCTAAGATTGCTCTATCCTGTGTCAATCTCACTGTCTTTGATGTACCTACTCACTATTACCCCTGAATCAATCAGTCCACCTCATAGAGAGTCTTCCTCTCCTGCACTGTCCCTCCACCATCACAAGCATGACGTCTTCTCCAAAGATTGATCTCTCCTTGCAACATGTCCAAAGTATGTCAGAAGCCTCAGAATCCTTGACTCCAAGGATTAGCCTAGTTTATAACCCTCTCTAGGATGAATCTGTTCATTTTCTTAGCAGTCCATGGTATATTCAATACTCTTTTCCAACACCACAGCTCTAAGACATCAATTCTTCTTCTATCCTCCCTAGTCATTGTCCAACTCTGTGATGTACAGCAAGTGATTGCAAAGACCTGTATCAGGCACACCTTAGTCTCCAGAGTGATGCCTTTGCTCTTCAGTACTTTGGATAGGTCCCTAACAGCAAACTTTCCCATCACAATATGTCTTTTAATTTCCTGGCTGCTGATGCCAAGAATGATGACTGTGGAGCCAAGCAAATTAAAGCTGTTAACAATCTCAATCTCTTCATTATTCATGCTGATGTTGTCAATTGGCCCATTGGTGAGAATCTTTGTTTTCTTGATATTGAGCCTCAATCCATACTGAAGGCTGCAGTCCTTGACCTTCTGTACCAAGTGCTTCAGGTTGTTCTCAGTTTCAGGAAGCAGGGTTGTGTCATCTGTATAATGCAGATTGTTGATGGATCCTCCACCAATTCTGAGGCCACACTTCACCTCATATAGCCCAGCCTCCCAGATAATCTGTTATGCATATAGGTTGAAAAGGTACGGAGATAGGACACATCCCTGGCATACACCCTTCCCAGTTTTGAACCATGCAGTGCTTCCTTGCTCTGTTCTGACGACTAGTGCCTCCTGGTCGAAGTATACTTTTTTTCCCCTTTTTATTACTGTTTTATTTATTTGCTTTGAATATGTGCAGCAAAGCATACTCCAATTTATCCGTTTCTACCTATAACATCTTCAGCAATATTTTACTTGCACATGATATTTCTATTGTTTGATAGTTTCCACATTCAGTCGGATCACCTTTCTTGGGAATGGGAACAAATACGGACCTCTTCCAATCCTTTGTCCTCCAAATTTCC
>NW_006400037.1:108620-147865 GCF_000299155.1 Elephantulus edwardii
TGGAGTGAGGTGTGGGTCTTGCTTGAGTCTTTTGCAGATATTTTTCCAATTTTGCCAACACCATTTGTTAAAAAGGCTGTCGTTCCCCCACTTCTATTTGCAGCTTTTTCAGAGAGTGCCATACAGCCTTCCATAGTGGTTGCACTATTTTTACGCTCCCACCAACAATGAATAAGGGCTCCAGTTTCTCCGCAACCTCACTTGCATACGTTGTTTGCTGCTCTGTTAAATTTTGCTATTCTTACTGGGGTGAGATGATATCTCATAGTTGTTTTGATTTGCATCTCTCTTAAAGGTAGGAATTTTGAACATTTCTTCATGTATTTGTTGGTCATCTGAATGTCTTCTTCGCTGAAGTGTCTATTCATATCCTGTGCCCATTTTTCAATTGGGTTATTTACCTTTATCTTGTGGTGCTCGAGTGTTTTATAAATTCTAGATATAATTCCCTTATCTGACATGTCATTACAAAGTATTTTCCCCCAATCTGTGGCTTCCCTATTTACTTTGTTGGAGAAGTTTTTAGATGTGCATAGGGAGAGAACTGTTTAAAAGTGATATATGATTGGGTATTATGGTTATGACAATAGACCAGAATGAAAAGTGCCTAGTGGAGTGTACTCGGGGGATGGGGATTGTATACCAATGAAAGAATTTTTCTTTTACTTTTCAAAGAGAAGAGTGAACTGGGGGGAGGAATGGGCAGGGAGAAAAATGCAACAGTGAATGAATGGAAATTCAAAATCTCTGTAAATGTTCATTAAAATTAATAAAATAAAATTAAAAAGAAAAAAATAAATAAAAATGTATATACATTAAAAGACTTCATCAAAACAGGAGAAAGGGTATGTACAGATTGGGAGGAAAATTTTTGGCAGTTAGTATCTGACAAGGAATTCGTGTCTAAAATTTATGCAAAATTTCAACATTTCAACAAGCCTCTTTCAGACTGACTCATACCTGATTTATCCAGATGAGTTCCAAAGGTTGAAAATTGCACAGGAGGAGCCTGCCCATCTTTCTCCCCCAAAGCTACTGGGTTAGCAGCACAGCTCCCTACCAACTAGATCATTAGTGCTCCCTCATTGAATTGGAACTGACCCATAGTTCACCCTTAAGTGTTTTTTTGCTCAGCCCATAAATCAGGTTCGTCTTTCTCCTGAGTAATAGTTAGTGGATTTGAACCACTTGTCTTTGAGTTGACAGAACAACTCTTTATCCACCAGGCCATCAGAGTTAATCATTAGGAGAATATAAGTCAAAATGATAATGTGGAATCATCACATGCATAGGCAAAAAACCCTCAGAAAGCTACAAGTGCTGAAGAGGATGTGGAGAGAGTGGAACCCTAGTATAAGGCTGAGGAGATTATAAACTGGCATAACCATTGTGGAAAATGGTACGGCACTTTCTTAAAAAGTTGGTAACTATATGATCCATATAGTAATCCTATATGATTCCACAATTCAATTACTAGGTATATGTCTTAGAAAAAGAAAAGTCATGACAGAAACAGATATATGCACACTCACATTGATTGCAGCATTATTCACAGCAGCAAAGAGATGGACACAAGTGCCCACCGTGTATGAATGGATAAATTTTGACACATAAACACAATGAAACAGTAAGCAATGCTGTAGAATAACCCTGAGTGAGTCATTGAGACATCTTATGATTTCAAAGAATGTAGAAGACATGCAGAGTAAATTCAATCATAAAAGGACAAATAAGACTACTTCTGTAAAAGGGCCCTGGTGGCCTAGTGTTAAGGAGCTGTGCTGCAATTCCAAAAGCACATGATTCAAATCCACCAGCTGTTCTGAGGAAGATGAGTTGTTCCTCCTGTGCGAGTACTGCCTCTCTAAAACTGCTGGAGGATCAGCTTTGAGTTGGTTCTGACTCAAAGGCACACAACAACTAACAACAACATCTGCAAAAAGGTCAAGAAAACGTTTAAATACAGAAAGAAATATTCTTTGAAGGCTACCAGGGATGGGAAGGCAAGGAAAAAGGTCAATTATTAACTAGAGTTGAAAGAAACTTGAGCAAAAGAAAACGCAACATAAAATAAGAGGTGGTGGTTGTAAAATAAAGTAAGAGGAAGACACTTGAACTCTTTAAGAAGAGTTAAAGGCAACACAGGTGCATACTATTAAATACTCAATCCTGCTAACACACTAATAGCAATTATCTATAAGTCGATACATAGACATGCAAACTAACCAGGTTTGGAAAGGAGAATAGAATTACATCCATCAACACATATGTGGTTTACAAGAGGGTACAAATTCATATGTATTTATATGTGCTGAAATATATCCATACCTAAAGAAAAGCATACAAGTAGCAAAGATATGAAAAATCTTTATCTATAACCAAACACTGATGAACTGAGTTGCTGGCCCTGTGGGCTCAGGATTTTAGTGTCAGGGGCATCAAGGTTAATTGGCATAATAAAGACAGTGTTCTACATCTTACTTTGATGGGCAGTAACTAGGGTCTGAAAAGCTTATAAGCAGCAATCTGAGGTGCATCTGCTGGTTTTTCTTCAGCTGAAGGAAAGAAAAGTGAAGACAACTCACTCAAAAGACAAAGTAAACCCCAACTTCCACAGCCCTGAGACCAGAACCACTGCTGACCACTCAGAAAGGGATTGCAATGACAGGTCCTGAATTAAGAGTCAAATAAAAATAGGAAACAAAGCTCATAATCACTAAGAAACAAAATAAAACAGAACACCATCAACTTTCTTAGTCTGATAGAACTTGGTGGAACCGTAAAGCTTGTCTCTTAGATATCTTTTTTAGATATCTTGGAACTGAACCCCACCTCCTAGCTCAACTTTCAGCCAAATAATAGACAGACCTATAAGGGGAAATATAACACCAAAGAAGTATGTACTCCTTAGAATAATCAACCCCACAATTTCAAAAGGGCAGTATTTTCCCAGAAATAAAACTCAGAAAGTAGGCAAGGACAGAAAAGAAGGGAAAAACAAGAAGAAAAGCAGGATTGTAACCTATGTCACAAAACAAAACACGTGTAAATTAGTGAATGAGAAATCTACTTGATCAGTAAGTTTCACCCAAATTACACTCACTCACTCATTCACTCACTCATTTAAACCAGTGGGAGCCTCTCAAAGTTTACCCTTCAGTGGGTTTTCATAGGGTTTAAATCTTCTGGGAGAAGATTGCTCATCTTTCTGAGGAGTAACTGGTGGATTTCAAATGCCAGAGGGGTGCTTCTTTTGGGATAACAGTGTAACTCTCTAGGGACTAGGTACCAGAACTCCATAAAATGGCAATAAAAAGCTTTGAAAGAAGGTTTAAAGGAATTATTAAAAACCAAGCAAAAAATACGTAGCTCTAATGACCTAGAAGCAAGAATCTGTACTGTACTACTGAAGGCACATTGTTCAAGGCCACCAGCTGCTCTGCAGGAGAAGGCTGGGTAATCTCCTCCTGCTTCTGAAAACCCACAAGAAGGTCAACTATGGGGCAGTTTCGACTTGACAGTACACAACAAAAACAAAAAGAAAAACAAAATTGTAATCTATTGAAGACAAATCTATGAGGAAATAAAGGTTTGCATTTTAAAATGACATTAACTTTTCCTGATAAAAAGCAGTAAGGTACCCCTGTCAAATCCTATTTGGGGGATGGTGTTTTTGTTTTTAAAAAAAATATGCTAATCTCACCTCAATGGCATTGTCTTCCTTTTTAAAGAGAACAGTAACACCTTAACTTTGAGTTTCTTAAATTTAATTCATAAAACAAGAGACCCTTTCTTTTTGTTGTTTCTGATGGAGTAGGGTTACATTACTGGAGAGAAACAAAGAAGAAAACAGAAACAACTTATTTTTTTTAATTTTTAAAATTTTATATTGATTTCCATACAAAAATTCATATACATTAGGTTTGATTCGTATATATTGTATGCCAAACATTCCTTCAATCACATTGTGTTTCGTATGATAATTTCCATACACTGCATTTTATAAAGTCAACCATTGATCTGTACCCACTCTATCCCCTTCCTTTCAGGTCACCTGGATCTTTCCCAATTCGTTCACCCCTCCCTCTGCCCACCAAGCTCTGTGACCAGTGATTTCACCCCTCCCCGCTCAGTGCCTTCTCCTTTCACCTTTGGCCTTTTATACACATCTTACTAGTTACCTATTTTACAATACTTGTCTTATGCAGTAATCGCCCTTATAAGATTGAGTTGGTTGACTCAGCATGTATCACAATTTCTCAGTCCATTTGCTTGTTGATGGGTATTTGGGCTGTTTCCATTAACTTGCTTGTGAGTAAAGCTGCTATCAACATCAGTATACAAAATCTTTGTTTGTGTGTCAGTTCTATTTTCCTTGGAGTATATTCCTAGCAGGGAATAGCTAGGTAATTTATAATTTCTATGTTCAGCTTTTTGAGGAAATGCTAAACTGTTATCCAGAGAGGTTGTACCATATTGCAATTCCATCAACAGTTTATGAGAGTTCCAATCTTTCCACATTGTCTCCAACATATATTGCTTGCTATTCTATTAAACTTTGCCAGTCCCACTGGAATGAGATGCATTTACAATTTTTTTGTTTTGTTGTTTGTTATATGCTGTTGAGCCACCTATGATCCTATGTCTAACAGACCTACACCCTGTTCTATCCTGTGCCAATCTTATTGCCTTTGACACACCTACTTCCACTACTCTAGTCACTAAATCAATCCATCCCATAGATAGTCTTCCTCTCCTGCATTGTTTCTTCAGCCTCCCAAGCATGTTGTCCTTCTCCAAGGAATGATACCTCCTTGCAACATGCCCAAAATATGACAGATGAAGTTTCAGAATTCTTGCCTCCAAGAAACAGCCTGGTCTCACCCTTTCTAAGATGTACCTGTTTGTTCTCCTAGCAGTCCATGGTATAGTCAATACTCTTCTCTAGTACCACAGTTCGAAGACATCAATTGTCCTTCTATCATCCCTAGTCATTGCCCAGCTTTCTGATGCATAGCAAATAATTGCAAGCAATGGCCTGGATCAGGTGCAGCTTAGTCTCCAGACTGACATCATTGCTCTTCAGTATTTTGGAGAGGTTTTTGACAGCAGACTTCACCATTGCAATATGTCTTTTAATTTCCTGGCTACTAGCACCAAAAGTGTTGATTGTGGAGTAAAGAAAACTAAAGCTATTAATAATCTCAGTCTCTTCACCATCTATCATAATGCTGCCAATTGGTCCAGTGTTGAGAATCTTTGTCTTCTTGATGCTGAGCTTCAATTCATATTGCAGTCTGCAGTCCTTGATCCTCTGCAGCAAGCACTTTAGGTCCTTCTCAGTTTCAGCAAGCAGGATTGTGTTATCTGTGTAATGCTGCAGCCAACCAGAAATTGGGATATCCTTGAATAAACCTAACAGAGACACAAAAGGTCTTTATAAAGAAAACTACAAAACACTACTAGAAGAAACAATAAAAGATCAAAAGAAATGGAAAAATGGATAGAATCAATATAGTGAAAAGTGACAATGCTACTAAAAGCAAATTACATGTTTAATGCAATCCCAATACAGATACCAAATCAACATAAAAATCTTCTACACAGCTGTAATAACCAAAAAAAGCATGGTACTGGTACAATGACAGACCAATGGAACAAAATCAACTCATTTACCTACAGCCAACCGGTATTAGATGAGGAAACAAAACCTATCAAATGGGGGATACAACATCTTCAACAAATGATGCTGGCAAAACTGGACATCTATTTGCAGAAAGCTGAAGCAATATCCACATCTCATACCATGAACAAAAAATCAGCTCAAGGTGGATCAGAGACCTAGGTGTAAAGCCCCAAACCATAAAAGTCATGAGAGACAAAATGGGATAAAACTTAGAAGGCCTTGCTTATGGTATAAAGAGGGTGGAAAAATACTGCCGGAAATGCACAGCCAGGAGAGGTTAACATTAATGAATGGGACCTTCTAAAGATTAAGACCCTGTCTACATCAAAACCTTTTTCCAATGGGGTGAAAAGAAAGCCTACTGACTGGGGGAAAAACAAACAAACAAAACCCAAAACGTTTGGTAATGCCATCTCAGAAAAGGATCTCATGACAAAAGCTTACAAAATAGAGGAACTCAACAAGAAAAAGACTTACAATCAAATTACAGAATGGGGAAAAAGAATATGGAAAGATTTTTCACAGAGGAAGACATTCAGATGTCCAACATACACATGAGGAAATGATCAAAATCCCTGGCAATAAGAGAGACACAAATCAAAAGAACTTAGTTTCTTAGTAAAGCTATTGCCTGCCAACTCATTGCTCTTGTACCTGTTGAGGGAGGGAGCACAGCGGTCTTGGTCAGAGAGCGCAGTCGCGGCTGCGCTCTAGTGCGCTCAGAGGGCTGGCGGGATCCTCCATAAGCTGCAGCCTATGCGTGGGCATTAGGAACCAAGGCTAGAACTGGCAGACCGCTCTCCTCAAGGCTCCCTCCCAGAAAGACAGATACTTTTCCTAGCTGGCCAGGTAAGGACAAGAGTGTTACTGATCTGATTGTTACCAAGGGCGCAAATGAACCTAGGGAACCAAAGCTTGGCAGTGCTTAATTATTTTAAATTACCTAGGTTCTCTAGGGAGCACTAACGGGGGGTGGGGCGTGTGAGGTGAGAGGAGATTAATATTTAACTAAAAGATGAAGACGTTTCTTCCTAGCACTTTTTCATTTCATATAGTCAACTGGTGGTAATCAGATTTCAACAAGTAGCAGAGAGAGAGAACCAATTTGGTGAGACTTGGGGCGCCGCTGGTCGCCTGTGGGACCACATCCTTTTATAAAAGCTAATCTGTGTTTTCCATTCGGTTTTTCCAAGGGGTAGTGAAGACGTACCTGGAGGTGGCCGGTTCCGCGCCTCCTCGGC
This sequence comes from Elephantulus edwardii, assembly GCF_000299155.1. Lineage (NCBI taxonomy): Eukaryota > Metazoa > Chordata > Mammalia > Macroscelidea > Macroscelididae > Elephantulus > Elephantulus edwardii. Next base: position 115,548 of record NW_006400037.1, read on the forward strand.
CGCCTCACCAAGTAGGTAGCCAAGCGGGACCTCCGCCCTCAGCGACATGAACAACGCGTCGTCCTGCACGCTAGAGCTGACCAATGAGTCTCGCCCAGGGCCCACTCCCGGCTGCTCCAACGCATCCAGCCTGCCGCCACCACCGCTGCCACTGTCGCTGGCGGTGGCAGTACCAGTAGTGTACGCGCTGATCTGTGCGGTAGGGCTGGCTGGAAACTCGGCGGTGCTGTTTGTGCTGCTGCGGGCGCCGCGTCGGAGGACTGTCACCAACTTGTTCATTCTTAACCTGGCCATCGCTGACGAGCTCTTCACTCTTGTGCTCCCCATCAATATCGCTGACTTCCTACTGCGCCAGTGGCCCTTCGGAGAACTCATGTGCAAAATCATCGTGGCAATCGACCAGTACAACACCTTCTCCAGCCTGTACTTCCTCACAGTCATGAGTGCCGACCGCTACCTGGTGGTGCTGGCCACCGCTGAATCGCGCCGCGTGGCTCACCGCTCTTACGGAGCGGCGCGCGTTGTTAGCGTGGCTGTGTGGAGCCTGGTCACGCTCGTGGTGCTGCCCTTCGCAGTGTTCGCGAGGCTCGACGACGAGCAGGGACGGCGCCAGTGTGTGCTGGTCTTCCCGCAGCCTGAGGCCTGGTGGTGGCGCGCCAGCCGCCTCTACACGCTCGTGCTGGGCTTCGCCCTCCCGGTGACAGCCATCTGCGCCCTCTACACCTCCCTGCTGTGCCGGCTGCGTGCCATGCGGCTAGACAGCCATGCTCAGGCCCTGGACCGCGCCAAGAAGCGAGTGACAGTGCTGGTGGTGGCCATCCTGGCCGTGTGCCTGCTCTGCTGGACGCCCTACCACTTGAGCACCGTAGTGGCGCTCACCACGGACCTCCCGCAGACTCCACTGGTCGTCGCTGTGTCCTACTTCATCACCAGCCTGAGCTATGCCAACAGCTGCCTCAATCCTTTCCTCTACGCTTTTCTGGACGACAACTTCCGCAGGAGCCTCAACCAGTTGCTCTGCCGTGAGGAGGCCGCCTGATGCTCCTGTACGGCTGGACAACTGCTGCATGGGAGAATGGGCTTTCAGTGTCCGCTCTAGGTGTCAGCATCTGCATCCTCCTGCTGCCCATGCTGCTGTTGAACCCCACTCCAGACCTGTTGCATCCAAAGCTTTGTGGAGGAGGCAGAACACAACACCGCCTCGCGCTCTCGGGGCGCCTCCGGAGGGCTGAACAGGGCTCAGCTCCGCGCTGGCCTCTGCATGCGCCCATATCCACAGCAACTGACTTTCTTTGCTCCAGCCACCATCAGTTTGACCTAGTCGTCCTCTTCTTCCCTCAAGGGGATCCCTGGAGAAGAGGGTAAAGGCGGCTTTGATTCTGCCACCACCTAGTGGTGAAGATAGCCTACGCCGCAGGGGACAACATATCTAGGCCAGGCATCTCCTTTCCTTCCCATGCGCTTTCCTGAAACTGTCCCAGACTCTTACCGCTCTGAGTGCATTTGCTGCCGGGCTCTGGAATACTGGCTTGGATGATAAGCCGAGACGCGTGGCTTTGGCGCCCCCTGCAGGAGCCAGGCTCCCAGCGCTGGGCATCCTAGGAAGCCCGCATCTTGGAGAGGGGCGCATGTGGAACCCACTGTGAACACCTACCTCTAGGTTAAATATGCTGCTTCTGTGTTTGTCCTAGCCGACTTCCCATATGATTCAGACCAGTTAGCGGTAAATCTTTGTAAGTGATGTTCTTCGTGACTGTGATACAAATATGTCCCTTTCTCACAAGTTCTGTAAATTACTCGTGAGACGTGGGTGACATGAAACTAAATACATTTAGAATTGCTTCTTCATTCCCTGCAATTAATAGTTTTTTCTGTTATGCGTTCTCTTCCCTTGATATTCCCTTGATGTGCTCAGATTTCCTCTGCTGAAGTCCTTACCACATGCCCAGGTCCTAGAAACCTGGTAATCTGATGAACCCGGTAACTGACTGTGGTCTCATAGAGAAGGCCACCCATCCCTTTCCCTTTCCATGAGGAATCTCAAGGATTAAGAGGAGAGACTGACCCTTGTGCCTGTCCAGCTAACTGCCAGGGACTACACATCAGGCCTAAAGACAACTTCACAAGACTTGAATCCATGACCATCACTGAATTTGAAAAGGCTTGTTGAATGGTTTTAAGCAGCAATGAAATATTTGGAAAGTGCTTTGTCTTGAGAAGGCCTAGTGTTTACGAGAATAGTGAGTGTTTTGTTAAGTTTGCTTGATTAATCAATTCATGAGTTACTTAGATTAAAAATACTTTTAAAAACATATAGAAGGGGGAATTCTTCCTTGGGTGGGGGAAATAAAAACATATAGAAGGGGGAATTCTTCCTTGGGTGGGGGAAAGGACTTATCTCTGACTTATGTGAATAATAGTTGTTTCTTTGGCCATTTAAAGCTATTAGAAATGTTATTATAATCCCTCGCTGTAAGTTTGAAGACCCTTTCTTTTGGGTGATGCAAAATTGCTCAAAATAAAGCTTTTCATATTGTGGGTATTTTGAATATTGCATTTGAACTGTCATCTACTAGGGGCATTCAGGAGTCCCTTGAAATGAATTTTAGAACTTTTCACATTTCTAGGAAAAGCTTCTCTCATTTTATTAAGGTTCACCAATGTCTTTCATGTCATTTTAGAAATTAAAATTAAATTTTATAATTCAGAAACTAAGTTACTGAAATACTGCTCAGCATGGATGAAACTAGAAAAAATTATTCTGAGTGACATAAGTCAGTCATAAAGGGATAGTTATGGTGAAAAACCACTGATAAGAAATGGTTTCCAAACAGAATCAATCCTGAAAGATTAAGAGATAAGATGTGAAGATTAGATGTGAAGGAAGGAGGAGCAAAAAAAAAAACAAATTGAAAAGATTAAATACAATTTTGCAAAGTACATAAAACAGATTACTTCTCTCTCTGCCTCTGTCTCTGTTTCTCTCTCTCTCTCTCTCTCTCTCTCTCTCTCATCTATCTACAGATCTATCTATAGAGAGGAGTAATCTATTATAGATGTGTGTGTGTGTGTGTGTGTGTGTGTAAATATATATTCTTATAGTTTAAAAGAGTATAACTCTTCTGCTATTTTCATCCCTACCATTTAGCTATAAAATGAGGGATTTGGAGGATGGGGGGGGGGGAGATAAATTAGAGCAATTGCCAGCATTACCATTTCCATGAATTCTGTAGCTGTGCATGGGCAGCCCTGGGAGTGAGGTGAGCTAATTGATCTATCTGCCCACTACTCTGTTATCCACTCCTACAGATACAATCTGGAGTTGTCTCAGTATCCACAGAAGTGACTACTGAGAACATAGCAGTCTTAGCAGTCTGTTGTGGGGGCACCCACAACAGAACTGGAACTGGCATCTTAGCACGCACACGCGCGCACGTGCGCGCGCATGTATTTGTGTGTGTGTGTGTGTGTGTGATTTAGTAGCACTCGGTGGTCCAGTTGCAAAAGAACCTGATAAACTGTTGTATCATTGGTAAGTTATGATCCCTGTATTAGCATTTAAAATTCCAAATGGAAAGTCTCAGACTTTCATTTTATGCCGTAGGTAATAAGTTGAATAAATATACAAAAAGCTTTGCAGAAAGCAGAATTTTTTTAAGATGATGATTTAAACTCTGTGACGAATTCTTCTAAGCTTTATATAAATGAAATAGCCTTATTTTGCCATTTCTGAGATTTAAAAATGCCTCGGTTCTACGGTCAACACTCTTGGCACCAGTAGCCAGGAAATCAAAAAACGTATTGCGATGGGGAAGTCTGCGGTTAGGGACCTCTCTAAAGTACTCAAGAGCAACGGTGTCTCTCTGGAGACTAAGGTCCGCCTGACAAAGGCCACGGTTTTTGCAATCACTTGTTATGCATCAGAGAGTTGGACAATGACTAGGGAGGATAGAAGGAGAATTGACGCCTTTGAGCTGTGGTGCTAGAGAAGAGTATTGAATGTACCATGGACTGCCAAGAAAACAAACAGATTCATAGTAGAGAGGATTAAACCAGGCTGCTCCTTGGAGGCAAGGATTCTGGGGCTTCATCTGACATACTTTGGACATGTTGTAAGGAGAGACAGGTCTTTAGAGAGGGACATCATGCTGGGTAGAGTAGAGGGACAGCACAGGAGGGGAAGACCCTCTATGAGGTGGATTGATTCAGTGACTGGGGTAATCGGGATGGGTGTGTCAGAGGCAATGCGATTGGCACAGGATAGAGCAGGGTTTAGGGCTGTTGTACATAGGGTCGCTATGAGTTGCAAATGACTCGACGGCACATAACAACAACAACAACATTCACTTTCATGTGACTTAGTACAGTTATGTAATGCATTTGCTTATGCTGTCGTTGTAGAATTGTAGAAATAATGTTATTACACAGCTGAGAAGCTCAGTCTATAATAAACCTGGATCTTTCTGTGTGTTCAGGAAAGCATCTATTTCCTAAAAACCTGGGGTCCATACTTCAGATCCTTTATATTTATACATAATTAATTTTGTCCTACGACCTTCTCTGAAAACTTATCAAATGGATGAATAATGAAAAGTGGGAAATATTTGAGAGAATAGGTTTGAGAATGATAGCTCTCCCAACAGGTTTGGTTGTTTGCGAAAGGATCCAAACAGGACCGGATTACCTGAAAAAGCAAGGCACCCAAATCCAACTCAACAGCCTCCTGTCAAGTAAATTTCCACTGATGGAAACTCTTCACCAAGATTCTGAGGTTGTAAATATTAAAGAAAGCCAACTGCCTCATTGGTCACACATGCAACAACTGGTAAATGAACATCACTGACTTTTTGGTTAGCAGATGAGTTGGTAAGCCACTACATCACCAGGGCTTCCTCAGCAATTGACTCATTCAAAAACCTCCTTCCACTGAGTCAGTTCTGACTCACTAGGTCCAGGCACTAGATCTCTGAGACTGTACATATTTTTCCAAGGAGATTCTCCATCTATGTTCTGCAGAGTGATTGGTGGATTTGAATTGCTGACCTTTGCATGAGCAGCCCAACATCTCTTACACTATGTCACTGTTGTTATTGTTGTTAAGTGCCATCGAGTCGCAGGCGACTCATAGCGACTCTATGTCCCAGACACCCCCTGTATAACTTTCATCCTTTCTACAGGTCCATAGGCTTTCCAGAGGCAAGCTATTATGGAAGTGGATGCCACTCCTGCTTCCAAGCTTGTTTTAATTGGGGAGCTCTACCAAACACTGTTCACTATGGGTAACCATTCTCGCATTTGACTCATCAGTGTCGCAGTGTTCGGCTTCACAGCAACCAACAGTTACCTCTGTATGGCAAGTGGACATACCAAGGTTATGCGACCTAGAAGAATGTTTCACCAAAAACAATTAAAGGCAGGCCTGTGGCCCTCAGGCCCAATAGGATTTTAAGCTAGGGCCTGGAGCAGGCTCCACAGGTTCGATCCCACCCTTACTCTAAGGGTCAGGGCCGACCATACAGCTTTGAAAGCCAAAGAGGACAGTAACACACAACACAAAAGACCCCAGAAACTTCCTTGTCTGACTGCCACCAAGAGGAGCTGCCATGGAGGCGCCAGCTATCCGGCCCTCTTATCTGGCTGACTTCCAGATTGGAGGGAGACTCCTGTCCCTTAGCCTCCTGAAGGATTTTAAGCTATGGCATGGAGCAGGCTTTGCAGGCTTGACAACACCCTTACTTACCCTTACTGTATGGGTCAGGGCCACCCATGCAGCTTTTAAAGCCAAAAAGGACTATGTCACTAGGGCTTCTTAAACAAGGTTCACAGGGCCTTCCCATCAATCTTCAGTTTACTATTTCATCTGTCTGACTCTATGTCAAAGATGTGGTAAAACCCATGTTTGCTCCACAGATTAGAAAATAAACACTACAAACTATTATACCTTGTTCAATAGCAAGCTGGTACATACCATGCTTAATGATTGTTTTTTCCTAAAATGCAAAGTTGCTGGTTTGCACAAAGATGCTAGAACTTTATCACACAATTAGAAAACTGCTTCTTGAGTATTTGAGCTACTTATGTGGAGGTTGAGAACTACCAGAATTCATGTTGTCATTTCAATTAGCATTATTCACCGACATGACAGAACCACATGCAAGGTAGAGGATCTTACCTGATGAAACCCTCAGTGATATGCTGAGAAAAACAGCAACAGACAAAATTCTCCTGTGAGTGCTGCTCACGTGGTTCAGCTATATTAAGGAAAAGATCAGAGAGCGTTTCATGTGAATAGTTTTGACATTCTGATCCTTGTGTTATATACAAAGGCAATAGGATACCAGGAAGTAGGTAGTTTGGCCAATATCTACTAAACCAGTGTAGACCAGTCAAATCCATCTTTGTTAATAAAAATCCAGTCCTTAGAAAGTATGCAAAATTGTTACAGATTATATGTGGGGACATTCACTGGTAGGTCAGTGGTAGAGTTTTCACCTTTCATGTGGGAGACTTCCAGCAGAGTTTGATTTCCAGCAAATGTGCTTTAACTAATGACAGAATTCATTTGTAAATGGAGCCTTATACCCCCTTTTGATAATGAACAAGTTTCAGCAGAGCTCTAATGGAGATTGAGCATTTTTCCCCATTGTCCATGGGATCTCCATGACTTGGGTGACTCAATGGCAGCTAACAACAATAGGTTATATATGACTAAAAATCCTTTGAGGAAATAAAAAAGAACATTATGATACCTTTGAGATTATAATGAGGTGGGCTCCATATGCACCATTTATAAAGAGTAGAATGTCATTGGTTCCTCAACTGATATAGAATAAAATTTTGCAACAAATGACATTGTTCCTAGTTTACGGCAAGATTAATTTACTTATTTATATTATATTTCTTATAGTTGCATACAGACAATAGGTTCTATTAATTAAAAGGAGGGGGAAAGGGTGAGAAGGAAAGAAAATTTAAGATTGCATTGTTTGGGGCAAGGTTCCATCAAAGAAAGATATGTGAATAGGGTCAGCTATCAGTTTTAATTAGAAGTCACACACACACACACACACACACACACACACACACACGACCTAGTGGCAAGAATCTGTTGTTAAATACCGAAGGCACACAGTTCAAATCCACCAGCTGTTCCTTGGGAGAAGGATTAGTAATCTTTCCCTGTGTGATTAATTGCATCTGTAAACCTGCCGGAGTGTCAGCTATGGGTCAGTTCCGACTAGATGGCACACAGCAACAACATATAGATAGGTGATAGAGAGGTAGAATTACATATTATATATAATGTATACACACACACACACACACACACACACACACACACACACACATCTCAGGGAAAGGTTTGAGGCCTTGAACACTAATGAGCGAAGACCAGATGAGTTGTGGGAGGATATCAAGGGTATCATCCAGGAAGAGTGCAAATGATCACTGCAAAGAAGGAAGAGGAAGAGAAGACCAAAATGGATGTCAGAAGAGACTCTGAAAATTGCACTGGAGAGAAGAGAAGTCAAAGCACAAGGAAGAATTCAAGATACTAAAGAATTGAATAGAAGATTTCAAAAGGCAGCACAGGATGGCAAAGTAAAATATTGCAATGAAATGTGCAAGGAGCTGGAGTCAGAAAATCAAAAGGGCCGAACTTGCTCAGCATTTCTTAAGCTCAAGGAACTGAAGAACAAATTCAAACCTCGAGTTGCTATAATCAAGGATGCTTTAGGCAGAATATTAAATGATCCAGAAAGTATTAAAACAAGATGGAAAGAATATACTGAGTCACTGTGTCAGAAGGAATTGGTATACACAAAAGAATTTAATGAAACAATATATGAGCAAGATCCTATGGTGATGAAGGAAGAAGTTCAAGCTTTGAAGGAAAGAGCAAAAAATAAGGCCCCAGGAATAGACGGTATTCCAATTGATATATTTCAACTAACAGATGCTGCCCTGGATGTGCTCACCAAGTTGTGCCAAGAAATCTATATTTGTTCCCATACCAAAGAAGGGTGACCCAACAGAGTGTGAAAACTACAGAACAATATCATTAATTTCACATGCAAGCAAGATTCTGCTGAAGATTATCCAAAAACGACTGGAACAGCATATCAGGAGAGAACTGCCAGAGTGCAGGCTGGGTTTAGAAGTGGTTGTGGTACTAGGGATATTGTAGCAAGTGTTAGATGGATCTTAGCTGAAAGCAGGAAATACCAGAGGAATGTATATCTGTGTTTCATTGTCTATGCAAAGACATTTGACTGTGTGGATCATAACAAACTGTGGCTAACTCTGAGAAGAGTGGGAATCCCAGAGCACTTGATCATGCTAATGAGAAACCAACACTTGAACCAAGAGGCAGTCCTCAGAACAGAGCAGGGAAACACTGCATGGTTCAAAATTAGGAAGGGCATACGCCAAGGATGTGTCCTGTCTCCATACCTTTTCAGCCTGTATGCAGAACAGATTATCCAGGAGACTGGGCTCTATGAGGAGAAATGTGGGGTCAGGATTGGTGGAATATCTATCGATAATCTGCATTATGCAGATGACACAACTCTGCTTGCTGAAACTGAGGAGGACCTGAAGTGCTTGCTGCAGAGGGTCAAGGACTGCAGCCTCCAATGTGGATTGAGGCTCAATGTCAAGAAGACAAAGATTCTCACCACTGGACCAATTGGGAGCATCAGGATGGATGGTGAAGAGATTGAGAGTGTTCACAGCTTTAGTTTACTTGGCTCCACAGTCAACACTCTTGGCACCAGTAGCTAGGAAATTGCCATGGGAAAGTCTGCTGTTAGGGACCTCTCTAAAGTACTGAAGAGCAATGGTGTCTCTCTAGAGACTAAGGTGTGTCTGATACAGGCCATGATCTTTGCTATCACTTGTTATGCATGAGAGAGTTGGACAATGACTAAGAAGGATAGATGGAGAATTGATGCCTTTGAGCTTTGGTGCTGGGGAAGAGTATTGAGAGTACCATGAACTGCTAGGAAAACAAACAGATTCATCCTGGAAAGGGTTAAACCGGGCGGCTCCTTGGAGGCAAGGATTCTGAGGCTCCATATGACATACTTTGGACATGTTGTAAGGAGGAACTGGTCCTTCAAGAGGGACATCATGCTTGGTAGGGTGGAGGGACAGTGCAGAAGGGGAAGACTCCCTATGAGGTGGATTGATTCATTGACAGGGGTAATTGGGATGTGTGTATCGGAGACAGTGCGATTGGCACAGGACAGAGCAGAGTTTAAGGCTGTTGTACATAGGGTCACTATGAGTCGCAAGCAACTCGATGGCACATAACAACAACAACAACATATAACGTATGACATATTATATATAATATATATTCTTATTTATTTGGAGGAACATTCTTCTAAATAGCACACTTTTGTCAATATGCTGTACTGAGGTAACCTGAGGTTGTTGTGATGCTGAACTTTGTGCCACTGGGGTGTTAGAAATCATAATGGTTACTCATGGTGGACAGTGTTCAGTGGAGCTTTATGACAGGTTTGGAAGCAGCAGTGGCATCCATTTCCTAAACAATTTTCCTCTGGAAACTCTATGAACTTTGATATATGATGATAGTTATAGAAAGTCTTCAGGCCTTTTGTTCATAGGGTGGCTAAGAGTCATGCTTGACATGATGGAAATCAACAATAACAATAATATTATAACAATAAATTATTTATCTTACATTATGTATATTATAAATATTTATATATCTCTATATTAAATTATATATATTATAACAACAAATTATATCTATATTCTAATATATATTTAAAATATATATTTATTGTTGTTATGTGTCTTCAAGTTGCCTGTGACTCATAGCTACATTATGTACAACAGTGCTAAAGTCTGCCCTGTCCTGAGACATTCTCACTGACTCTGACACACTTACCTCCATTGCCCTAGTCACTGTATCAATCCATTTATCCAGGGCCTTCCTCTCCTTTACTGTCCCTCCACACTTTAATGCAAGATATCCTTCTCCAAGGATTCGTCCCTCCTGTCCACATGCCCAAAATGTGTAAAATGGAACTTCAAAATCCTAGCCTCCAAGGAGAAAATATATTTCACCATCTCCAAGAAAGACTATTTGTTTTCTTGGCAGTCTATGGTATATTTAAGACTCTTCTCCAGTACCACAACTCAAAGGAATTAATTCTTCTATCATCCTTAGTCATGATCCAGCTCTCTGATGCAAGTAATTGTGAAGACCATGGACTGGACCAAATTCACTTTAGTGACATCCTTGTTTCTCAATACTCTGTAAAGGTCCTTGACTGCGGATTTACTTAATACAATTCATCTTTTGATTTCCTGACTGCTGATGCCAAGAGTGTTGATTGTGGAGCTGAGTAGGCTCTAACTGTTAACAACCTCAATCTCTTCTCCATCACTCATGGTGTTAACAATTGGACCAGTGGTGAGAATCTTTGTCTTCTTGATGTTGAGTTGCGATTCATATTGAAGACTACAGACCTTGACCTTCTGTAGGAAATGCTTCAGGTCCTCCCAAGTTTCAGCAAGAAAGGTTGTGTCGTCATCTGCATAAAGTAGATTGTTGATGAGTCTTCTTCCAATCCTGATGCCACATTCCTCCTCAGAAAGCCCAGAAAGATCTGTTCTGCATATAGATTGAAAAGGTATGGAGACAGAGTGTATTACTGACACACTCCCTTCCTGATTTTGAACCATGCAGTGTTTCCTTGCTCTATTATGAGGACTGATTCCTAGTCCAAGGGTAGGTTTTGCGTAAACACAATCAACTGTTCTGGGATTCCCACTCTCCTTAAGGTTAACCACAATTTGTTCTGATCAACACAGTCAAGTGCTTTTGCATAGTCAATGAAACACAGATAGATATCCCTCTGACATACACACACACACATTTGTGTGTGTGCTGTTGTGTTGTTGATTGACATTGAGTCAAGCATGACTCGTAGTGACCCTGTGGACAAAAGACCCATAGCCTTTCTATAACTATCCTAGTTTCTCAAAGTTCATAGAGTTTTCAGAGGCGTGCTGTTGAGTTGAACTTGACTCATATTAAAAAAAAACAATCAAACCAGTGGGTTTTCAGAGGTAGCAAATCATACGGGAGGAGATTGTCGATTGTTCTTCTGCAAAGCTGCTGGTTTATTCGAACTGCATGCCTTCGGTGTGGCTTCTATTAGGCAACTAGATAAGTGCACCCGTTCTCTCTCTCTCTCTCTCTCTCTCTCTCTCTTTAAAATATCTGCAATGAATAAGTCATTATGCAAAATTCCACCATGCGATATTTTCTATGACCAAGACGATAACTTTTGACGACCAATCTTTCTTTTTATTTCCGTTTCCTCCCCCATTTACATCACTAGTTATTACTTGTGCATCTAAACTCTGTTTAATCAATTTGAAATTTGAGAATTTAGTAGGAATCCTCGATTATTTTAACTTTAGCTTTATCTGTTGGTGTACTAATTTGATTAATAGTCACAGTATCAGTTTTCCTTGTAAGCATATTGATATCATGCTAATTCTGACAGCCTTGTACTTAAGTATAGATCTTGAAACAATATTTTTGACCATAAATATGACACCATTCCTTCTCTTTTTGTTATTTCTGGCATATGATTGTCCAATTCAAAAGCACCACAATGACTAGTATCTTTTTTATTCCATTACATTTTTTTACTATTTGACATTTTTCTAGATTCATACTTCATACATTCTACATTCTAATTTTTAATAGATGTATGCAGCTGTTCCTATTCATTTTGAGTCCTACCACATCATAAAATAAAAGCTCTTCATTGACTAAAAGCATCACTCAATTTTGATAAGACAGCTAAATTCTGTGTTATTTTGTGTGCTTTCCAGTCTGAAAACTTAATTTTCTGGCATTATTCATAGGGTTATCTCTTGTTGCTATGTCCTGTTGAGTGACCCTATGAACAGTAGACCTGAACCATGGTGTATCCTGCACCATCCTGACCATCTCTGATATGCTTAAGCTTATTTGTGGCAAACACTGTCAATCCATCTTGTTGAGACTTTCCTTTGTTTCTCTGATCCTCTACCTTTCCCCAAGGATTGTCATAGTTGTTACGTACTATCAAGTTGGAATTAACTCATAGTTAACACTGTATTAATTTTCAGAGGTAGTATATCACATGGGAGAAGATTGTCCATCTTTCTCCTGTGAAGCAACTGATGGATTAGAACCAAATACCTTTGTACTGGCTCCTCCTAACAACATGTCCAAGATATATGAGATGAAGGTTCACCATCCTTACCTCTAAGGAGTACCTTGGTTGCTCTTCATCCAGGAAAGATGTGTTTGTTCTTTTGTCAGTTCACAGTATATTCAGTACTCTTCTCCAACAACACAATTTAAAAACATCAATTCTTTGACTTACATTATTCATAGACCAACTTTCAGATGCATAAGAAGTAAGCAAAAAAAAAAAAAAAAAGAAGTAAGCAAAAATACCATAGCTTGGATCAGGAGCACCTTAGTCTTCAAAAAGTTATCATTTCTTTTTAATACTTGAAGAGATCCTTGACAACAGCTTCTCCCAAGGCAACATGACTTTTGGTTTTTTTAACTGGTGATATAATATGTGTGTTTATTGTGGATCAAGTAAAAGAAAATTGTTATTTTTATGTGTCATTGAATCTATTACAATTCATAGCCACTCTGTGAAAAACAGACCTGAACCTTGCACTATTCTACACCACCTTTATGAATTCCAAAATCCTTGAGCCCTTTGTTAACGACAGCTCTATCAACAGATATTATTGAGGGTCTTTTTTTCTTTGACTCTCCAACTTTCTCAGCATAATATCTTTTTTCAAGGGCTATCCCTTTCTGACGGCATGCCCAAAGTATGTGGAGCATTACATATAAATAAAAATAGAAATTGCAAGCAATGGCCACATTTGAACTCCAGTACCCCCATAAAGGGGAACAGTTCCCATCAACAATGTTCACAAAACAAAACCAATTCTTATGATGTCAAACATGCCCCCACTTTCCCCACATGTACCTAGAGTGGTTCCACAGAACTCCCTGACTATATTAATGATTATAAACTTTGTTAGGAATAATTCAGGCTGTAAGCAGAATATAGTTTTTCATTCAGGACAGTTTCTCAGGGAAGTTTAAATTCCTTTTGATTTCTTGGCTAAAAGGACAGTGTTACAAAGCTAACTATAATATTCCCATCCCTCCCCATCCTCCAGTCCTCAGGGAAGCTTGGGTTGTGGCCTCTACCTCTAGATCTCACTCTGGGATGACAACATCTGGTCAACTCTGTTTCTCATTGACCTCTACATTGCTATTTCTGCTCTCATCTGGGTCCTGGTCAGATTGACACTGGAATTTCTGGTTCAAATGTATTTGCTTCAGATTCTCTGATTCTTCTTTCTTGCTGGTAGTACTAAAACTGTTCAATTAAAACTAGACAGGTTGTCAAGATTGACCAATTCTCTCATTGGTCCTCTTCACAGCTTATTTTTATGTTCCTTGGGTATCTCTCCAAATTATTAAGGAGCAATGAAACCAGTGTGAGTACTAAAGTGCACGTTATCCAGGTCATGGCTTTTTCAATTACTTGCAATGTATCTGAGAGCTTGGCAATGACTAAGGATAACAGAAAAATAGATGTCTTTGAGTTGTGGTGTTGGTGAAGAATATTGAGTATTCTGGGGGCTATCAAAAGAACAAACAGATGTGCATTGGAGAATGTGCAGCCCAGTATTCCTTGAAGGCAAAGATGATAAATATTTGTCTCACATATTATGGGCATGTTGCTAGGAGAGGTTATTCCTTGGAGAGTGACACCATGTTTGGAAAGTAGCAATGGTGAAGGAAAGAAAGACCTTCAATGAGGTGAAATGACATAGGGACTGTAGCAGTGCTTAATAGATTGTGAAGGTGGTACAGGCTAAGCAGGATTCAGATCTGTTGTTTGTAGGGTCACTATGAGTTGTGCTCAACTCAGTGACTTAACCCAAAAGGGATTATTTAGTTATTTGCTTCATTCGTATTCATTATTTGCTCCCTTATATTCATTATTTGTACATTCTACATAGAGAAAGGTGCACATAGGTTGTTGTTGTTGTTGTTTTTATATGCCATTGAGTCACATTCAATTCATAATGACTCTATGTACAATAGCTCTGAACCCTGCCCTATTGTGAACAACTCTCACTGATTTTGGTACTTCTAATCCTATTGCCCCAGTTTCCATGTCAATCTATCTTGTTCAAGGTCTTCCTCTCTTGTGCTGTCCCTCCAAGCAGGATGTCCTTTTCTAAGGACTGATCCTTCCAAGCCACATGCTAAAAGTAAGTTAAAAGGAGCTTCAAAATCCTTTCCTCCAACCAGAAACTTGACTTCACCCTCTCCAAGACAAACCTGTTTGTTCTATGACATGCTCAATATTCTTCTCCAGCACTACAGCTCAAAAGAATCAATTCTTCTTCTGTCATCCTTAGTCATTGTCCAGCTCTCTGATGCATAGGAAGTAATTGTGAAGACCATGGCCTTGATCATGCGCACTTTAGTCTCTAGACTGATGTCATTGCTTGTTAGCACTTTGGTGAGGTCCTGCCAACATATTAGGTTGCCAGCAAATGGTTGAGGTAGGCTAATTTGAACAACCAATCCACTGTAATACGCATATGTTATTGCTGTTATGGAGTTCTGGTGACTTAGTGACAAAGAATTGTCCTGTCAACCCAAAGGTATTTGGTTCAAATCCACCAGCTGTTTCACTGTAGAAAGATGGGCAATCTCATTCTATGCAATTTACTGCCTCTGAAAACCTGCTCGAGGGTCAGCCAGGAGCCAATTCCAACTCAGTGGTACTCAACCATAAGAAAAGTTGTGGTTGAGTACCAGTAAGTTGACTAAGACTCATGGAGATACCATGCACACTGGATCTGAACCTTGCCTTATCCTGGGCCATTACACTCTCTGATATACTTCAGCTCATTGTTACAGTTAATCAATCTCATTGAATGACTTCCTTTCCTTCAAAACCCCTCTACCTTTATAAGCACGATTGTTTTCTCCAAAGGCCTTCCTAAAAACATGTCCTAAATATGTGAGATGAAACTTCACCATCCTTGCCTTCAAGGAGGACCCTGGCTGCACTTTCCCTAAGACATAGACAGTCTATTTAATACTATTAATCAAACCATAATTCAAAGACATCCATTCTTCTTTAGTCAAACTTCTTTATTATCCAACTTTTCATAAGCAAAGGAGGAAATTGAAAATATCATGGCTTAGATCAGGCACGCATTAAACTGAAATCCTTACTCTCTAGCATTTTGGCAAAGTCAATACAGCAGATTTTCTGAATGCAACACATCTTTTCATATATTGACTGCTGATACCATGGGTGCAGATTATGGGTCCAAGTAAGATTAAATTTTTGAGAACCTCTATCTATTTGCTATCCTTTTTAACCATGAAATTGGAAGGTTGTAGGGTTTTTTAAAAAAATACTGATTTATTTAAAAGTTCATATACATTGTTTTTCACACTGATTTTTTTCCATTTACTTCACTAACCCCTCCCTCCACTCATTAAATTCTGTGACCTTATTTAACCACTCCTACCACTGTCCATCCTCACCCTTCTGTTCTCACCCTTCCCCCCTTGGATCCTCATATCTGTTCTACAATAATGGTTTTATATGATATTTGTCTTTCCAGATGTCTTCACTGCTGAATTCCACAAAACATTCAAAGAGGATCTATAACCAATTCTACTTAAACTATTTGCAAAAGTTGAAAAAGAAGCAACACTACCAGAATCATTCTATGAAATAAGCATAACCCTAATACCAAAACTAAAGAAAGATATTGCCAAGAAAGACAACCACAGACCAATATCTCTCATAAATATAGATGTAAAAATATTAATAAAATCTTATCCAGTAGGATCCAAAAGTACATTTAAAAAATTCACCATAACCAAAAGAGATTCATAATGGATATGCAAGTATGGTTTAACATAGAAAAGCAATCAACGTAATTCGCCATATTAACAACAAGAACCATATGATCTTAACATTTGATGCAGAAAAGGTATATGACAAAATACCTTTCTGATTAAGACATTCAACAAAATTGGAATTGAAGATAATTTCTTCAATGTAGTGAAAAGTATGCATGCAAAACCAGAAGTCAATATCATTCTCAATGGAGAAAAACTAAAAACACTTTTCTTGTGAACAGAGACTAGACAAGGCTGCTCTCTGTCAACACTTCTAGTCAATGCATTGGAAGTGCTTGCTAGGAAAATACACCTAGAGAAGAAAAGGTATGTAGCCAGGGCAAGAAAGGGTTAAACTGTTCCTATATGCAGATATATGATAATATACACAGAAAACCCCAAAGACTCAACCGAAAAAAACCAAAACACAAACCCAAAAACCTCAACTGTTAGAATTAGTAAGCCGAGTTAGTAGTGTGTCAGAATATAAGATCAATATACAAAAATCAGTGGGATTCTCTACAGTAACAAAGAGAACTGAGATAGGGAAACCAAGAAAGCAATACCATTTACAATAGTCAACCACAAATTGAGGTACTTGGGAGTGAACCTAACTAGAGGTACAAAAGACCTATGCACAGAAAATTACAGAGCATTTCTTCAAGACACAATAAAAGACCTAAAGAAATGGGAAAATGTTCATGGATAGGAAAACTCAATATTGTGAAAATGGCAATCCTACCAAAAGCAATCTACATATTTAACACAATCTCAGTATAGATAAAAACTTCATTTTTCAAGGAGATCAAAAGGGAAATTGTCAATTTTATTTGGAGAGACAAGGGACCATGAATAATAAGTAAAACACTTTTGAGAAACAAAAATGAAGTTAGCAGAATAGCACTTTCTGATCTCAAAACCTACTGCTAAGTGGTAGTAACCAAAACATCATGGTAGTGGTACAATGATCGGCACACAGACCAATGAAATAGACCAGAAATAGACCCAGCTATCTATGGTCAACTGATATTCAACAAGGAAATCAAATCTATCAAATAGGGAAATAACAAACTCTTCAACAAATGGTGCTGCCAAAACTAGGCATCCACCTGCAGAAAGCTGAAACACGATCCACATCTCACACCATACAAGATCAACTCAAGATTGACCAGAGACCTGGGAATAAAGTTCAAAACCATAAAATTCTTAAGAAATGAACTGGAATCAAGTTTCGAAGGCCTAGTCTATGGTAGAGACTGTCAAATACTGCCAGAAATGCACACTCTGAAGAGGATAAAATTGATGAATGGGACCTTCTAAAGATTAAATCCCTGTTTGCATCAAAATCTTTTGCCAACAAGGTAAAAGAAAACCTACTGACTGGAAACAAACATTTGGCAATACCACATGAGACAATAGTCTCATAAAAAAAGTTTATAGAATACTTCTGGGCCTCCACAAGAAAAAGACTGATAACACAATTACAAAATGGGTAAAAGACATGGAAAGAATTTTCATAGAGGAAGATATTTACATGGCAAACAGACACATGAAGAAATGCTCCAAATCACTGGCAATAAGAGAGCTCATGTCAAAACCACAATGAGATACCATCTCATCTTAGTAGCAGTGCCAAAGTTTAATAGGACAGCAAGTAATAAACATTGGAGAGTATGTGGTGAGATAGAAAATCTTATACATTGTTGGTGGGATTGTAAAATGGTACAACCATTTTAAAAGCTGAAAATAGAAATTCCATATGCTCCAGCTATTCCATTGCTTGGAATATACCCTGAGAAAATGAGAACTGAGGCTTAAATGGAGACTAGTACAGCAGTGTTGGTAGCATCATTATTCACCATTGCAATAACATGGAAACAGCCCAGATGTCCAACCACAATCAAATGGATTGAGAAATTATAGCAAATTCATACAACAGAGTACTACACAGCACACAGGAGCAATGATTTTTTAAATTACGATCTAACTTGAAAGGGACTGGAGAGTGTTATGCTGAGTGAACTCAATCCCATAAGGACAAATACTGCATAAAACAATTATTGAAGTATGACTATGAGGATCCAAGGAGGGGGAGCTTAGAAGCGGAGATTTAAGGATGGGCAGGGGTAGGGGGCGATTAATCACAGGGTCACACAAATTGATGGGTAGTAGGGGGAAGGAAATGGGAAAGATCTGGTGTGAAAAACAACATATTCAAACTTTCTAAATAAATCAGTATAAAATAGAATAAATAAAAAAATTTAAAAAATTGTCCTTATGGGACTGAGTTAGTTCACTTAGCATAATGCTCTCCAGTCCCTCACAAGTTAAGTAGTAATTTACAAAACCACTGTTCCTGTATTCTTTGTAGTGTTCTATCATGTGAATGTTCCATGATTTCTAAATCCATTCAATTGTTAGCCTCTCTTTTTAATTGTCTTTCCCTTCACCCAAATTAATAACTTTCTACTATCTATTAATTTTTAATTTTTTAATTTTACTTTATGTGATCTTAATGAACTTTGTAAGAAAATCAGTAAATCTATTCTCTATCCTGATGTGGCCTGTGGTTTAGTGTCTTTCTTTTCTTGATGTTGGGATGTAATCCATATTCAGTGTTGCAGTCTATGATCTTCTGCAGCAGATGTTTTATGTGTAGTTCATTTTCTGTGAAAAAAAGGTTGTCTCATTTGTCTAACACAGGTTGTTGATGGGTATTTCTCCAATCCTGGTGCCATGTTCTTCTTATAGGCAGCTTCTTGACGGATTTGTTCTGCACACAGTTTGAATAGGTGTGGAGAAAAGATACAGCTCTACCACACACCTTTCTTGATTTTAAACCATATAGTATTTCCTTGCTTTGTTCGGAAAATAGCTTTTTGGTACACACACACACACACACACACACACACACACACACGAGTTTATATTTTTTCCCCATTCTCAAAAGTGATGTATTTTAACAGAATGCTGACATCATCAAAACAATGTAATTAATATCATATGTAAACTAAATATTGTTTTTGTTCTTGTTAAGTGCCGTTGGGTTGCAGGTGACTCATAGCGACCCTATGAAGGAGAGTCCTTGATGCTTAGGTGCCTTTCATCCTCTCTCCAGGTTCATAGGGTTTCCGGAGGTAAGCTATTATGGAAATGTATGCCACTCCTCCTTCCAAAAATGAAATATTACTGAATAATATTTAAAAATTAATGAGACAGTATATTGACAATGAGCAATTGGAAATTAAAGCAAGATTCAGAAGAAACCATGGCACTGGAGATCACATTGGTGATGTTAGATGGATCACGTCTAAAAGCAGATAATACCAGAAAAATATGTGCTTATGCTTTATTGAATATGCAAAGGCATTTAGCTGTACAGATAATAACAAATTAGAGATAACATTGAGATGAATGCTCCCTATGAGAATCTCAGAATGCTTAATTAGTGCTTAGGAAGCCTATACTTGACCAAGAAACAGTTGTACCAATAGACCTAAGGGACCCTGCATGAGCTAAAGTCAAGAAACGTATGCATAAGGATTGTTTCATTTCTTCATACCTATTCAACCTTTATGCTGAGCAAATGATTCAAGAAGTTGGACTACATGAAGAAGAATGTGGCATCAGAATTGGAAGAAGACTCATTAACAACATATTTTATGAGATGCTACAACCTTACTTGTGAGGAGGACTTGAAGCATTTGTGGCAGAAGACCAAAGAGTACAGTCTCAAATATGGGTATGCAGTCAAAACATCATGATATATGGAGAAAAGATTGAAGTTGTCAACAATTTCATTTTACTTGGATCCACAATCAACATTTATGACAGCAAGGATGGCAAACCCACTCTCACATACTTCGGACATACTATCAAAAGGGACCAATCCTTGGAAAAACATAAAGCTGGGAATAGTGAAGAATTGAGAAAAAGAAGACCCTCAGCACAATGTGGATTGACATAGTGACTGTAATAATGAGCATGACGGAGATTGTGAGGATTGTGTAGGATGGAGTAAGATTCTGACCTTATATGTAAGACAACAGTCCATTGCTCAAAGGACTCAGGGAGGGGAAAGAGGAGGAGAGAGGAAATTGTGCAACAATGAATGAACATTTTTTTAAAAAAGAAAGTGAACTGGGGGGAAGGGCAAGAGAGGGAGGAAAATATGCAACAATGAATGAATGACAATCCAACTTTTCTGTAAACATTTGTTAAAATCACAATTAAAATAAATTTAACCCCTCCCCCCCAAAAAAGAAATTGAAAGATGTGTTGCATTGTGGATATCTCTTGTCAGAGACATCCTCAAAGTACTAAAAGCGATTATGTCAGGTGGTCCTTTTTCAAGCCATGATGATGGAAGAAAAATTGATGCTTTTAAATTGTGTATGTGGGGGATTGTGTACCAATGAGGGAGTTTTTCTTTTGCTTTAGCAAATGGGGGGGGGGGAGGGATTTGTGCGGGGAGAAGGGTGCAACAATGAATGAATGGAATCCCAAAATCTCTGTAGATGTTCATTGAAATGAAAAATAAACAACCTAAATAAAAAAAAAAAGATTTACTACCTCTGAAAAGCTAAAAAAAAAAAAATTGTGATGACGGAGGAGGATACTGAATATTTCATGGACTTCCAAAAGACCAAGCAAATTTGTCTTGGGGAAAGTGAAGACAGAGTACTCTGTAGAGGCAAGTATAGTGAAAGTTTGTATCATATACTCTGGGCATGCTATCAGGAAGGGCTTGTGAAAAAAAATGGAGAAGATAAAGGATAAGAAAAAAAAAGAAGACCTTCAACAAGACGAATGATAGTGGTATTCACTGGATTTCCTTGTATGCGTATTGATACTATCCTGTACTTCAAGACGGATCTACAAATGGCATTTCTGACTATGAAAGCAATCCCATTTTTCCTTACCTTTTCATCTCTGCAGTAATATCTCATATGATCATCCAACTCAAAATGCCCCATGCCTAGTATGTCACCAATGCCTAGTATGTCAATATTAATGCGTTCCATTTCTTCCTTAACAATATCTAATTTTCCTACATTCATGGTTCTCACATTCCATGTTCCAATCACTAGTGTCTGCTTACAACTGTTCCTCTTCCTTTCTATTTCAATACTTGAAAGTTCCACCTTAGTTGCCCTTTCTGTCATTCTATGTGTGTTCTGTTGTACATAGGGTTGAATACCACTATAATTCAGATATATACACCAACAATCAGAGCCAAAGAAGAAGAAATAAAAGATTTCTACCAGCTTTTACAGTCGGAGACCAATGGAACATGCAATCAAGATGCATTGATAACAATGGGTGACTGCAATGTAAAAGTTGGGGACAGAGAAGAAGATTCAGTAGTTGGAAAACATGGACTCAGTGACAAAAATGGAGCTGGAAAGAGAATGATTGAATTTTGCACAATCAATGACTTATTCATTGCAAACACATTTTTAAAGGGACATATACACATGGATCTCGCCTGATGGTGTGCATAGGAATCAGATACATCTGCGGAAAGAACTGCTGGAGAAGCTCAAAACCAGCTGTGAAAACTAGGCTAGGAGCTGATTGTGGAACAGACCACCAATTACTCATATGCAAGTTCAAGCTGAAGTTGAGGAAAATTAAACCGAATCCACAGAACCAAAATATGACTTTGAGTCTATCCTACCTGAATTTCAGAACCATCTCAGGAACAGATTTGAGGCCTTGAACACTAATGAGTGAAGACCAGATGAATTGTGGGAGGACATCAAGGATATCATCCAGGAAGAGTGCAAATGGTCACTGCAAAGAAGGAAGAGGAAGAGAAGACCAAAATGGATGTCAGAAGATACTCTGAAAATTGCACTGGAGTGCAGAGAAGCGAAAGCACAAGGAAGAATTAATGATAATAAAGAATTGAACAGAAAATTTCAAAAGGCAGCACAGAATGACAAAGTAAAATATTACAATGAATGTGCAAGGAGCTGGAGTCAGAAAAACAAAAGGGTCGAACTCACTCAGCATTTCTTAAGCTCAAGGAACTGAAGAACAAATTCAAAACTCGAGTTGCTATAATCAAGGATGATTTAGGCAGAATATTAAATGATCCAGGAAGTATTAAAAGAAGATGAAAATATTATACTGAGTCACTGTATCGAAAGGAATTGGCAGACACAGAAGAATTTAATGAAACAATATATGAGCAAGAGCCTATGGTGATGAAGGAAGAAGTTCAAGCAGCTTTGAAGGAAATACCAAAAAATAAGGCCCCAGGAATAGATGGTATACCAATTGACATATTTCAGCTAACAGAAGCTTTCCTAGACATACTCACCGAGTTGTGCCAAGAAACCTGGAAAACCACCTCTTGGCCAACTGACTGGAAGAAATCTATATTTGTTCCCATCCCAAAGAAGGGTGAACCAACAGAGTGTGGAAACTATAGAACAATATCATTGATTTCACATGCAAGCAAGATTCTACAGAAGATTATCCAAAAATGACAGGAACAGCACATCAGCAAAGAACTGCCAAAAGTACAGGCTGAGTTTAGAAGGACTCGTGGTACTAGGGATATTTTAGCTAATTGTAGCTAGATCTGAACTAAAAGCAGGGAGTACCAGAGGAATGTCTATCTGTGTTTCATTGATTATGCAAAGGTGTTTGACTGCATGGATCATAACAAATTGTGGCTGACCCTAAGAAAAATGGGAATCCCAGGACACTTGATTGTGCTAATGAGAAACCTATACTTGGACCAAGAGTCAGTCATCAGAACAGAGCAAGGAAACACTGTATGGTTTAAAATTGGGAAGGGTGTAAGCCAAGGATGTGTTCTGTCTCTATACCTTTTCAACCTGTATGCAGAACAGATTATTCGGGTGGGTGGGCTCTTTGAAGAGAAATGCAGCATCAGGATTGGTGGACTATCTATCAACAATCTGCGTTATGCAGATGACACAACCCTGCTTGCTGAAACTGAGGAGGACCTGAAGCACTTGTTGCAGAGGGTCAAGGACTGCAGCCTTCAATATGGATTGAGGCTCAATGTCAAGAAGACAAAGATTCTCACCTCTAGACCAATTAGCAGCATCAGTATGAATGATGAAGAGATTGAGATTGTTCACAGCTTTTGTCTGCTTGGCTCCACAGTTAGCACCCTTGGCACCAGTAGCCAGGAAATTAAAAGATGTATTGTGATGGGAAAGTGAGTCTGATACAGGCTATGGTCTTTGCAATCACTTGTTATGCATCAGAGAGTTGGACAATGACCAGGAAGGATAGAAGAAGAATTGATCCCTTTGAGCTGTTGTGCTGGAGAGGAGAATTGAATATACCATGGACTGCTAAGAAAACAAACAGATTCATCCTAGAGAGGGTTAAAGCAGGCTGCTCCTTGGAGGCAAGGATTCTGAGGCTTCGTCTGACATACTTTGGTCATGTTGTAAGGAGAGACCAGTTCTTGGAGAAGGACATCATGCTTGGGAGGGTGGAGGGACGGCGCAGGAGGGGAAGGCCCTCTATGAGGTGGATTGATTCAGTGACTGGGGTATTCAGGATGGGTGTGTCATAGACAGTGAGATTGGCACAGGACAGAGCAGAGTTTAGGGCTTTTGTACGTAGCTTTGCTGTGAGTCGCAAATGACTTGATGGAACATAACAATAACAACAACATGATGACTGACACAGTGGATATTACAACAAGCTTGAGCATGATGGAAATCATGAGGATGGTGCAGGATAGGGCAAGGTTCACATTTGTCGTTCTTAGGGTAGCTATGATTTGTGGTCTTGACAGCACCTTCCAACAGCAACAACAAATGACAAGGCATCTTTGGGTAGGATAAAAAGTTAATAAGCTTGTCTGCCCCTCACAAATTGGAGATTTGAGTTTACACAGAGAAGCATCAGAAGAAATGTCTGATAATCTGTTTCTGAAAATTCAGCCATTGGAAACCCCTGTGGAGCAGTTTCATTCTGACATGCATGGGATTATAAAGAGGCAGAGTAAATTTATTGGCAATTGGGATTTTTTTGTTGGTTTGCATTTAATATTCTACCCCCCAACATCTCTCCCTCCACCCTTTAGGAAGGCTGATGCTATTTTTCATCAGATGCCATACAATGAAATGTGTATAATGCCACCTACTTTTGCCCAATAAATTTAATCAGGAAGTAATAAAATGTGTGACTAGCAGGAGTGGCATCCAATTCCTAAACAATATGTCTAAACTCTCTTAACTTTGATAAATGATGGTAGTTATAGAAAGGCCTCTGGCCTTTTCTTTTTAGGGTTGCTATGAGTCATGCTCTACTCAATGGCAATTTACAACAACAACAGAAAAATATGCTCAGGATAGAGGAATAGGAGACAGAACACTATCATAAAAGAGAAATGCCATCCAAAGTGATGTATGCACACCATGTTTATTGCTGAATTATTCAAAATGGAAAGAGATGGAAGCAACTCAAGTACCCATCAATAAATGAATGGATAGAAAAACTATGGTATATTCACAAAATATAACACTATACAGTACTAAAAAATGAAACCTATAAAATGTTACAGAACATGGGTAATTCTGGAGGACATTATGCTAAGTGAAATATCTCATTCACAAAAGGGCAGACATCACTTAACATAACTGTTATAAAACAGGACTGATGGAGGGTTGGAAGAAGAATAAGAAAACAGTGGATAGATAATCAACACTGCATTTAAACAGATGAACGAAAGAACTGTTTAAAAGGAATATATTATTAGGCATTTGTATGACAATGGTCCATAACAAGAGGTACATTAAAAAGTGGACAAGGGAGGACAAGGAAGGGTAAGGAGGAAATTGTGCAACAGTGATTGAATATTTTTTTTTAAAAGTGAACCAGGAAGGAGGAAGGCAAAGGGAGTGATGAAAATGTGCAACCATAAATGAATGAAAATGCAACTTTTCCTTAAACCTTCATTAAAATCACAATTAAAATAAGATTTTTTATATACAGAAAAAAGAATACTACAAGGAGAAATTACACAAATCTACAATGTGGGGAAATTCCATACATCACCTCTTTTGCACAACCATCCAAAAGAGTCAATGGCATGCAACAATAAAAGAGGTGACAGGAATGTTCTGGGTTAAAAGAGGCTAATGACTTGTTGACAAGGTCCCTGTTTATATGGCTCACTGAAACCGCAATGGTAATCAGAAATTAGCTGCCCTAGATTCAGTTCCTGCCTGTGGAAACCTCATAAGTGTCAAAATAGAATAGTGCTCAACAATAACTGGTTCTTTGGAAATGGATTGTCAAGCCTTTTCTTGATCTGGATGGACTTGAACCGTCAACCAGCAGCTTAATGCAATTAACTGTTTGCAAGACTCAGTTTCTTCTGGGCACATGGTAGCCCCTCGATAAATATTTTTTTAAAAGAAGAAGAAATAGTGTTGTTGTTATTGTGTGCCACTGAGTCAGAACCAACTCAGAACTGAACCTCTTGTGGTTTTAAGAAGCTTTAAATCACATAGGAGAAGATTGCTCATCTTTCTCCTGAGGAACAGCTGGTGGGTTCAAATTATGTGCCTTTAAATTGGCAGCAAAACTCCTTATCCTCTGGGTTGCCACAGTGCCTACATAATCCTCATAACAGACATACGAGAATGATTAGGTGAGTATTCCTCTCAAATCTACACAAGAGGACACTCAATTCCAGAGACTCCACCACAGCCACACAGATGGCCTGTAGTGACCAGAATTTAGTATCAGTGATAAATTGAGAGTAAATATGCCTGGGTGTGGGGAGCCTGTGAAATGTTTATAATCTTTTTTTCTACCCATATTAAAAGAATTAAAATTAAATTAATTTTAAAAATAACAATTAAAAAAAAGAGGCTAATGAAAAATAATAATAAAAAGTGAATGAATATTTTTTAAAAAGAGGGAGGGAATGGTGAGGAGGTAGAATGTCCAACAATGAATGATTTAAAATCTAACTTCTCTGTAAATGTTCATTAAAATCACAATGAAAATAAAGTTTTAAACAAATAAGATCCCAAAATATCAGAGTCTCTCAGCTCTGGGTCACCTCTCTTCAAAGAACCTGTGTCAGTAATCAGAACCCATCCAGGCTGTCAAATACCTTGAGTATCAAAGGACATTGAGATGACTTACCCCTCAGAAGACATTTCTCTTGGTTTTAGGACCTGCATGTCTGACTTATACTTGACATTTTCACTTGGATGTCTCAGAAGCATATTAAGTACAACAAGCTCCTGAACAAAACAATTCTCCCCTCACTCACATAGCTGTGCTCTTTCTTTTCATCCCATCCTCCATTCTTCATCCAGAAACAAGGGGCTTATAAATAGCAAATGCTTCTTCTTACTTTCTGTATACGTTTCTAGAATAGATTTTCATTGCAACTTGTACTGTAGGAGATGCAAGACCTCTCTCTTCTTCTCACTTGCTCTTCACTGTTACTACTGCCCTACTCCAAGCCTGAGGAGTTGGTGGAGACTTGAGGAAATGAAATTCTTCTCTAGTAGGATGCCTTGTTTTGGCCCTTACGCTTTCTTCTGCTGGCAAGTTCTCAGGTTTTCAAGACAATTCCTTCTGTCCTAGAGTTAACTTGAATTCTATCTCTTCAGGGAGGGTGGGAAGGGGAACTTTACTACTTATTGCTATCCTCTCAGTTCTTTCCTTTTGGATACTATTATGATTCCCAAGTATTCCAGTTCTTTCTTGCTCTGATTTTTCACTACTCCAGAACATAAGCACCATGTGAGCAGTCATCACACAGCCAGGGTAATCATCCAATCCTTGACATCTCTCGTAGAACCAGGCTCATAGTGCCATGCTTGATGGCTGTTTTGTAAATGAAGACTAAATTAATATCTTTAAACATGAACCTTTCTCACACCCTGTCTGTTAATTCGTTTTACTGTAGTGGTTTTTGCCATAGTGTTGGAAGTTATGCTACCAGTATTTCAAATGCCTCCAGGATCATCCTTGGTGGATAAATTTCAGTGGAACGTTCAGCATAAAATAGACTAGGAGGAAATGACTTGCAATCTACTTCTGAAAATCAATACATGAAAATGTTATGGATGAACAACATGATATTGTCCAGTAGAATGATGAAAGTTGAGTGTCCCAGGGAACAATACCACCCAGAAACTACAATGGATAGATTAGTTGTAGATGGTGTGGGACCAGAAAACATTTCATTCTGTTTTACACAAGCTTGTTGCAAGCCAAAGGCAACTTAACACTGACTAACCACAGTAAAATTTATATTTTAAGTAGTTTACCATCTATTTGGTATATTAAGACCGTTTTGATAAATGTCTTTGAAAGATGGTTTTTCAGACTCAGAACATATGAGCTCTATTTTTGAGAGAACCCACAAGAGGGAGCACTGAGGCAAATTTTATAAAACTCAAACTAGTACAAAAAGGAAACGGAAAACAATTAATGGTTTATATTAGGTCTTTTCTTTTTATAATTTCAGCAGGTTTCAATATGACCTTAATGTTTTCTAAGATTATGCAAATATGTCTGGTATATTAAAACATAAAATAAAAAAATGATGCTTTTAGACAAGTATCTTCATTATGAAGATAAAGATGAACAAATATTTTTAAAAAGAGAAACTGAGAGAGGGTGAAGACAGGGAGAAGGGTAAAATGTGTAACAATGAATGAATGGAAATCTAACTTTAAATTTTTGTTAAAATCACAATTAAAATTAAAAAAAAAACACACCTTTTTTTCTTTAAAAAAAGCCCACAACATAAATTTGCCCTGGAACAAAACAGATGCTTATTTTTTTAAATTTAGGGCTCTGGTGATATAGTCCATGGCAAATTGAGCTGCTGTCCAAAAGGCCAAAGCTGCATAAGGAGCTGGTCTTTAGCTGGAAACCTAAACCTGTGTTGATAAGTGAGCAGTAGACATTGCCTTAATTGTGTTATATAGTCTCTTTCAGAAAACAAACTTTCAAATCTGGAGTGTAGTAGTGATAAGACAGAAGAAAATGAAAAAGGAAAACAAGAAAAATATGTTTACATTCTCTTCTTATATACCTTACCATGTGGGTCCAAAGACAGAATCAAAAGGTTCATCCAATGTTCTAAGGAGTCTGGCAAATACAGCCAGAAGTACACAACCAAGAAAGGATAACATAGATGAATGGGACCCTCTAAAGATTAACTTTGTGAATGCATCAAAAACTTTTACCAAAAGGATGAAAATAAAACCTACAGACTGGGAGAAAAATGTTTGTCAATGCCATCCAAGACAAGGGTCTCAAAACGAAAGTTAATAGAATACTAGAGGGCCTCCAAGACGAAAGATTGATAATTCCATTACAAGACTGAAGACATGGAAAAACTTTGCATGGAGGAAATAATTCAGATGGCAAACAGACACATGAAGAAATGCTCAAAATCACTGGTAATTGTTGTTGTTGTTGATTACCTTCAAGTGGAACATAACTCATAGCGACCCTATGAACAAAAGGCCTGACGCCTCTCTACAACTATTGACAGTTATCAAGGTTCATAAAGTTTACGGAGGCATGCTATTTAGGAAGTGGATGTCACTCCTGCTTTCTGGCAATTAGAGAGATGGAAATCATAACAAAATTGAGATATCTATCATCTCACTCCAAGCAGAAGGTGGGTGATTGTCATCTGTGGCCCTCGGCCAGGTTCAAATTGTCTTCCTGTCAAACACTTTTCTAGGTGGTATAGCACTGGTCTGTGCGTTGCTGTACAGAGGTAACTCGTGGTTGCTGTGATGCTGAAGCCTGTGACAGTGATGTGCCAATCGTGGTAATGGGCACCAATGGTGGACAGTGTTGGCTGGAGCTTCCCGACTAAACCAAGCCTGAAAGCAGGAGCGGCATCCACTTCCAAAATGGCTTGCCTCTGGAAACTCTATGTACGAACAGTGCTCAGGCTGTTCGTTCATAGGGTCGCTATGAGTGGTCTATGACTCGACGGCATTAAACAACAACAACAACATCATCTCACTCCAGTAAGGGTGGCAAAGTATTCTAGAACATCAAGCAGTAAATGTTAGAGAGGATGGGTTAACATTGGAACTCTCATATACTGTTAAATGGAATTGCAAAATGGAACTACTCTGGAAGATAGTTTGTCATTTCCTCAAAAAGCTGAACATAGACATTTCATATAACCCAGCTATTCCACTGCTAGGAATATACTCCAGGAAATAGAACTGGGACACAATATAGATTAGTATACCAATGTTCACAGTAGAATTATTCACATTAGCAAGAAAATGGAAACAGCCCAAATGTCCATCAAAACCATAATGGATTAAGAAATTGTGGTATATTCACATGATGGAATACTGTACAACACTTAGGAGCAATGATTTAGAAAATGACAATATAACATTGCCTAGACTGGAGAGCATTATGCTGCATGAACTAACTCAGTCTCATAAGGACAAATACTGCTTAAAACCATTATTGGAAAGTCCAAAGGGGAAGAGGAGCAACAGCAGAGTTGAGGGTAGGGTGGGGGAAATTACAAGGTCACAGATGTTGGTGAGCAGAGCTAAGGGGTGAAGGAGTTAGGAAAGATCCAGTACTGATTTTTATAAACACTTAGGGTAATAGTGGGCATGAATCAGTGGTGATTAATTTTATAAAATACAATGTATGATCATACTCGGAAGGGTGGAAGACAGCACAGAAGAGGAAGACCCTGAATGAGATGGATTGATACAGTAACTAGGACATGGGGGTAGGTGTGTCAGAGTAGTGAAAAACACAGGACAAGGCAGGCTTCAGAGCTATTGTACATATGGTCCCTGTGAGTTGCAGATGACTCGACAGCACAAAACAACAACAACATGGGAATGATTATGTGAAACACAATGTGAATAGAGAAATGTATAAAACACAATGTATATGAATTTTGTTTGTGAATCAATACAAAACAAAAATAATTTAAAACCCCCCAAAATAAGGAATATTTTTTAGTTATTAGTGTCATTCATTCTCTCTCTCTCTCTCTCTCTCTCTCTTTCTCTGTTGCTCTCTCTCCGCTCCTCACCCCCCCACTCCCATCAAGCTGCAATCAATGCAATCAAAAATCAATGCAATCAAATAATAGCTGGCTCTCTATTGGGTTTTCAAAACTGTGGATTGTATAGGAAGAGTTCTCATCTTTCTCCTGAGTTGCTGCCAGTTGATTTGAACTACCAGAAACACCAAGCCTTTAGGTTACCATTGCAACTCCTTATGGACTAAACCAGATCACCTCTACTAGTAACATTCTACTATGTTATTAGTTGTTACTGAACTGGCTCATAGCTGACCTGTCAGAGACTGTAAATTGTCTTGAAGGAGATTGCCCATTTGGGGGCACTGTGGAGCAACAGGTAAAACCACCTGCCTTATGTTATTTCTTGTTTTTATTGTGTAGCATAGAATAGGATCTGACTAACAGCTGACCTCCAGAGGATTTTCAGAGGCAGTTTAACCATATGGAAGGAGATTGCCCATCTTTCTCCCATGGAACACCTGGAGGATTCAAACTTCATGTCTTTGGTTTGGCAGTACAACTCCTTATCTCTATACCACCTGAGCTTCCTTATGGCACTGCTTCTTGTTGTGTACCATGGAGTTAGAACAGACTCATAGGTGAACCTTCAGAAGATTTTTAGAGGCTGTAAATCCCATGGAAGGAGATTGATTATCTTTCTCCAGTGGAGTAGTTGGTGGGTTCAAACTACGGTACTAGTAGAATCAGTAAATTCAAACAAATCAAAGAAGAAAATAATGAATAAAAAACTTTCACTAGCTTTGTACACAACTGAAATGTTTACTTTCAGATGATTAGGCTGTTGTGAGAATGGAGCAGGGGAGCAATACATGGTTTGGAATTGAGAAGGAGGTGTGTCAGGAATGTATTCTGTCTCCATACCTGTTCAATTTATACTCTAAGCAAATTATCTGAGAAGTTGAAATCTATGAAGAGGACTGTGGCATCAGGATTGGAGGGAGACTCATCAATAAACTTCGTTATGCAGATGACATAACCTTACTTACTGAAAGTGAAGAGGATTTGAAGCACTTGTTGCAGAAGATCAACGAATGCAGCCTTCAGTATGGATTGTGTCTCATTATCAAGAAAACAAAAATTCTTACCACTGGACCAATAGGCCATGTCATGATGGATGGAGTGGATTGAAACTGTCAACAGCTTCTTCTTGCTTGGATCCACAATTAACACCCTTTGCACGAGCAGTTAGTAAATAAGGAGATGCATTGCACTGGGAAAATTTGCAGTTAGGGACCCTTCCAAATTATTGAGAAGTAGTGATGTCAGTTTGAGGACTAAGGTGAGTCTGATTCAGGCCATGGTCTTCCTAATTGCTAGTTATGCATCTGAGAGCTGAATAACAAATAAGGATGACAGAAAAGAATTGATGTATTTGATTGGTGATGGTGGAGAAGAGCACTGAACATTCCATGGACATCCAGGAAAACGAATAGATAGGTCTTGGAGAAGGTGCTGCCAGAGTGTTCTTTGGAGGTAAGAATGATGAGACTTCACCTAACATACTTTGGACATATTGCTAGGAGGTGCTATTCCTTGGAGAAGAACATGATGTTGGGAAGTGTGGGCGAAGAAGAGGAAGACCCTCAACCAGGTAGATTGACAAGGTGACTGCTGCAATGGGCATGTCAGGAAGTGTGAGGATGGTACTCGACTTGATGACACCTAAAAACAACAACTACAACAACAACCAAGATTATGTGAAAGATAAAACAGGAAAAAAAATCAAAATGTTAATATTAAGGAAATGGTTTCAGAAAAGTAGTTTATAAGATGGAAGTATTATTCCATAAAAGTAAAATCCCTTTGTAATGATTAAAAAATTATTTTCTATTTGTTGTGGTTGTTGTATGACACGGAGTCAGAATAGACTCATAGCTGATACTCCAGGGCATTTTCAGAGGCTGTAAATTACATTAGAAGAGATTGGAAATTATTCTTCAATGGAGCTGATGGATTTGAACTGCTTCCCTTCGTGTTGGCAGCAGAACTCCTTACCACTAGAGAACCAGTGCCCTGTAGATTTTTTTTCTATTTAGGCTTTATAAAATCTTTTTAAAGGATTATGAATCTTGTGAGAAGGACATTGATATTAGTACAGTAAAAACAAAGATTAAAGTTATAAAAAATTAGGCCTTAGATACTTTGACATATTTATAAAATATAAAATATTTAAAAAATTAATAAAAGTTGTTGTTGTTATGTGCCGTTGAGTCA
>NW_006400037.1:148508-155575 GCF_000299155.1 Elephantulus edwardii
CTGAAGGCTGCAGTCCTTGACCCTTCGCAGCAAGTGCATGAGGTCCTCCTCAGTTTCAGCAAGCAGGGTTGTGTCATCCGCATAACGCAGATTGTTAATAGATCTTCCACCAATCCTGATGCCACAATTCTCCTCATAGAGCCCAGCCTCTCGGATAATCTGCTCTGCATACATTTCTTAAATACTTAGAGACTGGTCCTTGGAAAAGGATATCATGCTTGGAAGGGTGGAGGGACAGTGTAGGAGAGGAAAACCCCAGATGAGATAGACTGACGTAGCAACTGGGACAATGCAGTTTGGTGTCTCGGGACTAGTGAGACTGTCTCAGGACGGGGCAGGGTTTAGAGCTGCTGTAAATAGGGCTGCTAAGGGTCTCAGATGACTTGATAACACGTACAATAACAACAACTATTGTCAAATTGTAAGTCTTCAGTAAAATAATCTGAAATATGTTTTCTGTCAATGCTTTAGGAAGCTCTGGTGGTGCAGTGGTTAAATAGTTGGCTGTAGCAGTAACGTAGGTGGTTGGAATTCATCAACTGCTCTGTGAGAAAAACAGGTACCAGTTTGCTTCAGTAATGACTGCAGCATGAGGAATTCTATGAGGCAGTTCGTCTATTCTGTAGGATTGTTGTGAATTGAAGTCTACTTGATAGCAATATTTTTATATTTTAATTTAAAAATATTTTGTATTTAAAGTAGTCACTAGATGGCACAAGAAGGCCTCTTTAAAGGGTATGAAGCTGTACTGAAAGAATCATAAGAAAAACTCTTGGACGTATTGGGGCTTATGAAGATTTGAAGGCATCTTGGGCTTCAGTGTGACTTCTCAACTGACATAATTTCTCAATCTAAACTACATTGGTCAGCCTGTGAAATTAAAGATGACATTAATATGATACTAAGTGAATCAATATGATCATGAATGGCATATTTGATACCCCATTTGAAAAACTATTTAAATTGACAGCTAAAATAGAATGATATAACTTTAATTACATAAAAGTTTTGTATTATATTTTGAAAATAATAATCCTGTTTAGATACAGGCTTGTATTTATATATTTTTAAAACTGGTATTTTGTTCTCATTTTTTCTTTTTGGGGATGATTTCTTCTGCATTTCATAGATTATCTCAGTTCATTCCCAAGTCAAAACCAGCCAGAGGCCTCAGCTGTTGTCAAATGTAGCATGGACGTGCTTATAAAACAAAATACATTGTGCACTTTCTCCTTTATCTCATTTTCATTAAAGTAATGCCCAATTTTAAAAAACATTATTGCTGAAAACGGAAAATCTCTTTCTTTTTCATCTCAATTGTAACATCTGATACATGTACATTTTTCTCTTTTAAAAAATGAATTATATGTGCATTCCTCTCTTTTAAAAAACATTTTATTAAACAAATTTTATTTTATGTTGATTTGCATACAAAATTCATGTACATTGTGCTTCACACTTTCCTTCATTCACATTGTGTTTCATACAATCATTCCCATAAATCGTATTTCATAAAATTAATTCTCATTGAATTATGCCAACTATTACTCCAACTTTTCAGGTTCCTATCATATTGTTCCCATTTCCTATAACCCCTCCCTCCACCAATCAAATTATGTGACCCTATGATTTCCCTCCTGCACACTCTCAACTCGCTGCTGCCACCACTTTCCCCTATAAGTCCCCATATACATTTTACTAATTATCCTTCTATTTTTTACAATAAGGGATTTATGCAGTATTTGTCCTTAATGAGACTGACTTAGTTCACGCAGCATAATACTCTCCAGTCTCTTCCAAGTTATATAATATTTTTAAAAATTGTTACTCTTGAATGGTGTGTGTATTCTATCATGTGATTATACCACAATTTCTCAATCCATTCAATTGTGGTTGGGCATTTGGGCTGTACCCATGTTCTTGTGATTGTGAATAATGCTACTATGAACATTGGTGTGTGAATCTCCATTTGCACCTTAGTTCTTATTTCCTTTTGGTATATTCATGGGAGTGGAATAGCTGATTATATAGAATTTCTATGTTAAACTTTTTGAGGAAATGCTAAACTGCCTTCCAGAGTGATTGTACCATTTTAAAATTCTACAAATAGTGTACAAAAGTTTCAATATCTCCACATCCTTCTCAACATTTATTGCTTACTGTCCTATTAAACGTGACCATTGTTACTGGGGTGAGATGGTATCTCACTGTAGTTTTTATTTGCATCTCTTTTATTGCCAGTGATTTTGAGCATTTCTTCATGAGTCATTGGGCATCTGAATGTCTTTTTTCCATGAAAATTCTTTCCATGTCTTTTGCTCATTTTGTAATTGAAGAATCAGATTTTTTCTTTTGTACATTTTTTTCTGTAACCTTTTGATATGAGACCTTTGTCTGAGATGATATTGCCATGGCTTTTTGCTATTGGAGAAAGTGTTTTATGTACACAGGGATTAAATCTTTAGAAGGTCTCATTCATCAATTTTATCCTCGCCTGGTTGTGCATTTCTGCATGTATTTGTCAGCCTCTTTATACCATAGGTTAGGCCCTCTAAGCTTGCTCTCATTTTGCCTCTTATCTTTATGGTTTGGGGCTTTAGTCCTAGGACTCTGATTAATTTTGAGTTGATTTTTGTGAATGATCTGAGATGTGGATCTGAAATGTTCAGCTTTCCGAAGGTAGCAATCCAGTTTTGCCAGCATCATTTATTGAAGAAGTGTCATTTCCACATTTGATAGGTTTTGTGTCCTTGCAAAATATCAGTGGACCATAAATAGATGGGCTAATTTCTACGTTTTTTATTCTGTTCCAGTGGTCTGTGTGCCTGTTATTATACCAGTGCCATGTTGTTTTGGTTGTTACAACTGTATAGTAGGTTTTGAGATCAGGGAGTGCTGTACCCTACACTTAAGTTTTGCTTTTCAGAAGCGTTTTGCTTATTTGTTTTTGTTTTTTTTTTTACTCTCCAAATTAACTTGAAAATAGTCTTGAAAAATTAATATGGTATTTATACAGGACAGTTCAAAGTAAGAAAAATCATCAGCATATTCATCACACGTACAAAGAAAATAATAAGAACTGCATGTTTATTTCATCGATGCAGAAAAGGCCTTTGACAAAATCTAACACCCTTTCCTGGTTGAAACATTTAACAAAATAGAAATAGAAGGGAATTTCCCTAACACTGTGAAATGTATATCTGCAAAGCCAAGAGCCAATATTATTCTCAAGTATAAACAACTAATGTGCAAGGAGTTGAAGTCAGAAAATCAAAAGGGCAGAACTCGCTCAGCATATCTTAGGCTCAAGAAACTGAAGAACAAATTCAAACCTTGAGTTGCTATATTCAAGGATGCTTTCGGCAGAATGTTAAATGATCCAGGAAGTATTAAAAGAAGATGGAAAGAATATACTGAGTCACTGTATCGAAAGGAATTGGAAGACACAGAAGAATTTCATGAAACAACATATGAGCAAGAGCCTATGGTGATGAAAGAAGAAGTTCAGGCTGCTTTGAAGGAAATGGCAAAAAATAAGGCTCCAGGAATAGATGGTATACCAGTTGACATATTTCAGTTAACAGATGCTGCCATGGATGTGTTCACCAAGTTGTTCCAAGAAATCTGGAGAACAACCACTTGGCCAACTGACTGGAAGAGATCTATATTTGTTCCTATCCCAAAGAAAGGTGACCCAACCGAATGTGGAAACTACAGAACAATCTCACTGATTTCACATGCAAGCAAGATTTTACTGAAGATTATCCAAAAACGACTGGAACAGCACATCAACAGAGAACTACCAGAAGTCAAGGCTGGGTTTAGAAGGGGTCATGGTACTAGAGATATTGTAGCTTATGTTAGATGGATCTTGGCTGAAAACAGGGAATACCAGAGGAATGTCTATCTGTGTTTCATTGACTATGCATAGGCATTTGACTGTGTGGATCGTAACAAACTATGGCTGACTCTGAGAAGAATGGGAATCCCAGAACACTTGATCGTTCTAATGTGAAACTTACAGTTGGACCAGGAGTCAGTCGTCAGAACAGAGCAAGGGAACACTGCATGGTTCAAAATTGGGAAGGGCGTACCCCAGGGATGCATCCTATCTCCATACTTTTTCAACCTATATGCAGAACAGATTATCCAGGAGGCTGGGCTCTATGAGGAGAAATGTGGGGTCAAGATGTTGGACAATTTATCAACAATGTGCGTCATGCGGATGACACAACCCTGCTTGCTGAAACTGAAGAGGACCTGAAGCGCCTGCTGCAGAGTGTCAAGGACTGCAGCCTACAATATGGATTGAGGCTCAATGTCAAGAAGACAAAGATTCTCACCACTGGATGGATGGTGAAGAGATTGAGATTGTACACAGCTTTAGTTTGCTTGGCTCCATAGTCAACAGTCTTGGCACCAGCAGCCAGGAAATTATAAGGCGCATTGCAATGGGAAAGCCTGCTGTTAGGGACCTCTCCAAAGTGCTGAAGAGCAATGGTGTCTCTCTGGAGACTAAGGTGCGTCTGATACAGGCCATGGTCTTCACAATCACTTGTTATGCATCAGAGATTTGGACAATGACTAGGGAGGATAGAAGGAGAATTGATGCCTTTGAGCTGTGGTGCTGGAGAAGAGTATTGAGAATACCATGGACTGCTAGGAAAACAAACAGATTTGTCCTGGAAAGGGTTAAACCGGGTGGCTCCTTGGAGGCAAGGATTCTGAAGCCCCGTCTAACATACTTTGGACATGTTGTGAGGAGAGACCGGTCCTTAGAGAGGGACATCATACTTGGGAGGGTGGAGGGACAGCACAGGAGAGGAAGGCCCTCTATGAGGTGGATCGATTCAGTGACTGGGATAATTGGGATGTGTGTGTCAGAGACAGTGCGATTGGCACAGACAGAGCGGAGTTTAGGGCTGTTGTACATAGGGTCGCTATGAGTCGCAAACGACTCGACAGTACATAACAACAACAACATCTTTGAAAACTAAAGGAATTCTCTTTGAGAGTAGGTACCAGACAAGGATGTCCACTGTCCCAACTCCTATTCAATATTGTATTGTGAGTACTTGCTAAGACAATATGACAAAAGAAGGAAATAAACGACATCTAGATTGGCAAACATTCACATAATATGGGCCTGGTGTCAGAAATGAGGCTGAAAACAGAATGATTTTTGTATCTTCAATGAAAATTTATTTATTCATTGCAAATAATTCTTTTAAAAACCACAAACAGTAACTTTACACATGGACCTTACCTGATGGGCTGCATAGGAGTCAGATTGGCTACATCTGTGGAAGGAATTGTTGGAGAAGCTCACTATCAACAGTCAAAACTAGAACAGGTATAGATTGTGAGTCAGAACATCAATTACTCATGTATGTGCAACTTTAAACTGAGGTTGATGAAAATTAAAACAAGTCAACAAGAATGAAAATATGATCTTAAATATATTCTGTATGAATTTCAAAATCATCTAAAGAATAGGTTTGAAGCATTGAACACCAATGATTGAAGACCAGATGAGTTGTGGAATCATAATCACAGATATCCATTGAGAGGTAAAAAGGTCATTACAAAGATAGAGAAAGAAAAAACTGAAATAGATTTTAGAAAAGACTCTGAAAATTGTACTAGAACATCAAGAAGCTAAAACAAAGGGACAACGTTCTGAAATAAAGAGCTGAAGAAAATTTTTAAAGCATCAAAAGAAGATAGAGGGAATACAAAAAGTCAATAAAAAAATAGAAAAAGAAACCAGCAAGGAAAAATCACACAAAGAACAATTGACACTGAAAAATTTCAGAAAGTACCATACTATCAGGAGCCAATGGTAATGAAGGAGGAAGTGAAAGTTGCAATGGAGGCACTGGCAAAAAATAAGATCCCAGGAATCAATGAGCTACCAATTGATTGGTTTTAATTAACAGATGAAGCCCTGTATGCTCTCACTAGGAAATCTGGAGGACAGCTGTCTGGCCAATAAATTGAAAGAGGTCCATATTTGTTCCCATTCCCAAGAAAGGTTATCAAACATAATGTAGAAGCCTTGAACAGTATCATTAATATCACATGCAAACAAAACACTGCTAAGTTTAATTCAAATTTGGCTAGAACAATATAAAGATAGATAACTGCCAGAAGCTCAAATAGGATTTAGAAAAGGTCATGGCACCAGGGATGTAATTGCTGATGCTGGATAGATCCTGGCTGAAAGTAAAGAATACCAGAAGAATGTCTATTTATGTTTTATTGACTATGCAAGGGTATTTGACTGTGTGGATTGTAACAAGTTATGGTTAATATTGAGAAGAAAGGGAATCCCAGAGCACTTAATTGTGCTAATGTGAAACCTGTACTTAGACAAAGATGCTGCTGTGTGAACAGAGTAAGTGAACACTACATGGTATAAATCATGGTATAAATTAAGAAGGGAGTGTGTCAGGCTTTCCATACCTATTCACTTTTCATGCTGAGCAAAATAAAGAAGAATGTGGCATCAAGATAAGAGGAAGATTCATCAATAACCTGGGTTATGCAGATGACACATTTTGCTTGCTCAAAGTGAGAAAGACTTGAAGTACTTGTTGCAGAAGATCAAATAATAGAGCTTGCAATATGGATTGCATCTCAATGTCAAGAAAACAAAAATTCTTACCACTGGACCAGTAGACAACATCATGATAGACAAAGATTAAAAATTTCAACAACTTCATTTTACTTGGATTCACAATCAACACCCTTGGTACCAGCAGTCAGGAAATCAGAAGACTTATTGCACTGGGAAAGTCGGTAGTTAGGGACCTCTCCAAAATGCAGCCAAAGTGCTCTTTGGAAGCAAAGGCGACAATGCTTCATCTCACATATTTCAGGCATGCTGCTAGACGGAGGTATAGCTTGGAGAGGGAACTGATGTTCAGAAAGGCAGAGGGTTGATAAAGGATACTAAGACCTTCAGTCAGGTAGATTGACACAGTGACTGCTAAACACGATCAGCTATGTTAAGAAGTGTGAATATGGAACAGGATAGGTAGGACAGGGTTCAGATGTGTTGTTCA
>NW_006400037.1:164585-166738 GCF_000299155.1 Elephantulus edwardii
TTCTCCTGCAGTGCTGGTCTTGTTTTTACAAACTCTCTTAGGTTTTGCTTTTCTGGAATATCTTGATCTGTCCTTCATATTTGATGGATAATTTTTCTGGGTACAGTATCCTTGGTTGACAGTTTTAAAATCCTCATCGATTAATGATAAAAGCTACCAGGAGAAAAAACTGTCCTTTTAAAAAATTTGTAAAGTGTACTTATCAAATAATGTATAGGAAATGATATAACTGACAGGAAATTCTCAGAGCCCTTTCACATAAGACAAAAAGAAAACAGGAGTGCCTCTCATCAATATTGGTGTATTGAATGCTAGGTCTTTAAAAAAGAGGAGCAAAAGTGGTAAGAAATATAGCTCTAGAAATATATATGTCTAGATTTAAGTTTCTTAAGATTATTATAAGAATGCTTAACCAGGTTGTTGAATACAAAAATAAAATTTATTTGTATATTCCAGTAATAGCAGAATATATGACTAGAGAATACAGCAATCTTAATAGCAACTGCAAGATGAACAAGAATATATATACATATATATATATATATATATATATATATATATATGCAAAGTTGTATCAAAAAAGTTGAAAAAAATGACCGGTATATCTAAACATCTTGAATTAATATAGAAATAAACTGTAAAAACAGTATAATTAAATTCCTTCCCCCAATATGAATCTATAAATTTTATACAATATCAATCAATATTTCCACAGGATTCTTTTTAGAACTTGACAAGACAGATCAAAAACAACATGAAAAGGTCAGTATCAAGAAAAACCAAAGTCATAATGAAAAACAACAATAATAACAACAAATGCTGGTCTACCAGAGAGAAAGCTAAGAAAGCTGTTCCAGCACTTGGTGGTTCAATATTGGGAAGGATGTGCATCAAGAATGTGTCCTATCTCCATATCTTTTCAATTTATATGCAGAACAGATTATTCAGGAGGCAGGGTTCTATGAAGAGAAGTGTGGCACCAGTATGGGAGGTAGACTTATCAATAATCTGTTTTGTGCAGATAACACAACTCTTGCTGAAACTGAGAAGGACCTGAAGCATTTGCTGCAGAAGGTCAAGGACTGCAGTTTTCAATATGGATTGAGGCTCGATATACATAGGATAAAAATTCTCACCACTGGGCCGATTGACAGCATTGTAATAATAGATGGCAAAGAGATTGAGATTGTTGACAGCTTCAGTTTGTTTGACTCTACAATCAACATTCTTGGCACAAGTAGCCAGGAAATTAAAAGATGAATTGCACTGGAAAAGTCTGCTGTCAGGAGCCTCTCCAAAGTACTGAAAAGAATGATGTCAGTCAGAAGACTAAGGTGCGCCTGACACAGGCCATGGTCTTTGAAATTACTTGCTATGCATCAGAGAGTGGGGCAATAACTAGGGATGATAGAAGGAAAGTTGATGCCTTTGAGCTGTGGTGTTGGAGAAGAGTATTGAATATACATACCATGGACTGCTAGGAGAACAAACAGGTTACTCCTAGAAAGGGTGAGACAAGACTACTCATTGGAGGCAAGGATTCTGAAGCTTCATTTGACATAGTGTGGACATGTTGCAAGGTAGAACCAGTCCTTAGAGAAGGGTGTCATGCTTGGGAGGGTAGAGAGACAGTACAAGAGAGCAAGACCCTCTATGAGATGTATTGATTCAATGACTAGGGAAATTGGGGTAGGTGTGTCAGAGACAGTAAGATTGTCACAGGATAGAGCAGGTTTTAGGGATGTTGTACATAGGGTTACTATGAGTCGATGGCACATAACAACAACAACAACAACAAACAACATGACTCTGATTAACCCCTTATTTTCCTTTTTTCACAATTCTTCCCTGAGACTGCCTCACTACTAATATGCATCTCATGATGCCAAGTACATTCCCTATTTCATCTTTTTTTGTAATTAATCTTTAGTTTATCTTTGTCTAATTTTTTAACTCTACTAGTTTTAAATCTAAGATTTATAATCCTCTGATGAGATTTTACTCATTGATCCTTCAACTCATCTCCATTAAACTGCAAAGAACTACATCTCCTTTTTTATTTTTATTTATCTTAATGGAAGTTTACAGAAACTTTGGGTTTACATTCATTCAGTGTTGCACACTTTCCTTCCTCCCCCTCAGTTCGCTTTTCT
>NW_006400037.1:167107-176058 GCF_000299155.1 Elephantulus edwardii
ACTCAGCATAATGTCCTCCAGGGTCAACCATTTTGTATAATATTTCATGAGTTCCTTATTTTTCAATGTAGCATAGTATTCCATTGTGTGAACATATGAGAGCTTCTTTATCCATTCATTTGTTGATGGGCACTTGGGTTGTTTCCCACTCTTTGCTCTTGTGAATAAAGATGCAATAAAAATGAATGAGTATATATCTGCTTTGGTGGCAGTTCTGGTTTCTTTAGGGCATATTTTCAGTAGTTGAATTGCTGGATCAAATGGTGTTTCTATAGCCAACTTTTTGAGAAAGTGCCATACTGCCTTCCGTAGTGGTTGCACCATTTTGCACTACCACCAACAGTGAATAAGTGTTCCAGTTTTTCCGCAACCTTGCCAGCATTTTTTGTTTGCTGTTCTGTTATATTTTGCTATTCTTACTTGGGTGAGACTATATCTCAGGGTTGTTTTGATTTGTATCTCTCTTAGAGCTAGGGATTTTGAACATTTCCTCATGTGTTTGTTCATCATCTTAATGTCTTCTTTGTTCAAGTGTTTGTTCATATCCTGTGCCCATTTTTCAATTAGGTTTTTTATCTTTATCTTCTTGTAGTGCTTGAGTATTTTACAAATTCTAGCTATAAACCCCTTATAAGACATGTCATGACCAAATATTCTTCTATCAATAACTGTATCTCTTGAACCCATGTTCTCAACTCCTCACATAGTAGTACCAAGCACAGAAGATGTACTAAGGCTTTATTTGAACAGCGTAGTATATAATATAGGGAGCTATGGTGGTGCAGCCTGGAAAGAGTTGCACTTCTAACCCAAAGGTTGTGCCTCTCTGGAGGTTCAAATTAAGAAACTGAACATTTCCTGTGTGATTTACAATTTCTGAACGCTCAAAGGATCAGCTGGGAGCCAGTTCTGGCAATGAACAGGTTGAACATATAAGCAAATGTTTACTTAGCTCAAGCTGATGTCATTCCTGTGTTAACAACAGCTATTGCATTTTTACTAATTTTAAGAACCACGAGAAAGTTACATATAAAGATTTATCAGTTCTCTTAATGCTATGTGAGTCCCTTGCTGAGATACATTTCAAAGTCAAAACAGAGGAAAGTGTCCTCTGAAAGACCCTTGGAAACCCTCCACTTGATTATGTTCTGAAAACAAGGCTACTGTCTCCTTTAAGAAAACAGGCAATTATGAATGGTGAGTCAGATAATGGTAGAAAGCAGTATCTTCTGATTTGAATTTACTTTTTCTTCATCACTGAGAAGTTAAAACTCTTGGAGAAAGGCTGCAACAAAGTTAGTTTCTTTTCAAGAGAAGAAACCAGTGTCAGATCCTGTCTGAGCGAACAGGTTACTTTGTCTCCAGAACAGCTTTATTGCCTTGGGATCTCAGAGCTCCCCATTGATTCTCCCATTTGCTATTTGAGATGCAAGGAATTGATATTGAGGTGGTTTTAGTCCATTCTACCTTCATTGATGAGTACTGAACACAGAACTCAGAATTTATAACTTTCAGCTGACTTGCTGGAGGGTAGGAATAATTACATTTTTATAGATTATTACAGGTGAATTTATATATATTCATCAAATTTTGTGAATAAAGTATGTATAGAAACTTATGTATAGAAAATACCATGATGGATGAGGAGATTTTCATGAGGAATACAACACAAAGTTTACTCTAGGACAACATTGTAGTTTTGTATGAACTTAATCTAATCTGATTCTTTCTAGAACTGGTAGGATCTAAAAAGAAACAATTTTAAGCATTAAGTAACACTTATGGGAAGAGCAGAGATGGCTTAGTAGAGACAAGTCCTCACCTTCGATCTCTGCTTTAGTCAATCATTTATCAACCTTAAGGGAAGTTGCAGATTCAGGGCCCTGTCACTTCCACTCCCTATTGGCCATCTGGCACACATAGCATGCTATCAACGTTGGTGTCTTCCAGTAGTTGTTGCAGGGAATTCACATTTCCAATGTGCTGGTTTGTTTTGTTTTGTTGTTTTTTCCCCCAACACTGGCACTGCTGGCGGTTCATTTGCTTTGACTGACCTCATGATTATCCAACATCTTACAGGAGACATAAGAAATTACCTGATTAAATTGGTTTGAAGGTGACGAATTTTTCAGAACCAGTAGAAGAATTTGTTGTTTCATGTTCTATTGTTATTTCTCCTGGATATGATCCGGGTTGTTAAATATCTTTGAAGCAATCTCAAAAAATTTGAGGTATTTTTCCCTATGCCTCCTTCTAAATTCTGACGTTTTCTCCTTTTTTTCAGCAGCTTTTTGACTAATAAAAGTTTGTTTTACATTTTGTGCATTGGCAAGATCCTCTGGGTCTATATCAGGACACTGTTTACATGTCTAAATTTTTAAGCAAAGTTAATGGATTTTCCTTCGGTCCTTGGAGGATCTCATTGATTTTTCTCACATTTATTTGTTTGAGAGCCCTTTTCTCTAACCCCAAACAAATCCCATTAAAGTATTACATTAAATAATAATCCTGTGACCCATTCACAGATTACTTTTCACCTCACCACTGCTGGTACTGAATGAGGTTACGGAAGAAAATGATCTTTT
This sequence comes from Elephantulus edwardii, assembly GCF_000299155.1. Lineage (NCBI taxonomy): Eukaryota > Metazoa > Chordata > Mammalia > Macroscelidea > Macroscelididae > Elephantulus > Elephantulus edwardii. The sequence continues at coordinate 169,693 of NW_006400037.1, forward strand.
TCCTTGTAACTAAATGATGATCAGTTTTTCAAAATGCATTTTAAGAGACTACTTTCTTGTGCATAATCTTGAAGACCCATCTCTCTGAGATCAGTCACACTTTTCTCCACCCAGGTACATACCTCTCAAAACCCAATCAGTGCAAAAATACACAAAATAAAACCAGAAACAGAACCAACACTAAGATCAGAAACTTGAAGAAAAAAACCAGGATTGGCAACTCTCAAGGTCAAGACCAATATAAATATCACAAACTTGTCTAAAAATAAAGTCCCAGCACAGCAAGTGCAGCTAATTTACCCAGTGGGGAGTAGTTAAGCTTCATCAAAATAGAAATTTTTGTTCATTGCTGTAGATTTGTCCCCTCCCAAGGCTCCACCCCCACCCCCAGAACACTACCCTCTTGGAAAAGTAAAAGAAAATATTGATTCATTGTTTTACAAACCCTCCCCCAGGTCCACTCCACCATGTAGCCATCACTCTAGACAGAAATATGACAGAAATACCTAATCACATATTTCTTTTAAACAGTTTTCTCCTTCCTCTGTTTCAGTGCAGTATACATTATTGAATCCATCTTACTCAGTCTCTCCCCAACCCCAAGGTCAGTCCCGTTCTACAATAGTGGCACCATGCAATATTTGTCCTTTTGTGGCTGGGATATTTCACTCAGCATAATGTTCTCCAGAGTCAACCATTTTGAAGAATACTGCATGAGTTCCTTGTATTTCAATGCAGCATAGTATTCCATTGTGCGAATATACCACAGCTTCTCTATCCATTCGTTTGTTGATGGGCACTTAGGTTGTTTCCAACTCCTTGCTATTGTGAACAAAGCTGCAATAAACATGGGTGTGCATATATCTGCTTGGATGTCAGTTATGGTCTCCTCAGGATATATTCCCAGTAGTGGAATTGCTGGGTCAAATGGTATCTCTATTTGCAACTTTTTGAGAAAGTGCAATACCACTATCCACAGGGGTTGCACCATTTTACACTCCCACCAACAGTGAATAAGGGTTCTAGTTTCTCCACAACCTTGCCAGCATTTGTTGTGTGCTGTTCTGTTAAATTTTGCTATTTTGACTGGGGTGAGATGATATCTCATAGTTGTTTTAATTTGCACATCTCTTAGGGCTAGGGATTTTGAGCATTTCTTCATGTGCTTGTTAGCCATCTGAATGTCGTCTTCAGTGAAGTGCCTGTTCATATCCTGTGACCATTTTTCTATTGGATTATTTACCTTAATCTTGTGGTGCTCAAGTATTTAATAAATTCTGGATATAAGTCCCTTATCTGATATGTTATTACCGAATACTTTTTCCCAGTCAGTGGCTTCCCTTTTTACCCTACTGGAGAAGTTTTTGGATGTGCATAGGGATTTGAGTCTTAGAAGATCCCATTCATCTACTTTATCTTCTCCTGGTTGTAGGTTTTCCAGGATACTGGGAAGACTGTTTATGTTGTGGATTAGGACTTCTAGTGTTGTTTCTAGATTTTCTGTAATGAAGTTTATAGTCCTTGGTTTTAGTCCTAGGTCCATGATCCACCTTGAGTTTTTGTGTATGGAGTGAGGTGTGGGACTTGCTTGAGTCTTTTGCAGATATTTTTCCAATTTTGCCAACACCATTTGTTAAAAAGGCTGTCGTTTCCCCACTTCACTGATTTCATCTCCTTGTCAAAGATCAGTTGACCATAGATAGATGGGCTGATCTCCAGATTCTCCATTCTATTCCATTGATCTATGTGTCATTGTACCAGTACCATGCTGTCTTTACCACTATGGCAGTGTAGTAGGATTTGAAATCAGGGAGTGAGATACCTCCTACCGTTCTTCTATTCTTAAGGAGTGCTTTGTTATTCGGGGCTTCTTTCCATTCCACACTAAACTGGAGATTGCTTTTTCCATCTCCTTGAAGAGTGGGATTGGTATTTGTATTGGGATTGCATTAAATGTGTAAATTGCCATTTTCACAACATTGAGTCTTCCTATCCATGAGCAAGGGATATTCTTCCACTTTTCAAGATCACTTTTAGTTTCTTGTAGTAATGTTTTGTAATTTCTTTGAAATGGTCCTTTGTACTTCTGGTTAAATTTACTCCCAAGTACTTAATCTTGTGATTAGCTATTGTAAAAGGTATTGTTCCTCTTAGTTCTGGCTTAGTTATACATTTGCTTAAATTTTTCCCTCTTTTAACAACTGGGATCTAGAGGGAAGAGAAAAAACCAGAGAATGGCCAAAATTATTGGCACAGCTCTTGCTGCCAGTTTATGGCCTGTGTCAGAAAAAGGAAGTCTTACTCATGTACAGTGCCACCCAAAGGCAATAAAGGAGGTCAGAATTGCTTCCACTGTGGAAAGCTGAGCCACTTCAGTAGACAATGTCACAGACGAGAGCCACAGGTAGGCAAGGGTGTAGAGAGGAAGCTACGACTCACTTGCTCTAAGTGTGGCTCTGAAGGACACTTGGCCAATGTGGCCCACATCAGGTCCTCGTGACAGACAGGACTGACAGGCCCCAGCTCCTAGCTGGAAACAACGGAGGACACTTCAACGATTTAGATCCTCCTAGAAGAGTTGTGGGTGAGCATTAACATACTGGTAAGTATATTCGTTTCTCCTGGACCCAGAGCCTACTAATTGGTCCTAAAAGCTTTCTGAGGTCCCAACTCTTCTCACTATTTCTTAGTTGTTAGAATGGACGGAAAACCTCATAAGCAGTTCCTTACTTCACCTCTACCTTGCATGCGAACTTCCGATTCGTAAAACAACCCAGTGGTAGATGGAATTTGCTCCAGGACTTAAGAGCCATAAATGACATAGCTGAGCCTCTACATCTTGTGGTTCCTAACCTCTACACTATAATAGATAAAGTACACGTCTATAGGCCTTTTATTGTAAGAACTACCTTCCCTCTGTAACTTGATTTGTGCCACTATTAGAACCTCTACTTGGAATATTATTGCTTTTTAATTTTTTACTCTAAATTCCAAAATCTATCTCCATAGTAGTCTATGTGTTTCCTACTGCCAAAGGGGCCCTTTAGAGTAGTGAGAGAAGATCTTCACCCTGAAATCTACAGTGTCCCTTTTCAGCAGGAAGTAGCTAAAGGAATATGCCATCCCCTTTCCCTTATGAATCTGGGTGAAGTCTCTCTCAGGGAGGAGTGATAGGGAATGGCAAAGGACACACTGACAGAGGAGATTAATCAGAACTGACAAGCACTGTGGCAACTGGACAATTAAAACAGACATTCGGGGTGGGGGGAAGAACAAACTGGGGAGGAGGATAGAGAAAACAGTGCAACAATGAATGAATGAAAACCCAGAATCTCTGTAAATGTACATTAAAACTAACAAAATTTAATAATAATTAAAAAATGGATATTTTCTACTAGAATTGATTTCTGGTCTTCTCAAAAGTATACATCAGAATTGTCTTAGACTAGAAGAAGTTGGACTCATTTTGAGCCTCTCAATGAGATCTAGAAATGCACTGTGAAGATCTGCTACTGTCTGGGGTGTCTTTGAACTTTGGGCAGGCAATCTTTTAATACTGTCACTTCTGGTCACTAAACTTCATCCCAGCGTCACCAAATATTGATACTAGAGCAGAATTGTATCCATTTTCTAGTATTCTAACAGCTGAAAGTCAGAGGCATCATTCTTTGAGAGATGGACAGTAGTTTTTTGCTGAGTGCTAAGCAAAGAGCTAACAAAGAGAAATCTGTGTGTTGGGTGGTTGTTCTGCTCCAGTATCAATTTCTGACAGCACTGGTATCCCTGAATCCCACTTATGTATGAATTCTTTACAAGACTGTTGCCACTGCCAACAAAAATAAGTAAGCTTTTCCAAGGTACATTGTCTGTGTCTGATATCTATGTTTGCAAAACATATACAATTCAGTCACACCTTAAAAGCTCAACTCTAAAAAGTTAAAATTATTTGTGCAAGTAAAAATAGAAAATAATACTAAATAAAACATGACTTTTACCCAAATTAGGTGTTAAATGAGAAATAAACAAAAATAAAGAGAATAAGCAGGAAACTATGGATCCAGGGTCTTACACAGGTCCATTCATTTTTGCTATTATTGTTAGTTTTCATTGAATTAATCATAAGTCATTTTGCTTAGAGTTTTTCCATCTGATTTTACTCTCTTCTAAGAGTTGTGTTTCTGAGTAATAGAAAGTCTTTCTATCTATTGGTGAGACTAATTTTTATTTGTTTCCAAAAACCAGGAAAAATACAAAACATGAAATATTGAAAGACTAAATGCCCCTTCTTTGCTCAGTTCTTGGTTTTGAAACATCTTTTGCTCTGTTGCCTGAGCTCCTGCTGTAGAGCAGATTCTGGTCCTCCATTTGTATAAAATAGCCATTGGAAAGTGTTTTTCTCCCTGTTACATCCAGATAAATGCTTCAACTTTTTGCCTCCATTTTCCAGTACAAAATTGGCTCACTCTCATTAACACAACAGTCTGCAGTTGCTTTTGTGAATCTTTCCAGCTCAGGGCTAATCTTGAGTACAGAGAGCACAGGCGAAAATTACAACTATTTTGCAGTTATATGTGCTTGATCAAAGTGCAGGAAAGCCAGTCCCTGTTGCTCAGCTTGTCAATTTTATTCAATCATCCAAGTTGAACAATAACATAATTTTATAAAATGATTATATATGGTAGTACTAATAAAAATAATAATAATAAAAACTAATTTCTGGAAAGTCACAAAGCAAGTAAAGCTCAGTCAGGATTATTATTGCACAACAAAAGCACCTCTAAACCAAGATTACTATAAGATGTCAAACAAAGCTATGACAACAAAAATAAATAACTGGACATTTGGCCATTGTCTCTTTATTCTCGAGTAAATTTTAAGGCAGGACTCTAGCAGCTAGTGAAAAAGGTAATCAGTTCCTTAATTGAATTGACTCTAAAAGCAGTGTTATCTAGGTGATGAAATCAGAGATTTATATTGAACTCACACTCAGAAGTCCTAGAAGACCTTAAAACGTAATAGTAAAAAAAAAAAAAAAGCAAGTACCATAGGGAAAAATATTCAGTATCTATTCAATAGAGTTTTATAATTTCTACAGTTTCACGTTTCTTTGTAATGGGAATAAATGTGAATCTCTTTCATTCAGTTGGCCAGATAGAAGATAACTGTCCTCCAGATTCTTGGCACAATATGGTCAACATGTCCAGGGCAGCATCTGTTTGTTAAAAAATGTCAATTGGTATTCCATCAATTCCTGGGACCTTATATTATTTTAATAAAATTTTATTTTATACTGATTTAATCACAAAGTTCTTATAATTTTTTTCATACTGTATCTTTCACATTTTCTTTACCCATTCCTCCTACCACCCACCAAATTGTGTAACCCTATGACTAACCACAAAACTACCATGAACCCCTACCTCTCACCCCTATACTCTCACACTCCACCCTGGGATCTTCATTCACACTTACAATAATGGTCTTATAAAGTATTTGTCCTTATTGAACTGAGTTAGTTCACTTATCATAATGCTCTCCAGTCAGTACAAAGTTAGATAGTGATTTACAAAATCTTGCATGTGGCGTAGTATTCTATCATGTGAATGTACCAGAATTTCTCTATCCACTCGATTGTATTTGACATTTGGGTTGTTTCCATGTTCTTATGGTGGTGAATAATGCTGCTGTGAAGGTTGGTGTACAAGTCTCTGTTTGTGCCCCAGTTCTCATTTCCTCAATGTATATTCCAAGCAGTGGAATAGCTGGATTATACTGAATTTCTATGTGCAGCTTACTGAGGAAACATCAAACTGCATTCCAGAGTGGTTGCACCATTTTCAATCCCACCAACAGTGTATAAGAGTTTGTATCTTGCCGCTTTCTCCCCAACATTTATTACTTGCTGTTCGACTAAATTTTACCACCGCTACTAGGGTGAGATGGTATCTCATTGTGGTTTGATTTTTACCTCTCGTATTGCCAGTGATTTTGAGCATTTCTTCATGTGTCTGTGGCCACCCAAATATCTCCCTCTGTGAAAAATCTTTCCATGTCTTTTGCCCATTTTGCAATTGTATTACCACTCTTTTTCTTGTGGAAGCCCTGTAGGATTCTGTAAACTTTTAATATCTTTGTCTGAATTGGTATAGTCAATAGGTTTTCTTTTGACTCTGTTGGAAAATATTTTTTTTCTGAGCACAGGGATTTAATCTTTAGAAGGTCTCATTATCAATTTTATCCTCTCTATATTATGCATCATGCTGAAACAGGTTTGAGGCTTTGAACACTAATGAGCAAAGGCCAGATGAGTTGTGGGAGGATATCAAGGGTATCATCCAGGAAGAGTGCAAACGGTCATTGCAAAGA
>NW_006400037.1:185323-187519 GCF_000299155.1 Elephantulus edwardii
TGAGATGGATTGATTCGGTGACTGGGGTAATCGGGATGGGTGTGTCAGAGGCAGTGCGGTTGGCGCAGGATAGAGCAGGGTTTAGGGCTTTTGTGCATATGAGTCGGAAACGACTAGACGGCACATAACAACAACAACAACAATGGTTCCAGCAAGACTTTTGTCTTCCTACTCCGTGACTCTCTCTCTCATCTCTTCAGCACTACATTTCTGTCCCATCAGCATGTTGGATAATCCTGTAATTTCAGTCTTAATCTTCTGGATAGCATTTTAATACTTTGCTATTATTTCTAGTACTGTGTGAGCTGTACCTTCTCTTGTGATAATTTTTTTTAAGTTCTTGTACTTTCTCATCTGTATTTTCAATTATTTCTTCCAGGTTTTGCATTTTCTTCTATAGATGTTCAAGTTGTTCCTCATCTATATATTTTTCTGGATTGCTATCTCCTGGATTATGTCTCCCTTAATGACTTTCATTGTTTCTTCCATCATTTGCATCTTCTTCTGTAGCTGTTCAAATAACTCCACATCAACATATTTCTTCTGGTTCTCTCTATCTGTAGTATTCATAGCATCTGCTTTTTTAGAAAAAGAGTTATTTCATTTTATCATGATGACTGTGGCAGGCTGCTGCTTTCTTGACATTATGTGAGTCTTTATTTTAGTAGATGTTAGATTGTTATAACTATATAATGTCCCAGGGTATGGCAATGTTTTGTGAAGGGCCTGTGTGCTGATGCTCCCCTCTTGGAAACAACAGCTGATCCAGCACGAGATGAGTGTTGCCCTCCTGTTGAGGTTTGTTGTGGCTCCATCCAGCCTCTTCTACTGGAACTTTAGAAATACCAGGTGATGTAGCTAGATAAAATTATATAAGGCCAAAGTACCTGTGATATTTTTGCTTTCAGTGCTGGACAGTAGAGACCACAGCTAAGCATTCCCCAGTTTGTGGGGATAGCAGGGTCTCTAGACTACATGGCAGCTGAATCTCCAGCAGGGAAGGGCAGTGAGTGGTCTAGTGCTTTGGGTAGAATTGTGGTCTGGGCCATACTCAAACTGCAGCCTCTCAACCTGGAAGGCAATTGTTTTGTAGCTGGTCAGAGTGTAAATGCCCTGATCGGAGCTGCAGCCTTCAGAAGATGCAGAGGAAATGGTGGATAGAAGACACTGCCTGGCCGGCAATGTCACACAAACCTTGCCATTTTGCAGCAGAAGATGTGTAGAGAGAGCGAGAAGAATGTGTCCTCAAGAAGAGCATGTCCCCAATATTGCCAACACCATTTGTTAAAAAGACTGTCATTTCCCCACTTAACTGATTTCATCTCTTTGTCAAAAATCAGTTGACCGTAGGGAGATGGGTTGATTTCTGGATTCTCAATTCTATTCTATTGATCTATGTGTCTATCATTGTACCAGTACCACACTGTATTGACCACCATGGCAGTGTAGTAGGATTTGAAATCAGGGACTGAGATGCCTCCTACTTTGTTTCATTTTTTAAGGAGTGCTTAGCTTATTCGGGGGTATCTTTCCATTCAAAATGAAATTGGAGAGTGCCTTTTCCATATTATTGAAGAATGGAATTGGTATTTATATTAGGATTGCATTGAATGTGCAGACTGCTTTTGGTATGATTATCACTTTCACAATATTGAGTCTTTCTACCCATGAGCAAGGTATATTCTCCCTTTTCTCCAGGTCTCTTTTTGTTTCTTGTAATTGTCTTTGAATAGATCCTTTGTGGTTTTAGTTAGATTTATTCCCAAGTATTTAATCTTGTGATTAGCTTTTGTGATACTGTTATTCTTAAGTCCAGTTCTATATTTTCTTTGTCATTGTAAAGAAATCCAATTGATTTTTCTTATCTTCAGACAACTCAGACAAGACTTATACCTCACACCATACACAAAAACCAACTCAAAGTGGATCAAGGACCTAGGACTAAAACCAAAGATTATAAACTTCGTTAGAGAAAAGCTTGGAAGAACCCTAGAAGCACTAATCCAAAACATGAACAGTCTTCCAAGAATCCTGAATAACGTACAACCAGGAGAGGATAAAGTAGATGAATGAGACCTTCTAAGAAACAAATCCCTATGTTGTTGTTGTTGTTATGTGCTGTCGAGTCGCCTGCGACTCATAGCGACCCTATGTACAACAGCCCTAAACTCCGCTCTGTCCTGTGCCAATCGCACT
>NW_006400037.1:188550-189885 GCF_000299155.1 Elephantulus edwardii
TAAACCAGGTGGCTCCTTGGAAGCAAGGGTTCTGAAGCTCTGTCTAACGTACTTTGGTCATGTTGCGAGGAGAGACCGGTCCTTGGAGAGGGACATCATGCTTTGGAGGGTGGAGAGATAGCTCAGGAGGGAAAGGCCCTCTATGAGATGGATTGATTCAGTGACTGGGATAATAGGGATGGGTGTGTCAGAGACAGTGCGATTGGCACAGGACAGAGCACAGTTTAGGGCTGTTGCACATAGGGTTGCTATGAGTTGCAAGCATCTCAGCGGCACATAACAACAACAACATATTATGTATTTCTGGCTGTATTTAGCAGTTTCTCTATACCATAAAATGAACTGTCTAAGCTTGATCCCAGTTTGTCTTTGATAAACTTTATGGTTTTAGGCTTTACTCCCAGATCTCTGATCTACCTAGAGTTGATTTTTGGGTATGGTGTAGGATGTACATCCTCTTTCAGCTTTCTCCAAGTAGGAGTCCAGTTTTGCCAGAACCATCCGTTGAAGAGGTTGTTATTTCCTTATTTGATAGATTTGATTTCCTTGTCAAATATCACTTGACTGTAGATAGACAGGTCCATTTTTGGGTTCTTAATTCTCTTCCCTTGGTCTTTGTGTCTTTCATTGTATCAGTACAATGCTGTTGTTTTTGTTCTCTTTTGGTTTGGTTTTGGGTTTTTTTTTTTAACTTTTTTTACTTTAAATGAAAGTTTAGAGAGACTCAGGGTTTCCAGTCATTCATTGTTGCACTTTTGTCCCTGCCCACCTCCTCCCCTCAATTCACTCTTGTCCTTGAAAAGAAAAAGAAAAACTCTTTCATTGTTATGCAATCCCTACCCCCAAGTCCACTCAACTATACAGCCTTCACTCTGGAATTCTGTAATGATAAGAATATCTATTCATATATCACTTTTAAACAGTTCTCTTTCTCATATGTTTTAATGCAATACACTTGATTCCTTCCCTCCTTTTCTGTCTTCCCTCAATCCTGATGTCAGTCCCATTTTACAACAGTGGCCATATGCAATATTTGTCCTTTTGTGACTGAGATATTTCACTCAGCAAAATGTCCTCCAGGGTCATCCATTTTGCATATTTCATGAGTTCCTTGTTTTTCAATGCTCCATAGTATTCCATTGTGTGAATATACCAGAGCTTCTCTATCCATTCATTGATGGACACTTGGGTTGTTTCCAGCTCTTTGCTATTGCGAACAAAGCCTCAATAAACATGTTGTTGTTGTTGTTATGTGCTGTTGAGTCGCCTGTGACTCATAGCGACCCTATGTACAACAGCCCTAAACTCCGCTCTGTCCTGTGCCAATCGCACTGT
>NW_006400037.1:189985-190641 GCF_000299155.1 Elephantulus edwardii
TTGTTCCTCCTTCTCCAGCAGAGCATCTGGTGGATTTGAACCATGCATCTCTGAGATTGCAGTTGCAGCTTCTTGCCACTAGGCCACCAGAGCTCCAAATCCCTATGCACACCTAAAAACTTCTCCAACACGGTAAAAAGCGAAGCCACACACAGGAAAAAAAAATATTTGGTAAGGATATGTTAGATAAGGAACTTATATCTAGAATTCATATAATACTCGAGCGCCACAGCAAGATAAAGGTAAACAACCCAACTGAAAAATAGGCAGAGGATTTGAACAGACTCTTCACCAATGAAGATTCTGATATCCACATCCATATTTATTGTGGCTTTGCTTACAATAGCATAGAGTTGGAAACAACCTAATTGCCCATCAACAAATGAATGGATAGAGAATCTGTGGTATATTCACAAAATGGAATACTGTGCTACATTGAAAAACAAGGAACTTATGAAATATTATACAAAATGGGTTGCTTTGGAGGACATTATGATGAGTGAAATATCTCAGTCACAAAAGGACAAATACTGCATAGCCAGTGATGTAAAACCGGACTGACATCAGTGTTGGGGGAGACTGAGAAAAATGAGATAAATTATGTATACTGCATTGAAACATATGATGGAGAGAACTGTTTAAAAGGGATATATGAT
>NW_006400037.1:191995-194311 GCF_000299155.1 Elephantulus edwardii
TTCTTTATTGTGGTAAAATGGCGGCGGCGGCCTCATTCATCTATTTTATCCTCTCCTGGTTGTAGGTTTTTTAGGATACTTGGAAGACTATTTCAGTTGTGGATTAAAGCTTTTAGAGTTCTTCCAAGCTTTTCTCTAATGAAGTTTATATTCCTTGGTTTTAGTCCTAGGTCCTTAATCCACTTTGAGTTTGTTTTTTTGTATGGAGTGAGGTGTGGATCTTGTTTGAGTTTTCTACAGATAGTTTTCCAATTTTGCCAACATAATTTGTTAAAAATGTTGTCATTTCCCCACTTAAGTGATTTAATCTCCTTGTCAAAAATAATCACTGGGCCATAGGTAGATGGGTTGATTTCCGAGTTCTCAGTTCTACTCCAATGGTCTTTGTATCTGTCATTGAACCAGTACCATGATGTCTTGACCACCAGAGCAATGTAGCAAGGTATGAAATCAGGGAGTGAGATGCTTCCAACCTTGTTTCTCTTTTTAATGAGAGCTTTGCTTATTCGGTGCCTCTTTCCATTCGAAATAAAATTGAAATTTGCCTTTTCCATTTCATTGAAGAATGGAATTTGTATTTACATTTGGATTGCATTGAACGTGTATATTGCCTTTGGTATTATTGTCATTTTCACAATATTGAGTCTTCTTATCCATAAGCAAGGTATATTCTTCCATTTCTCCAGGTCTCTTTTTATTTCTTGTAATTTTGTAATTTTCTTTGAATATATCTTTACCTTCTTCTTTCATGACATTGATGTGGTAGTTTTTCATATTTGAAGTGATAGCCAGTTCTTCATTTTAAGTTACTGTTCCGAAGAGGGTTGTGCAGGCGTGCACATGGTGGGCACATGCACAGATGAATATGGGGACATGAGGGAGGGGCACACACGCAGACACAGGCGGGGGAAGTGTTGTGTGTGTGCTTGGGGACCTGAATGGAAAACCAGGAAGCGTTGGTTTTCCCCTAGAGAACTGGGCCTGTCAGCCACCACAGTCAAGTTCCACCTATGTCACGCTCTTGCTTAAGGTGAAGGCATCCCACGTGGTCCAGCAATCAACAGTGATAACCCCCTTCCCCCCACCCCCAGTACCTCACTCAAAATCCCACTATCTTGCTTTCTTCTGGTGGTTGGGTCGTGCCACAGCTACTGCTCCCCACCAAGACTCGCTCTTCCCTGCCAAGGCATGCTACTCCCTGCTGAGGCTCACTGCTCCCATGGCTCCTAGACTAATTATTTTTATAATAGTTCTCACTCAAATCCCATATTTCCTCCTTGCTCTGTGCATGTTACTCTGTGCACGTCACTTCTTCTCTCCACTTTTTAGGTGTGTCTCTTGTAGTCAGCATATTGATAGGCTTTATTGTTTTGTTTTTGCTTTTTGGGGGTTGGGGTGTGTGTGTGTGTGTGTGTGTGTGTGTGTGTTTACTGATTCTCCTACTCTTTTTCTATAATTGGCACACTTAGTGCATTCACATTGCGATTATTGTCAGGCCAGGTGTTACCATTGCCATTTTGCTGTGTTTCTTTTTCTGTTGTTTCTGGTAACTATGGTCCATCCACTTTCCTTTGGCATCTCCATGTGAGGGACTTTACTTGTAATTTCTTGTAGTTTTGGTCTTATTTTCACAAATTTCTTAAGTTCCTTCTTTTCTGCAAATTTTCTAATTTCTCCTTCATATTTGATGGAGAGATTGGCTGGCATTTTCTTGTTTTCCTTGTTTGACTTACTGTATAAGTCATTCCATTGTCTTCTAGCTCGCACAATATCTGGTGAGAAATTAGAACTTAATCAAATTGCTTCATCTTTATTTTTCATGCATGTTTTTAATAATTCTATCCTTACATTTTAATTTGAAGATTTTTATTCTAATATGTCTTGATGTGTTTCTTTTGTTCTCTACTCTATTTGGTGTTTGTTATACTTCTTTTATGTAGATTTCTTCATTGTTCAAAATACCAGGGAAGTTTTCTTCTAGTACTTTGTCCACAATGTTTTCAGTGACTTCGCCGTTACGTCCATGTTCTGAATTCTGCTCATAAATAAATTGTTCCTTTGCATGTCATCCTTCATAATTCTAATGTTTTCTTCCTTTTCTTTACCTTTCATCTCTAAATTTTCTTCTAGTATGTTTCACTGCTCCACAAATTGCTTGTCTGTCAGATACTCCTCTAAGTCTGAACATTCAGATTAAGACAGACTAGGAAGAAGGATTGGCCACTCACTTCTGAAATAGCAGGCCTCTGAAAACCCTATGCACAACAGAACACACGCAGACTAACAGAGAGGGCAACCTAGGTAGAAATATCAAGT
>NW_006400037.1:201876-223465 GCF_000299155.1 Elephantulus edwardii
ATTGAAATAACAAATAATAACGATTGAACATATATGGACATAGAATACAACCCTGACCCACTCCCTTCCAAATTCCAAACCATACAGTGTTCCCCTGCTCTGTTCACACAACAGCCTCCTGATCTCTGGATAGGTTCCTCATGAGCACGATCAAGTGCTCTGGGATTCCCATTCTTTTCAGTGTCAGCCACAACTTGTCATGATTCACACAAATACTTTTGCATAGTCAATAAAACACAAATAAGCATTTTTCTGGTATTCCTTGCATCTCAATATCAAGAAAACAAAGACTCTTACCACAGGACCAATATGCAGTGTCATGATGGATGGAGAGGAGATTGAAACTGTCAACAACAGCTTCATCTTGCCTGAATCCTTGATTAACACCCTTGATACAAGCAGTCAGGAAATAACAAGACACATTGCATTGGAAAAAATCTGCATTTAGGGACTTTCCAAATTATTAGTAATGTCAATTTGAGGACTAAGGTAAATCTGATTCAGATCTTAGTCTTTCTGATTACTAGCTATACATCTGAGATCTGGACAATGAATAAGGATGACAGGAAAAGAATTGATGCCTTTGAGCGGTGGTGTTGGAAAGAGCACTGAACATTCCATTGACCACCAAGAGAATGAACAGACATGTCTTGGAAAGGGTGCAGCCGGAGTGCTCTTTGGATACAAGAATGATGAGGCTTCTTCTCACATACTTTGGACCTATTGATAGGAGGTGCTATTCCTTGGAGAGGAACATGATGTTGGGAAGGGCGGAGAGTCAGTGAAGAAGAGGAAGACCCTCGAAAAGGTGGATTGAGATCATGATTGTTGCAAATGGCTCTTTTGTGTCAGGTAGTGTAAAGATAGTGTAGGACAGGTCTGAGTTCTGATCTTTTGTTCATAGGGTCTCTATGAGATGTACTTGACTTGATGGCATCTACAACAACAACAAATGTAAATGGTGTTGCTTTCTTGGTTTTTCACTGATTTTTGGATATTGATGCCACTCCACTAAATTGGTCAACTAGCTCTAATAGGTTGTAGTTTTTTGTTGTTGAGTCCTTGGGTGTTTCTGCGAACACTATCATATCATCTTCATTTAACCATCTCTTTGCCAATCTTGATGCCTTTTATTTCCTTCTTTTATTGTATTGCCCTAGTAAGTACTTGAATACAGTATTGAAGTGATGACTGTTGGCATCTTTGTCTGATCACTGTTTATAAGGAAAATGTTTTTAGTCTACTTCCATTGAAATGATATTGACTCTTGGTTCTGCATATAAACTTTTGGCTATATTGAGGAAATCCTCTTCTATTCCAATTTTGCTGAAGGGGAAGGGGTTTTGGATTTTGTCAAATGACTTTTCTGGATCAATTCCTAAGATTATATTGTTTTTGCTATTTGCTTTGTTAATGTGAATTATTTTGATTGTTTTCCTTTTGTTAAACCATCCTTGCATACCTATTATGAATCCCACTTGGTCATGATGAATTAGTTTTTTTTTTAAAAAAAAATATATGTTTGGATTCTATTTGCTAGGATTTTGTTAAAGATTTTTGCATTTACAATCATGAGAGATATTGGTCTGTAGTTTTCTTTTTTGGTAATGTCTTTGCCAGTTTTTGGTATAAGGCTTATGCTTGTTTCATAAAATGATAAAATGTCTCTACGAATGTTCCTTCTTCTTCTATTTTTAAAAATATTTTAAGTAGAATTGGTGACAGATCTTTTCTGAATATTTGGTAGAATCCAGCTGTGAAGCCATCTGGTCAAGGATTTTTTTTTTTTTTTTGGTGGTCAAGTCTTTTTATGACCTACTTGATTTCTTCTTTTTTGATGAGTGTTTTCAAATGTTCTACCTCTGTTCATGTCAAGCTGGGTAGGTTTTTAAAGGAATTTCACCATTTTCTCTAGGTTTTCAAATTTTTGGAGTATAGTTTTTCATAATATTTTGATGTTAGAGATTGAATTTCCTCTGATTCTGCTTTGATATTACTTCTCTCATTACTTCATTGAGTTCTTAGGGTCTTCTTCTTTTTACTTTTGTTAAGTTTGCCAGTGGTTTGTAAATTTTATTGACTCTTTCTATAAACCAGCTCCTGGTTTTGTTGTTTCAATTGCTTTTTTCTGTTTTCTATCTCTTTGATTTCAGTTCTTGTTCTTGTAATTTTTTTCCTTCTAGAGGCTGTACGGTTAGATTGTTGTTCTTTTCTATATGATGAAGATGTTGAGTTAAATGATTAAGTTTGTGTCTTTCTGCTTTTTTTAAATGTGTTTGCCTATTGTTACAAATTGACTTTTGAGTACTACCTTATCTGCATCCTAGAGGTTGTGGTATGTCATATTTTCATTATCATTTGTTTTGAAGAAGTTTTATTTCATTCTTTATTTCTTTTATGACCTACTCATGTTCTATTAGGGTGTTATTTATCTTCCACATTGGTGGTTTATAAGCTTTTGTGTCTTATGGGTAATTTCTTATTTTATGTCATTGTAGTCTGATAACATACTTTGTATTATTTCAATATCTTTTAATTTAATGAGGCTTGCTTTATGCCCTACTATATGATAAATTCTGGAAAATACGCCCTGTGCACTTGCAAGAAAGTGAAATGAGTTTTATTTTGTATGCTGAATACATCCGCAAGGTCAAGTTGTCTGAATGTATAGTTTTGATCTTCTGGATCTAAGTTAAGTTTCTTTTGAGTTCACCTTTCCTTTAGTGAGAGTGGTGTGTTAAAAAAAAAAAAATAAGTCTCCTACCACTATTGTTCTCTTTTCTATCTCTTTCTTCAATACTAATTTATTTCTCCTTCATATTTGACAGCTCTGCTGGGTGGAGAATACTCAGTTGGAAACTGTTCGTTTTTTCCAACTTTCTACATATGCCTTCCCATTGTCTTCTTGTTCACATGGTCTCTGCTGAAAAATCAGATCTTAATCTAATTGCTTTTTCTTTGTAGATGAGTCTTTATTTTACTCATGCTGCTTTTAGTATTCTATCTTTATCTTTTAATACAAAGAATTGACTATGATGTCTTCATAGTTTTTTCTTTCATTTTATTTTGTCTCCCCTTTTCAAATTAATTTTAATAAAAATTTACAGAGACTTTAGATTTTCATTGCTTCATTGTTGCCTTTTCCCAGCCCCCTCCCCCTCGGTTCACTCTTCTCTTTGAAAAGTAAAAGAAAAATTCTTTCATTGGTATAAAATCCCCCTCTCCCCTGCCCCAGTCTACTCCACTAAGCAGTCTTCACTCTGGACACTTGTTATGGCCATAATATCCAATCATAAATAATTTTTAAAAGTTGTCTCCCTCATCTGTTTCAATGCAGTATACATAATTTATCTAATCTTTCTCAGTCTCACCCAAACCCTGATGTCATTCCCATTCTACAACAGTGGCACTATGCAGTATTTGTCCTTTTGTGGCTGAGACATTTCACTCAGCATTATGTCCTCCAGAGTCACCCATTTTGAATAATACTCCATGAGTTCTTGTTTTTCAATGTAGTGTAGCATTTCATTGTGTGAATATACCACAACTTCTCTATCCATTAGCTTGTTGATGGGCGCTAAGGTTGTTTCCAACTCTTTGCTATTGTGAACAAAGATGCAATAAACATAGATATGCATATATCTGCTTGTATAGCAGTTATGGTTTCTTTAGGGTATATCCCCAGTAGTAGAATTTCTGAGTCAAATGATATTTCTATTTGCAACTTTTTGAGAGAGCGCCATACAGTCTTTCATAGTGGTTGCATCATTTTACACTTCCACCAACAGTGAATAAGTGTTCCAGTGTCTCCACAACCTCATCAGCATTTGTTGCTTACTGTTCTGTTAAATTTTGCTACTCTTACTGGGGTGACATGACATCTCATAGTTGTTTTGATTTGCTTCTCTCTTAGAGGTAGAGATTTTGAACATTTCTTCAAGTGTTTGTTTGCTATCTGAATGTTTTCTTTGGTGAAGTGTCTGTTCATATCCTGTGCTCATTTTTTAATTGGGTTATTTACCTTTATCTTGTTGTGATGCTCGAGAATTTTATAAATTCTTAATATAAGTCCTTTATCTGATATGTTGTTACCAAATATTTTTTTCCCAGTCTGTGGCTTCCCTTTATAATCTGTTGGAGAAGTTTTTTGATGTGCATCAGGATTTGATCTTTAGAAGGTCCCATTCATCTATTTTATCCTCTCCTGGTTGGTTGTAGATTTTTCAGGATGCTTGGAAGGCTGTTTATGTTGTGGGTTAGAACTTCTAGAGTTCTTCCAAACCTTTCTTTAATGAAATTTATAGTCCTTGGTTTCAGAGCTAAGAAAAACAATATCCTTCACATTAGCTAATCATGAGATTAGATTACTTGGGAGTAAACCTAACCAGAAACCCAAAAGACCTATTCAAAGAAAATTAGAAAACATTACTACAAGAAACAAAGAGACCTGGAGAAGTGGAAGAATATCTCTTGTTCATGGATAGGAAGACTCAAAACAACTTACACGTTCAATGCAATCCCAATACAAATACCAATTCCATTCTTCAATGAGATGGAAAAGACAATTTCCAATTTCATTTGGCATGGAAAGAGACCCTGAATAAGCAAAGCACTTCTTAAAAACAGAAACAAAGCAGGAGGCATCTCACTCTCTGATTTCAAATCCTACTACACTGCCAATGTGGTCAAGACATTATGGTACTGGTACAATGACAGACACATGGATCAATGGAATAGAATTGAGAATCCAGAAATCAACCCATCTCCCTGTGGTCAACTGATTTTTGACAAAGCGATGAAATCAGGTAAGTGGGGAAATGACAACCTTTTTAACAAATGGTGCTGGAAAATTGGAAAACTATCTGTAGAAAATTCAAGCAAGATCCACACTTCACTCCATACATAAAACCAATTTATGTTTTTCTTTTTTAGTCTAGTCTAATCGATATTGGCTGAGCTTCTTGAATGTAGATGGCCTTTTTCTTCATAATACTTCATAAGTTTTCCTGGTACATATACCATAGTTTACTCAGTGATTTTCCCGTTCCATTCATATTTTGGAATTCTAGTCATGTATATGTTATTCCTTTTGAAGTCATCCCACATGATTCTAATGCTGTCTTCATTTTCTCGCCTTTTATTTGGGAATTTAATTGAAAATGCTACTTCATAGGCAACAGAGAATCTGCCCATTTATTTTCCAATTCTTTAGTTTTTTTTTTATTCATTTCCTTTTTTATTGGTTTCCTTACCAAGTTATTATACATTGGATATAATATTCTTTATTCACATTGTGTTTGATACTATCATCTTTATTTATGTCACATCTCTGATTTTTCTTCTAGTATGTCTCCCTTGAGGTTCTTGTCTTTCACCTTTCCAACTCCTAGCTCTATCTCTTCTGTTCTACATTTTTGTCCTTCCAGCATGTAAGGCACTTCTGCCATTTTGGTCTTAATAGACTGGACTGAATTTTCATGCCTTTCTGTTATCTCCAGTACAGTGTTGGATCTTCTCCATCTTGTGATTTTTTTGAAGTTATTGTACATCTTTATCTATAGTTCCAATTCTTTCTTCCATCTTCTGCATTTTCTTCCCCAGCTGTGCAAGTTCCTCCTCTTTAATAAATTTCTGCTGGGTCTCTGTCTTCAATGTGTTTGCTTTCTTAGTGGTTTCCATTGTTTCTTCCATCATTTGCACATTTTTCTGTAGCTGTTCAAATATCTCCTCATCGACATATTTCTTCTTATTCTCTACCTCTAGGGTATCCCTTTATTTGTGACTTCCATTGTTTCAACTATTATTTTTAGTTTCATTTGTAGTTGTTTGAATATATCCATATCAACATGTATCATTGACCTTCTTGACTCTGGGGTATTTATTTATTGGTTCTGCAATATTCTCTGCTTTTTGGGGGGAGAAGCCTTAATTTCTTTGTTCACAGTGTTTGAAGCTGCCTGCTGCTTTATCAACCTTATATGAAGTTTTTCTTGGTAAGTCTTAAGTTATTTATACTGTTTCTGTGTAAGCTGTCAGTTGTTCTTGTCATTACTATGTTATTGTTTAGTTGGTAGGTTAATATGGTCAGTGTGGTGAGCCACTATACTGAAAGTCTTTTCTGGGAAGATTTGCCCTTTCTGAAGTCCTTGAAGCTTCCTCTGTTTTGCACTTCAACCTTACAGGAATTTCACATTGACATAGTACCCTGTCTGAAACTCTATTGTCCTCCCTCATGTATCAAGTAGCTGAATGGTGTGAGGCCAGGTGCTCCACTTAACACTTTCTGATGCACCTTTTCTCCTGAAACTTAATATCT
The DNA here is from genome assembly GCF_000299155.1 of Elephantulus edwardii. Lineage (NCBI taxonomy): Eukaryota > Metazoa > Chordata > Mammalia > Macroscelidea > Macroscelididae > Elephantulus > Elephantulus edwardii. Next base: position 208,193 of record NW_006400037.1, read on the forward strand.
TCCTTTGTCTCTGGAATGATGCAAGATCATGGCTGCCAACTCAAATGACTTGTGTGAAGAGAGGCCTCAAGTCAGACTTTTCTGTCTCAGAAAGCTGACGAAGTCTTTCCTCTGCTTTAGTTCTATGTCCCAAACTCTCTTATCCTGTTTGGCCATTGGGACAACACTGAAGTTGTAGAGGAAAAGATCCCCAAATGGATACACCTATCCCTCAATAATAAACATTTTCAGTCAAACTCTCAAATAAAGGAAAAGACTTCTATCCCTGTGATATTGGTATTCCTGGTCCAGGACAGTGGAGTGGCAGCAGGGCACTCCATGCAGTGAGGAGGTCTGGTCTCCATGTGGTGGAGCATCTAGTCTGATAGTGTATTCTTACTGATTTGTTTTAAAACAAGAACAGAAAAACAACAACAACTAAAAAAAACAAGAACAGAAGCTAGCAATAGACAACCTCAATAATTGGGCATTAATGTTGTTGTTATATGCTGTCAAGTCACCTGAGACTCATAGCAACCCTATGTACAATAGCAGTAAACCTTGCTGTATCCTATGACAATCCCATTGTCTCTTACATACATACCCCCATTACCCAAGTAACAAAATCAATCCATCTCATCAAGGGTCTTCTTCTCTTGTGCTGTCCCTCCAACCTCCCAAGCATGACATCCCTCTCTAAGGACTGGTCCCTCCTTGCAATGTGTCCAAAAGAGGTCAGATAAAGCTTTAGAATTCTTGCCTCCAAGGTTTCACCCTCTCCAGGATGAACTTATTTGTTCTCTTAGCAGTCCATGGTATATTCAATACTCTTCTCCAGCAATACAATTCAAAGACATCATTTCTCCTTCTATCACGCCTAGTCATTGTCTAGCTCTCAGATGCATAGCAAGTTATTACAAAGACCATGTCCTGTATCAGGCACACTGTAGTCTCCAGACTGGCATAATTGTTCTTCAGTATTTTAGAGAGGTCTCTTACAGCAGACTTTTCCAGTGCAATTCATCTTTTAATTTCCTGGCTGCTGGTGCCAGAAGTGTTGATTGTGGAGCCAAGCAAACTAAAGCTATTAACCATCTCAATCTCTTCACCATCTATCATGATGCTGCCAATCCTCCCAGTGGTAAGAATCTTTGTTTTCTTGACATTGAGCTTCAAACCACATTGAAGGCTGAAGTCCTTGTACCTCTTCAGCAAGTGCTTCAGGTCCTCTTCAGTTTCAGCAAGAAGAGTTGTGTCATCTGCATAACGCTGATTATTGATGAGTCTTTCTCCAATCCTGATGCCAGACTTCTCCTCATGGAGTCCAGCCTCCTGGACAATCTGTTATGCATATAGGTTAAAAAGGTATGGAGATAGGACACATCCCAAGCAGCAGTCCAGTGAATATCACTATCATTCAGATATATGCACCAACAACCAGAGGCAAAGAGGAGGAAACAGAAGATTTCAACCAACTTTTGCCGTCAGAGATTGGTCAAACATGCACTCCAGTTGCCTTAATAATAACGGGTGCCTGGAAGGCAAAAGTTTGGAACAGAAAAGAAGGAATAGTAGTTGGAAAACACGGGGTTGATGACATAAATGAAGCTGGAGACAGAATGATAGACTTTTGCACAATCAATGATTTGTTCACTGTAAATCCATTTTATAAGAAACATAAATGCAGCCTATACACATTGATTTCACCTGATGGTATGCATAGGAATCAGATTGATTACATCTGTGGAAAGAACAGCTGGAGAAGCTCAATATCAGCTGTGAAAACTAGGCCAGGTTCTGATTGTGGAACAGACCACCAACTACTCATATGCAAATTCAAGCTGAAGCTAAGGAAAATTAAATAAAATCCAAAGGAATCAAAATATGAGTCTATCCCACCTGAATTTCAAAACCATCTCAGGAAGAGGTTGAGGCCTTGAACAGTAATGAGTGAAGACTAGATGAGCCTGTAATCATCCACGAAGAATGTAGGAGTCATTACAAAAACAGAGGAGGAAGAATAGACCAAGATGGATGTCAGAAGAAATTCTGAATATTGCACTAGAGAACTGAAGTCAAAGCAAAGGGAAGAAATCAAGATAGTAAAGAGCTGAACGGAAGGTTTCAAAGGGCAATTTGGAAAGACAAAAAGATGGAGTCAGAAAATCCAAAGGTCCAAACTTGCTCAGCATTTGTCAAGCTCAAGAAACTGAAGAACAAACCCAAGCCTCGAGTTGCAATACTTAAGGATGCTTTAGCACAACTTGGTGAGTACATCTAGAGTAGCATCTATTTTTGTGCAATAGTAAATAATCCAGGATGTATTAAAAGAAGATGGAAAGAGAATACAGAGTCAATGTACAAAAAAGAATTGTCAGACACAGAAGAATATCATGAAACAATGTATAAGCAAGAGCTTGTGGTGATGAAAGAAGAAGTTCAAGCTACTCTGAAGGAATTGGCAAAAAATCAAAGCCCCAGGAATTGACGGTGTAGCAATTGATATATTTCAACAAACAGATGCTTCCTTGGATGGGCTCATCAAGTTGTGCCAAGAAATCTAGAGGACAACCACCTGGCCAACTGACTGGAAGAGAACTATAGTTGTTCCCATTCCAAAAAAAGGTTATCTGGCAGAGTGTGAAAATTATCGAATAATTATCATTAATATCATAAGCAAGCAAGATTCTGCTGAATATTTTGCAAAATGACTGAAACAGCACATCAGCAGAGAAGTGCCAGAAGTGCAGGCCAGGTTTATAAGAGACTGTGGTACTAGGGATATTGTAGCTAATGTTAAATGAATCTTGGCTGAAATCAGGGAGTACCAGAGGAAAGTAAGTCTATCTGTGTTTCATCGATTATGCAAAGGCATTTGATTATGTGGATCATAACAAAATATGACTAAATCTAAGAAGAATGGGAATCCCAGAACACTTAATCATGGTTATGCAAAACCTATACTTGAACCAGAAGGCAGTCATCAAAACAGAGCATGGAAACACTGTATGATATTAATGTAGTGCCAGAGTAAATTTAGATTATACATTCATTTACTGAAACTTCATTAGTATATTCTAGAATCGCCAGTGAAAATTCTAGGCTGGCTAGTTTATTTCATGATCAATAGATTATAGACATAGATATGAAACTGTATGGTAACATGAATTTTTCTTTCCTTTTTTAGTTGTGATTTTAGTGGAAGTTTGCAGAAAAGTTGGATTTTTCATTCATTCATGCATTGTTGCACATTTTCCTTTTTGCCCCCTCGCCCCCAGTTTGCTTTTTTCTTTGAAAAAAAAAGTTCTTTCATTGTCATACAGCCCCCCAGACTACTTTCTAGTTCACTTTAAAAAAACAACAACATTCATTTATGTATAATTTCTTTTCCATCCCTTTCCAAGTTCACTTTGCTATGCACCTCTTATTTTAGAGTGTTGTAAAAAAAAAAAGAGCCTAATCATACATTCTTTTAAAATAGTTCTTTCCTTAATCTACTCCAATGCAGTATTCGTTATTTATGCCCTCTTATATTGGTTTCTCCCCAGCCCCTATGTCTGTCTTGTTTTATAACAGTGGTATTATGCAACATTGGTACTTTTGTGACTGAAATATTTCACTCTGTATAATATCCTCCAGGGTCATGCATGTTGTTTAATACATTACAAGTTCCTTGTTTTTCAGTGCTGCATAGTATTCCATTGTGTGAATATACCATAATTCTTTTATTCACTCATTTGTTGATAGGTACTTGGGTTGCTTCCATTTCCTTGTTATTGGGGATAATGCAGCAATAAACACCAGTGAGTATATATCTGTTTGGGTTGCAGCTCTGGTTTCCTTAGGGTATCTACCTAGTAGTGGAATTTCTGGGTCAAATGATATTTCTGCTTCCAACTTTTTGATCAAACACCATGCCACCTTTCGTAGTGCTTGCACCATTTTCTACTCCCACTAACTGTGAATAATGGTTCCAATCTCTCCACAATCTCACCTGCATTTGCTGTTTGCTGCTCTGTTGAACTTTGCTATTGCTACTAGGGTGAGATAATACCTCATAATTGTTTTTATATATATCTCTCTGAAAGCTAGGGATTTTGATAATTCTTCATGTGTTTTGTCAATAAAGTGTGGTACTAGTACAGTGACAGACACATTGATAAATTAAATAGAATTGAGAACCAGAAATCAATTCATCTACCTATAGTTAACTGATTTTTTACAAGAAGATGAAATCAGTTAAGTGCGAAAATGAAAGCCTCGTAACAAATGATTTTTGAAAAATTGAAAAAGTATCTGTAGAAAATTCAAGCAAGATCCACACTTCACATCATATACAAAAACCAACTCAATGTGGATCAAGGACTTAGGAGTAAAACCAAGGACTATAAATTTCATCAGAGAAAAGCCTGTAAGAACTCCAGAAAGCCTAATCCACCATATAAACCACCTTTCAAATATCTTGAAAAACCTACAACCAGGTGAGAATAAAATTGATAAATGAGACTTTCTAAGAGGCAAATTCTTATGCACATAAAAAAAACTTCTCCAACAGGGTAAAAATAAAAGCCACAGATGGGAAAAAATATACGGTAATGACATATCTGATAAGGGATTCATATCTAAAATTTATAGAATACACGAACACCTCAACAAGAAAAGGTAAATAACCCAATCACAAAATGGGCACAGCATATGAATAGATATTTCACCAAAGAGGACATTCAGATGGCTAAACATGGATTTACTCTATGATTAAGTCAGATAAATTCTGGCATCCTATTTACAAGGTTTCATATAAAAAATGTGCAGCTGCTGATGATTTTACTGTACCTTTATTGGAATACAAAATCAATGTATAAGAGGAGCATAAAAGAAGTATGACATTGGGCCATTCTTTTTAACTCAAGGACATGCTGAACCACAAGGCAAGAAATGTGACCTTTTAAAAATGTTTTAAAGTTATTTCACCCCCTCTTTATCCTCAACTCCCACCTCTTCCCCTTCCTCCTTTGAACTTTAATACACATCTTACAAGTTATCTTTCTATATTTACAATCATGGTCTTATGCAACATTTGTCATTGTAAGACTGAGTTCATTTTCTCAGTATAATGCTATGTGCTTATAGAGTTTGACAACCAAAGGGATGGTGTGAAAGAATTAGGACAGATCCAGTGGGGACCTGAAAATACAGGATAATAGTGGTCATTAATCAGTGGTGATTAATTTCCTAAAATACAAAAGGTGGGAATGATAGTATGAAACTCAATGTGAATGAAGGAATGTGTGAAACACAATGTACATGAATTTTGTATGCAAACTAGTATAAAATTAAAATAAACACTTTAAAATGCAAAGATTTCAGTTTAGAGACACATTTGTCTCTAAATATTCAAGCTCTGGTATTTTCAATTGTTTTATACATGTGTGAAAATTGGACAATAAAGAAGACTGATGAAGAATTGATGCATCTGAGTTATGGCATTGCTGAAGAGTATTGACTACATCATGAACTGCCAAAAGAAAAAAACAAATTTGCATTGGAAACACAACCATATTGTCCCTTAGAAGAAAGAATAATGAGACTTTGTCTCATATACGTTGGTCCAATCTCTGGAAAAGGATATCATACGTGGAAAAGCAGAGCGACAAGAAAGGAGAGAGAGAACTTCAAGGGGATAGGCTAACACAGTGGCTACAACAATGGGCTTGAACAAAGCAGAGATTGTAAGGATGCAAGTAAGAGAATGTAGGTGGCACGGAGATGACCAAGTTGGACTGCATTAATTTTACAAAGGGTAACAATATCCACTTAAGTGTGCTCATGCAAAACCTATACCTGGACCAGAAAGTTGTGCACATAGAGCAGGGGAACACTGCATGATTTAAAATTAAAAAGCGAGTGCCTCAGGGTTGTATTCTCTCTCCATTTCTATTTATTCTGCAAGTTGAGCAAATTATTTGAGAAGCTTGACTCTATGAAGAGGAGTGTGGCATCAAGATTGGAAGGAAACATCAATAAGCTGCATTGTGCAGATGACACAACCTTGCTTTCTGAAAGTGAGGAGGACTTGAAGCACTTGTTGCAGAAGATCAAGGAATGCAGCCTTCGATATGGATTACATCTCAGTCTCAGGAAAACAAAGACTCTTGCCACTGGACTGATAGGCAACATCATGATGGATGGAGAAGAGATTGAAACTGTCAACAACTTCATCTTGCTTGGATCCACAACTAAGATCCTTGGCACCAACAGTGAGAAAATACGGAGATAAGGAGACACATTGCCCTGGGAAAATATGCATTTAAAAACCTCTCCAAATTATTGAGAAATAATGATGTCAGTTTGGGACTCAAGTACGTCTGATTCAGGCTATAGTCTTTCTGATCACTTGCTATGCATCTAAGAGATTTACAATGAATAAGGATGACATAAGAAGAGTTGCTGCCTTTGCTCTGTGGTGTTGGATAAGAGTGCTGAATATCTCATGGACAGCCAAAAGAAGAAACAAATATACCTTAAAAAGGATGCAGTCAAAGTGCTCTTTGGAGGCAAGACTGATGAGACTTTACCTCACATACTTTGGGCATGTTGCTAGAAAAACTATTCCTTGGAGAAGGACACGATGCTAGAAAGGGTGGAGGGTGAGCAAAATAGAGGAAGACCCTCAGCCAGGTGGATTGATACAATGATTGAGGAAATGGTTTCTTGTGTGTCAGGAAGTGTGAAGATGGCACAGGATAGAAAAGGGTTCGTATCTTTTGTTCATAGAGTTGCTATGAGTCACATTCAACTTGATAGCACCTAACAAAAACAAAAGCAATTCCCATCAGTAACATCCACAATACAAAACCAATTCCCATGTCAGAAATAGCCTCCATGCTCCTGTACCTACTTCTACTAAATCTAACACCTACTGTGCTACTGGATCCAAAATCCTTTGGAGTAAGTAGGCATCACAGAACCATTCTCATGGTTATGGGGTTTATAAGGATGTTAACAGACTATAATTCATGTTGGCAACATGATACAGTTCCTCAGTGAAGGCACTTTCAAAGTGTGCTCACAGGTCCTTTGATCTTCAGCCTCAAAGCTTAAATCAGGATTACAAAATTCTCTTAGTTATGCCAATCCTGGTGTCTTCCCCCAGTCCTGAAGCAAGCTTGAGCAAAGGCCCCAGGCTCTGCCTCCAAAGCCAGCATTTCCAAGTCAGCTCTGTCACATGTCAATCTCTGGTTCTCTGCTGAGACTGCTGCTGTTCTTGTGTAAGCTCTGATCTGATTGGTGCAAAAATCTTTGGCCCTAAAAGACACATGGTGCATTTTCTGCTCCTTCTTCTTCTTCCTTGCTAGGAATAAGATTCCTCCTTTCTGCTTTAAACTTGCTCAATTTAAACCTGGTTGGAAGGGAAAATCAATCAATCAATCAATCCCATCTTGAGTTGTTTACTCACCTAGTTTGCATATTCCTTTCCAGCCATATGGTGGAAATTAGAGTTAATGAACCATTTTGCTTATACCACACAAGATTTGGATTATTAAATCAGTTTTGCATGAGGTCTCTGTGAGTCAGTGGCAACCCAAAAACACCTAACAAGACCAGTTTGGAACATGGACTTGGATTATTTCAAGATAATAGATGATGTCATTTTGTGCTTAGTTGAACCATCTTCTAAGAATTAGGACCACACCTACTACTTATTTCAATAAAGATAAATGAAATACATGAAACAAAATTGAAGTCCAATAGGATAGTTTGAAATTCAAACAGAAAATTCTAATAGGTAAGATCTATGCAAAAAAAATATGACTAATTTGTTTTTATTGTTGTTGTAGTTGTTATGTACCATTGATTTTGAACTGACCCGTAGTTGACTTTCTACCTTATTCTCAAAGGCCAGAAATTCCACAGGAGCAGACTGCTCATCTTTCTTCCTCAGAGTAGCTGGTAGATTTGAGAGCTGTGCCTTTGGGTTGGCAGCACAATAGCCACGGGAGCTAGCAGAGTTAAAAGCATTGCAGAAGAAACAGTAAATGGGAACAGCAGGAGGGAGAAAGTAATCAAGCAAAATCAGAGTACCCTAAGTTTCTTATAAATAATGAGTAGCAATTGACTAACTTTGGGAAGTTGTTAAACTAAGTATGCATGTTAAACACTGAGTATCAATCATATAAATGAAAATTTAATTCATAACTGCCAAATCATAGGGGAAAAGGGAAAATAGTGAAAATTTGACCAAGGCAATTAAAGGCAGAGAGGGAAATAAGTGCATTGAACAAAATAAAACAAAAATAAAAGGACAGGAAACTTAGAACTGCCTCTTTGAGTACTTGATAACTAAAAGGAGTTTAATTGCTAAAAGAAAGAAAGATTCTCAAATGGGCTAAATTTGATAAATTCCATTTTATACTCTTTACAAAATAAGCTAAACATACAAAGCATGACAATAAAAGAATGATCAACTGCTGTTGAATCATTTCCATTGTGATCCCCCATCAGGTTTCTCCCATGTAGTTGTTGGTGAAGACAATCTACTCATGTTTTGATTAGCAGTATAACAAAAAATGCACTGTGTCACCTAAAAATAATGACAAGAATTTTTTAAAATTATACATAAAAATTAAAAGATATGATGGAAATGATTAGCATATTTCAAAGATATTAGTGAAGTACCTGTTCAAGTTAACATGTTTCATTTTACATATCTTTGCTTTCCCCCTAACCTTCTGCCTTTTTTATTTTTGCAGCACCATTTTGCTATAGGCCTACACCAGAAAGAGCATAATGTGTGTATCCATAGGGAAAAAGGTAAAAAACAGTTATTTGGTTTATATGAGTAAGACTTACTTTTGTGAATAGATAAAAATTTAAAATGAAATTTACACATGGAAGTTATGATACAATACATTTAGAAAAAATAAGTAAATACACAGCATAAATATCTATGTATATACAGCTTATAGGCTTAAATATATCCATAAAAAGGAAACAAACTAAGGTTGCATAGAGAAGTGTACTAGGGACGGGGGTGGGGGGAAGGGACGTGGGAATTATATACTAATGAAGGAATTTTTTTTTCTTGTTTTTTTTTTCCTCTCTTCGGAGGGGGAAGCGAGCTGGTGGGGAGGGGTGGGAAGGGAGAAAATTGCGGTGATGAATGAATGGAAATCCAAAACCTCTGTAAAAAAAAAATAAAAATTAAAATTAAAAAAATTATAAAAAAAAGGAAACAAACTCTATTATTGGTAGCTTAGAAGAATAGAAGTTCTAGTAAGGAGTTGCACTAGATAATCCAAAGTTTGCCCTAAGGTATGCCTCTCTGATGGTTTGAATCTACCAGAAGCTCCAAAAAAGAAAGATGAACAATCTCCTCCCATGCTATTTTTGGCCTCAGAATCTGACAGAAGTGTCTAAGAGTCAGAAGAAACCATTTACTGGAGTAAGTGTGAGTGATGGAAAGGGAGATGAAAAAAAGTAAGGTCAGCATTTAATTGTACAGATGTTTATATCTTGAAACGTAGAGTAAATTTGGTAAAATATTGATTGCTAAATCTTTGTGATGGGCAATTTCACGTGTTATATTCCATAGATTTAGACACACATTGTTGTTGTTGATGTGTATTGTCAAGTCAGAATAGATTCATAGGTGAGCCTCAATAGGTTTTCAGAGGCAATAAATTGCATTGGAGATGATTGCCCATCTTTCACTGACCAACCAGCTAGGAGTTTTGAACTTTGCATCTTTAGGTTGGCAACTCCCTACCATTAATCTACCAAAACTCTGAAAAAGAAGTGCATTATAGTAGTAAAACAGAAAAAAAAAATACCCAAACACTGAATCATCCAACAATATTATAGCTTTTTTCTCTTAAAAATTTTCAAACCAATCTTTTTTTTGTTTGTTTACGATCAATTGGTTGCCATTTGTGGTGTTTCAGAAAAGGTATCTGCAATGAATAAATGATTTAAAACACAAAATTCGATCTTTCTATTCCCAGCTTCATTTCTGTCACCAAGCACGTATTTTCCGACTACTATTCCTTCTTTATTGTTTCCAATTTTTTTTATTCCAGTCACCAGATATTATTAATGCATCTTAATTGCATGTTCGGTCAAACTTGGACTGCAAGATATGGTGAAAAAATTCACTTTCTTCCTCTTTGGTTGTACATGTAGGAAGGTATATTGTAAAATAGTCATATTAACAGGGCTTCCTTGTATGCATATGTGCCTATCACTTACAAGGTTGTATTTCAAGATAGAACTTGAAATTGACTAGTTGACTATGAATATAACACCATTCTTCTCCTGTTTTTCATTCTCAGCATAGTATATCATTTGATTCAAAGTGATGAAAGTAATCCATCTCATCTCATTAATGCTTAGAATGTCGATGTTTAGGTGTTGCATTTTACTTTTCACAAGTTCTAATTTTCCAACATTCAAGCTATGCACAATTCATGTTCTAATTATTAAAGAATGTTTCCCATTATTTTTATTCATGTAGACTGACTTTTGATCTTAGATCTACCAATATTATAACTATTCACATTCTTCAACAATTAAGGGAGTGTATCAGCGTTGTATACCCTATCCATACTTATTCAATCTGTATGCTGAGCAAATTATTTGTGAAGCTGGACTCTGAAGAAGAATGTGATCAAGTTCAGAAAAAGACTCACGAAGAACTTGGCATCATAGAGATGACAGAACCTTGCTTGCCCAAAGTGAGGAGGAAGTGAAGCACTTGTTGCAAAAAGTAAAAGAATACACCTTCAATATAGGTTGTATCTCAACATCAAGAAAACAAAAATTCTTACCATGGGGCCAGTAGACAACATCATGCTAGATAGAGAAAAGATTGAAGTCAATCATATCATCTTACTTGAATCCACAGTCAATACCCCTTGGTATCGGCAGTCAGGAAATCAGGAGGTATATTGCACTGGAAAAGTCTGCAGTCAGGGACCTCTCTAAATTATTGAGGAGTGATATCTGTTTGAGGACTAAGGTGTGTCTGATTCTGGCCATGGTATTTCTGATCACTTGCTATGCATCCAAGAGCTGGAGAGTGAATAAGGATTATAAAAGAATTGATGTCTTTGAGCTATAGTGTTGGAGAAGATTATCACATGGATTGCCAAAAGAAGAAACAAACATGTCTTGGAGAGTTACAGCTGGAGTGCACATTGGAGGTAAAGACAATGAGGCTTTGCGTTGTATACTTTGAGCATATTGCTGGGAGTAGCCATTCCTTGGAGAGGAACATGATGCTCAGAAAGGTGGAGGGTCAGCAAAGAAGACCCTCACCCTGGTGGACTGACACAATGACTGCTGCAATGGGTTCTACTAGGTCAGAAAGTGTGGGGATGGCACAGGATAGGACATGGTTCAGATCTGTTGTTCATAGGATCGCTAGAAGCCATACTCGACTCAATGGCACCTAACAGGAACACCTTAGTTGATGTTTCTCCCACTAGGATTTTACAGACACTTTTGTTTAATACATAAACATCCAACTTTCTCTTCTCTATCTGGAAGGTAATAGAAGTTTGATAAATTTGGATCACGTGCTCGTTAGACTTGAAAATTTCTGTGGAGTTCCTGTGTGGTCCAAATGAATAAAGTGCTAGATTGCTAAAGTAAATGTTGAAGGGGAAAATCAGCCCAGAATCAACTCTGCAAAAAGATCTGCTAATTTATCTCTGAAAAGTCAGTCACTGAAAACTCTGTGGAGCACCCTTCTACTGTGGCACGTATGGGGTTGCAATGAATTAGAAATGCTGTTCTAAAAGATAAAACACATGCTAAGATACGTAAAGAAGCAGTTTAGAAAAGGCAGATTATTTAAAACAAGAAGTTTAGCAAGGCAAAACATGGACATAAAAAAATCAAGGAAAGAAAGAAAAATATATGAAAGTTATAAAAGAGATTCTTAGGAAGCTCTGGTGGCCTAGTGGCAAGAAGCTGCACTGCAATCCCAGAGGTGGGTGATTCAAATCCACCAGATGTACTGCTGGAGAAAAAGGGGCAATCTCCTCTTGTACCAGTCAGATCCATTTTGATGGTACACACACACACACACACACACACACACACACACACACACACACACCACTTTAAAAAAAAAAGAGTTCTTGCTGTAAAGTAATTAAACCAATAATTCATGGTGATAATGCTCTACAATTAAATTTTTTACACTAAAATTGAAATACGAAACATATTCTAAAAATGTTATTGAAAATGTACTATTTTTGAACAATGTCAAGAGAAAATGTAGCCTGTTTCTTTTCTCTTTTATTTTATTACATGTAGTATTCAAATGATTATTATTTAAACATTTCAACTGAGGATAATACATGTACAAGTAATATTTTTTACTTCCCAATTTATTAGTCTTAGTAAAACTGATATTTTCACTTAAATTGAATTTTACAAGCATTAAAATTCACTTTTGTTTGGAAGATTTATGTTTTTTAAGTTGACTGTTAGCTTGATGAAGGCTATCATAAGGTTTCCTGGCAGATATTCAAGCTCAAGTGGAGGAAAGAAACTCAAGAGAGTAATTGTAGTGTCAAAGCATGCTGACTGACACAGACGGGATTATTAAAATAAATGAATGTGCAGATAATAATACATATAAAGATGTCAATCTTTTAATTAATAATTAAATATTTCAAGGGTAGTTTGATAAAATTTCTTTCTTTCAGTTCACAGATATTTGATGAAGATATATAAGGATTCAATTAAAATATTCAAAGGGAATACATTCCTTTTAAAAGTAGTTAAGTCATTCATTTCCCAAACTTGAAAATGAGGAGAAAACAAATTCTTCAGTAGTGAGAAGGCATCTAACTCCATTTCAACACTAACATTGATCCTAATTCCAATCTTTCCTCCTCAAAAAACGAAGGGCCGTCCTTGAACGTATTTGAATCCACAGTAACCCCTATGTGTCCATGAAGTGGAACTGTGTTTCATAAAATATTCAAGACTGCAATCTTTCAAAAGATCTTTTTTCTGAGCTACCTGGAGATGGAGATGGGGTTCACTTCTTCTATCTTCAGTTACCAGCTTAATGCTAAAAGTATTTTCACTACAGGTCAGGATATATGTTTAATCTTTTTTTTCAAAGCATCACAACACTTTATTAAGAATATTGGTTTTGAATTAGTAGCTCAAGTAACAATTGCATGAAGCCAGATTAGGTGTACTGCATAATACTCATACTTGATTTATTGACATTACTTAGCAATTTATTGGACAAAGGCCAAACTTTTTGGTTTTTATTAAGCACATTCCACAGTACAAAGCTTTCATGAATAATATCTGTATAGTTTAAGTTTCAATAGCTGTTCAGACACAAATTTATTTCAGACAGATAATTGGCAAACAATTAATTACAAGTTAGAATTAGACTATCCCAGTGCTTTAAAACATTAATATAGCAGTAATTTACAGTTGCTCAATTACGGTTAGCAAAATATAGTCCAGAGTACAGCTGGGAATTACTACTATAATCCCAGGACGTCTGAATTCCTTGGTGTCAAAGTCCCCTGCTCTAATTTAGTAGGCACAATTTAAAGGTTGTGGGCATATTGCAAGGCCATGATCTCCCAAGGAACAAGAGGAACTTCTATACTAAAACATGCAAAAAAAAACCAGAAAATCTATTCTTCCAGAAGGGTTGCCCCCTTCCATCCCCCTTCCCTCCTCGGGCTCTCCTAACCAGTCTGATATGAACACTGTAAGATGAAGAATAGGGAAAGTTCCATCACTTTCACACTCCTGCCAAGCTTACAAGAGTCACCTTATAATTGGGGATTTATTTCTCACCCATTGAAGATTCCAATCTCTCAAAAGCAGAAATTTAGTTACATATGGGAGGGAAGGGTTTAGAAAGGGAGACTAAAAAGTAGCACTAACCCAATAAACAAGTCACATACGCACACATTGACCCTCACACCATCCTCAATGCAAAGGACAAAATGGAGCCTAGTAACCTTACCTTTAGTAGCACAAGTCCGCTTTCATGGGAAGAGGTTTCATTAGCAGGAGGTGGTTTATTGGTCCTTTAAAATGTTGCTGACATTGCTTGATCTTTGGAAACAATGCAAGGGACAAATCAAAATTTAGTACATGAGGCAAGAGGAGTCCCAACTGGAAGCCAGGGTCCTCTCCATTCATGGTCAGGAGGGCAGTGTTACTCACACATCTGAAGGACGGAGCACTCAGAGGTTCAGAGAACCTGTCAGGGCCACAGCAGCCAAGTAACTCCATAGAGGACAGAGACGGGATTCAGGAACCTGAGGCTTTTCACCACTTAGGATTAAATACTTCATCCTAAGATGGACCTCTGAATCAGGCTAACTAGGTAGACAGGCTCAAACACACCAAGAGGCCTCGTGATGAGGCCTGACCAGATCCAGCTTGTGGTTCCTGTAGATCAGCCCAGGAAGAGAGTCTACAACTAGGAACACTAACTCAGTGTGGTCTTCCTATGCTGTCCCTCCCAGGGTTACCATCACATGGAATAATGGTTGTTGACAATGAAGTCAAATGAATACTATGGGAAGTGACCACTAGTACTCACAGACATGCCCCCCACAAACCAAAAGAATAACAACAAAAAAACAACTCCCCCCCAAAAAAGCAACCCCCCCAAAGAAAATTTACAGTACCTCTCTATTGTATATACTGCACAACAAATAAAACATTTTAATTTTGTGTTAAACTTTAGCAATTACATTTTAAAACAAAAATCCCATTTGAAAACACACACACATACACAAATGACAGAAACAAAATAAAAATACCTTATGAATACTTCAGGAAGGGTTCACAGTGACCCTGGCATCAGGTTACCAAGCCCAGCCCACGGCTAAGTACAAACACATTTTGATTAGTGTCTCAGGCACAGGGAGCACTGACTCCAGCCACTCTGAGGTTAAACTGTTATGTACATTATATCTACGTGTGGATACAGCATTTTAAATTAGGAGGCAAGCACACATGTAAAGGTGTTACTCTACCAAATATCAGGAGATGATACACAGAGCACTTAAAATGAAGGAGTTATAGTACCTATTGGGAGAGCATATAACCTGGCTCATGTTGTTGTTTGTTATTGTTATTATGTGCCGTCGAGTCGCCTGCGACTCATAGCGACCCTATGTACAACAGCCCTAAACTCAGCTCTGTCCTGTGCCAATCGCACTGTCTCTGACACTCCCATCCCAATTATCCCAGTCACTGAATCAATCCACCTCATAGAGGGCCTTCCTCTCCTGC
>NW_006400037.1:225240-226450 GCF_000299155.1 Elephantulus edwardii
GCAGGGTTGTGTCATCTGCATAACGCAGATTGTTAATAGATCTTCCACCAATCCTGATGCCACAATTCTCCTCAGAGAGCCCAGCCTCCCGGATAATCTGCTCTGCATACATGTTGAAAAGGTATGGAGACAGGATGCATCCCTGGCGTACAACCTTCCCAATTTTGAACCATGCAGTGTTACCCTGCTCTGTTCTGACTACTGCCTCTTGGTCCAAGTATAGGTTTCGCATTAGCACAATTAAGTATTCTGGGATTCCCATTCTTCTCAGAGTCAGCCACAGTTTGTTATTATCCGCACAGTCAAACCCCTTTCCATAATCAATGATACACAGATATACATTCTTCTGGTATTCCTTGCTTTCAGCCAAGATCCATCTAACATCAGCAACAATAGTACCACGACCCCTTCTAAACCCAGCCTGGACATCCGGGAATTCTCTGCTGATTTGCTCTTCTAGTCGTTTTTGGATAATCTTGCTTGCATGTGAAATCAATGACACTGTTCTGTAGATTCCACACTCAGTTGGGTTACCCTTCTTGGGAATGGGAACAAATATAGATCTCTTCCAGTCAGTTGGCCAAGTTCTCCAGATTTCTTGGCACAACTTGGCGAGCTCATCCAGGGCAACATCTGTTATCTGAAATACTTCAATTGGTATACCATCTATTCCTGGGGACTTATTTTTTGCTATTTCCTCAAAGCAGCTTGAACTTCTTTCATCACCATAAGCTCTTGCTTATATGTTATTTCATTAAATTCTACTGTATCTGCCAATTCCTTTCTATAAAATGACTCACTATAGTCCTTCCATCTCCTTTTAATACTTCCTGAATCATTTAATATTCTGCCCAAAGCATGCTTGATTATAGCAACTCTAGGTTTGAATTTGTTCTTCAGTTCCTTGAGCTTAAGAAATGTTGAGTGAGTTCAGCCCTTTAGATTTTCCGACTCTAGCTCCGAGCATATTTCGTTGTAATATTTTCCTTTGTCATTCCGTGCTGCCTTTTGGAATTATCCGTTCAGCTCTTTAGTATCTTGAATTCTTCCTTGTGCTTTGGCTTCTCTACCCTCCAGTGCAATCTTCAGAGTCTCTTCTGACATCCATTTTGGTCTTGTCTTCCTCTTCTGTCTTTGTAATGACCATTTGCACTCTTCCCGGATGATACCTTTGACATCCTCCCACAACTCATCTGGTCTTCGCTCATTA
>NW_006400037.1:227123-231962 GCF_000299155.1 Elephantulus edwardii
TTTTATGATGAAGGCAACCCCATTTTCCCTTGTCTTTTCATCTCCAGAGTAATATATCATATGGTCATCTGACTCAAAATGCCCCATCCCAGTCCATCTCATCTCTCCAATGCCTAATATGTCAATATTCATGTGTTCCATATCTTTCTTAACAATTTCTAATTTTCCTACATTCATGGTTCTCACATTCTGTGTTCCAGTCACTAGTGTCTGCTTACAACTGTTCCTCCTCCTTTGTATTTCCATACTTGCCCTTTCTGTTAGTCTGCGTGTGTTCTGTTGTGCATAGGGTTTTCAGAGGCCTGCTATTTCAGAAGTGGGTGGCCAATCGTTCTTCCTAGTCTGTATTAATATGAATGTTCAGATGTAGAGGAGTATCTGACGGTCAAGCAATTTGTGGAGCAGTGAAAGATAAATCCCTCATTGTGGAGTTAACCATTAGTTACAGTTTTGTCTCTGCCCTTAGCCCAAGTGCCTTGACCCACTTACTTTCCAGTTCCACCCTCCACCAGGATAACCCTTCACATCTGCCAAGTCCCTTCAGAAAATATCTTCCATTGTCCAACCCATGATCTGACAGCTTGTATCTGAAGCTTTCTTGGCTTCTGTGATTCCAAACACGTCAACTGCTGACAATTTTTTTTTCTGGTGACCAGTGTCTCTTAAGTTTAGTTGTACTGTCTACAAGGGAAGGTGACGTGTCCTGTAGAACTCCTGTGTAGATTATGTTTTACTTCGTGGGGCCCGAGGGCCCGACGGCTTTTCCGCTGTGCCTGCAATATGCCTCTTCGCTATTATCTGAGCTGACTTCTGCTGGTCCGCAGCTTCCAGGCTCCCCCTCTGCCCAGGGGGCGCTCTCCGTGTCTCCCCGCACCTCTTCCCAATGACTTTTTCTCTGTACCTGCAATATGCCTCTTAGCTATTATCTGAGCTGACTTCCGCAGGTCCGCAGCTTCCAGGCTCCCCCTCTGTATGTTCCTTCCATATGAACAATTTACATATGAAGCACTGGATTTTTTCATTGATGGGGCAGGAAAATCAACTTCTGCTCTACTCGAAGTCGGTGAACTTAAGGTATCCTTCTCAAAAATAGAGGCCGAGAGTCAGTGAGAAATGTCTGTACTTGAAGAGTTAGGCTGCTTTGCATCTTTAATCTTAACTCTTCTTATCTTGGAAGGGTGGAGGGATAGCATGAGAAGAAGATCCCAGATGAGATGGATTGAAACAGTGACTGGAGTACTTAGGGCAGGTATGTCAGAAGCAGTGTGACTGGCTTAGGATAGGACAGGGATCAGAGTTACTGTGCATAGGGTAGTTATGAGTCATTGACTTGATGGCACATAACAACAACAGTGAGAAATTCAACAATGCAACTGGGCAGGACAGAGAAGAAACCAAAAAGCGATCCTATGAGCTAGAAGCATAAGATGGTTTAAACTATAGAAATATTGGTAACTAATATGCAAATCTTTGATGGGCTATATTATTTATAGAGTTTGTATAACCAGTAAAAAGACAGTCACAAGATTGCAGAAGTTTCCATTTAACAATAATAAACATTTTAAAATAATTTGTGTTTGTTTTTTTAAATCTGCAGACACTTTGGGGCCTGTAAGAAAAACAAAATGGATAGAACAAAACTAGTTTTGCAGGGGGCCAGGAACAAGCAATGCTGCTACATAACAGTCAAGCAAGGGAAGGAGTGAGCAGTAGGATTCATGTAACAATCACCTGTATTTGCCACATTTTGATCCCTACTCTTATTTGTCAAGAGCCGGCTAAAAGGGTTTAAAGTTTACCTGTATGTGAAAAGCATAAACAAGACAAAAGGAGGAAAAAGAGAATCTAAAGAAAATGAAATCTAATCTGGACCTGGGTCAGCTATTTCATTTACACCAAATAGGCCAAGTGTAGGTGTTTGATTACACACCTGAAATATAGCACATTTATATAGTACTGAGCTTAATATAAATAGTTATTTATGAACAAAAAATAACCCTTTATGTTTATTTCAACTATAGCTTTTCTTTCATTCTGTTTTAAATTAGATCAAGTTGTTTGTGTAACTACTTTTCCATTAGACCCTTATTCCCTGGTGCTTTTGTCTTCTATGTTATGTCTTTGACACACAAAGTGCTATATAAATTGTTACTTAAATACTGTGTTATTAAAAAAATTAAAAAGTACTGTGTTATTTCTGTTGTTTTTAGCTATTATATGTTTTTTGACTATTAGTGACACTGTACAAAGATCAAAGCATGTCTGATTCTGATTCGTCTTCACAACTGTTGTTGCATAAAAGTCTTAAAGAGAAATTCAATAAGGAATTTTAGCCCCTTGAAAGAGAAACCTGTTGTATTGTCCCCATTCCTAAGGTGTACCTCTTACCCCAGCCATCACTTCTCAAAGGAGCCATGCCTGCCCTGGGAATCCCACCCTTCTTCAGTAACAAAGAATCTGACCCCTTTTTATGTCTTAGTGCAGACTCATTATAAAAGGGTTGCTCACCCACAATTTTACACCCATATCTTTGGAACAAAATTCCTTCTGGGTCACCAGCTTATAAATTTTTCCTCTTTCAAGTTCTCCAAGAGTGCCACCTGGTAATTCCTGGGACATGGATTTACTGTAACAAGTCCATTCTTGCCGTGCTGTGTCCATCCATCCATGTCAGGGTCTTCCTTTTTCACCAGTATTGTGATTGTTTTTTTTAATAAGTTATTTTGAATCTGAAACTTTATTTGGATTTGAAGTCCTAGTTTAAAATACTTAATGTCCCTCATGCAAAAACACACTTTTCAGAATTCCTGGAACTTAATAGTATACCTTTCCTTAGCCAATATAAATAAATCTGCCTATCTGGAGTGTAATTACAAGGAACAAATAGAAAATATTTTATTTATGTTGGTTTAATCAAAGTTTACTTAGCATTATGGATCTGTGTCCTCTAAAAACATATATCAACCTAGTTAGATCATGATCCTTAGTTTTATGTAATTATCCTTTCTGTGATTGAAGTAATTATCTTGTATTTTATAAATCCTAACTTCCATGATTATGTATGGTGATAATGAGGAATGTTTCTCTGGAGGAAAAGAAGTATTCAGTAGTTATGTTAATGAAGGAGTACAAAAATCTCCCCATGATTAGGTTGTATTTTGAGTCAATGTCTTCTGATATACAAAAAAGATAAAGAAACAAAGATGAGAGGGACTTGAGTACCACCAAGGAGGAAGAGCCAAGAGCAAAGCCTGTCCTTTGGACCTGGAGTTCCTGTGATAAAAAGTTTCTATACCCAGAGGATGACCAATGTCAAGACACATGGAGCTGATTTCAAGAATGTAAGGAACACAGACCAATAGATGTTGAAAATAGGGATATGTTTAAAATCCATTTCTTATGCATACTTAAGCTTTCGTATGCATGCTTAAAGAAGTCATGCATATGAAAGTTTTAGCAGAGTGCTCAAAATTTAGTGGGTATTTGTTAAACGTTAACTGATTTTGACCTTGTTGAAAGTAATTCTGTCTTTGGGATAAAATACGAAAGAGTTAAGTAAGATTCTAGGAAACTGCTGTGATCTTGCCAATCTGAAGCTGTCTGAAGTAGGTGGAGATAGGACCAGCTGGGTCCTGGCTCTAGAGATCCTTAAGCTGAATTTTGTTTAATATCAGAATTGCTTAAAGTTAGCATGAACTTATTTACCCTCTGGTTATCTATCTCTATCAAAGGGTAATGACTAAAGGTTTCAATTTTGAATGTAGTATACTTAGCTCTGTTTAATATAATATTTAAACCTTAACAAAAAATAGAGACTTGAGTCAAATTTCCCTTACTCAAATATAGGGTAAATTATTTCCTCTAATTAGAACTTCCTTATATCCTTTCTATACTTACTTTTACTTGTTCTGCCTCTTGGAAAAAAATAAAATATTACAACCTTCCACATGGTTTGTATGTCAACATCAAGAAGACAAAAAAACCTCACCACTAGACTGATAAGCATCTTCGTTATAGATGGAGAAAAGATCAAAGTTGTCAACTATTTCATCTTATTTGAATTCACCCTTTTTACCAGCAGTCAGGAGATGGATAGCATTAGACAAGCCTACTGTCAGGGACCTCTTCAAACTGCTGAGGAGCAATTATCTTAATTTGAAGACCAAGATGCGTCTGATTCAAGACGTGGTCTTTTCAATCACTTGCTATGCATCTGAAAGCTGGTCAATGAGTAAGGATGACAGAAGAAGAATTGATGCCATTGAGTGAGGGTATTGGAGAAGCGTACAAAATATCTCATGGGCTGCCAAAAGAACAAATGTATATGTCTTGAAGAAAATGCATCCAGAACATTCACTCCTTAGAGGAAAAGAAGATAAAGCTTTGTCTCGCATACCTTTGGCATGTAGCTGAGAAAGCCCAGTACTTGAAGAGAGATATCATGCTTGGAAAGGTTGAGGATCAGAGAAAGAGAGAAAGATCATCAACACACAACTAGATGGACTGCCACAGTCATTGCAGCAATAGGTTCAAGTGTATCAGAGATGAAGAGGATGACACAAGATAGACAACATTCAGTTCGGTTGTTTATAGGGTCACTAGGAGTCTTACTCAACTTAACAACACCTAACAACAACAACAACAATCTATCATGGTAACGAGTTGTGCAGACAACCCAAAGGTTGAATCCGCCAGTTGCTGCTTTGGAGAAGGACGAATAATCTTCTATTAGATTAATAGTCCCTGAAAACCCACATACATACAAGCTTTGAATTAGTTCTGAGTCAACAGCACATAACATCAACAGCATTACTTCAAACATAATCCTATTTTTTTTTC
>NW_006400037.1:235592-244405 GCF_000299155.1 Elephantulus edwardii
ATTGGGTTAGAGAGTCAATAGTCTGTTTTTCCTGTCTTTTGATGTGTTTGCTTATTGCTATAAGTTGACCTCTGATTACTGCTTTGGCTGCTTCCCAGAACATAATCCTATTGATCTCTTTTTGGGTGTTTTTTTAAAAAATATACTAGTTTATTTACAAATAAAAGTAACCAAATAATTTGATCTGTTTTTCAATGCTCTCCCATAAAATGACCACATGTTATATCTTCACATTTATTATCTAATACTTAAATTATTTTTTCAACACATATTGATTGGCTATTTTCTATTCATATAGGCCCACAGACACAATGTTTGAGATTGATAAGAACTGTTCACATCTTTCTTATTTTTAGAAAATTTTTATTTTATACTAGTTTGCATACAAAGAACAAATTGTTTTTCACACTGGATCTTTCCCATTCACTTCTCCCTCTACACATCAGATTGTGTGATGCTTTGATTACTCCTCCCTGCTCATCCTTACCATTCTGCTCCTGCCATCCTCCCCTTGGATCCTCATACACATTTTACTAGCTTTTTTTTATTTCTACAATAATAGTCTTATACAATATTTGTCCTTATGGGGCTAGATTAGTTCACTTAGCATAATGTTTTCCAGTCTTTCCCAAACTAAGTAGTGATTTTTCAAAATCACTGTTCCTGCGTTTTGCATTCCATCATGTGAATGTACCACAATTTCTCAGTCCATTCGATTGAGGGCTGTTTCCATGTTCTCCCAGTGGTGAATAATGCTTCTATGAGCATTTATGTACAAATCTCCATTTGCACCTCAGCTCTAATTTTCTTGGGGTCACCAAAAGATAGGTAGGTCAACTCAAAATAAACTTAACAAAGATGGAAAAGATCTAAACTATACAATCAGCCAACTGGACTTTGTAGATGTATTCAGGGTATTGAACCTGACTAAAACTCAATTCATTTTCTTCTCAAGTGAATATGGCATAATCTCCAGATTTAAACACATATTAGAACATAAAGTAAGCCTCAGAAAATTAAAAAACATTAAAATAATACAAAGTGTCTTCTTAGACCACAATGTCATAAAACTAGAAATAAACCAAAGGAGGATAAGGCTTACGAAACCACCCATGTGGAAGCTAAAGAACTCTCTGCTGGAACATGATTGGATCCTAAAAGAAATAAAGAATAAAATTAAAAAATTCTTTTAAAAGAATGAAAATAAAAATACAATATATCAAAACCTTTGGGAATGCTGCTAAGGGAGTCCTCCAGGGGAAGTTCATTGTAATAGGCACACACATAAAAAAGAAAGGAAAATGAAAAATCAATTAACTAACTCAACACCTTCATCAACTAGTAAAAGAACAGCAATCTAAGCCTACATCCTCTAGAAGAAAGAAAATGATAAAGAGCTGATATCAATGAGATAGAAAACAGAAAAAAACAATTGAAACCATCAATAAGACCAGGAGCTAGTTTTTCAAAAGGATCAATAAAATTGACAAACCACTAGCAAACTTGTTATTGTTGTGTACCATCGAGTCAGAACCAACCCACAACTGACCCTCCCAAGGGTTTTCAGAGACAGTTAAATATATAGGTGAGAATTGCCCATCCTTTTCCTTCTGAGCAGCTGGTAGCCTTGAACCACATACCTTCAGGATTGAAGCAATGCTTCTTGCCACTAGGTCACCAGAGCTCCCTACTGGTAAACATAACAAAAACAAAAAGAGAGAGAGAGAGAGAGAGAAGACACAGATAGCTCAATTAAGAAATGATAGAAATGATATCACAACAGAACCAGATGAAATTAAATAGATAATATAAAAGTATTATGAAAAGCTATAGCCTGATAAATTAGAAAACCTAGAGAAAAGATAGGGTTCAGAGTCATAGTTTATAGGACACAATGAATCATAGTCAACTTGATGGCACATAAACAATTACGTTGCAAATAGTAGTGCTTTCCTTATTTTTTCCACTGTTTTCTTTGTTGTTGCAGAGAAATATAACTGATTACTCTATATTGGACTTGTACCCTGTCACTCTTGAATTGTTTGACTAGGTCTCATAGTATTTTTGTTGGGTTTTTAGGGTTTTTTTTATGTACACTATTATATAGTTTGCATATAGAGATGGTTTTACCTCTTTGCCAATATGGAACCTCTTATTTCCTTCTGTTGCCTTATTTCTCTAACTAGAACTGCTAATACAATACTGAATGAGAGTGGTAATAGTGGGCACCCTGCCTAGTTCTGGTTTGTAAGGGTAAAATTTCCACTCTTTCTCCATTGAAAATAATGTTGTCTCTTGGTTTTGAATATATACATTTAATTATGTTGAAGAAATTGCCCTCTATTTCAATTTCACTGAGTGTTTTTATTGAGAAATGTATTGGGTTTTGTCAAATACTGTTTCTGTATAAATTGATGTAATCAGACAATTCTTTTATTTTGCTTTACTAATGTGATGGATTTTATTGATTGTGCTTATGTTAAACCATCCTAGTATACCTATTATGAATCCTGTAAAATATATATCTCAGAGACATCTTTAGAGTACTGAAAAGCAACAACGTCAATCTGGAGACTAAAGTGTGCCTGATCTAGGCTATGGTCTTCGCAATTACTTGCTATACATCAAAGAACTGGGCAATAACTAAGGATGATAGGAAAAGGATAGATGCCTTTGAGTTGTGGTGCTGAAGAAGAGTGTTGAACATAGCATGCACTGCCAGCAGAATAAACAGGTCTGTCTTAGAGAAGGTGAAACTATGCTGCTCCCTTGAGACAAAGATTTTGAAGCTCCAGCTCACATACTTTGAGCATGTGGCCAAGAGGGATCAGTCCTTGGAGAAGAACATCATGCTTGGAAGGGTCAGGGGAAGCACAGGAGAGGAAGACTCTGGATGAGATGGATTAACTCAATGACTGGACAAATGAGATTAGGTCTGTTGGAGACAGTAAGATTGGTTCAGAACAGGGCATAGTTAAGAGCTAATGTGCATAATGTTCATTATGAGTCACTGTTGACTCAATGGCACACAACAACATGTATATATAGCTTTTAAATATTTAAATATATATTTATATATATTATATAGTATTAGAATATCTTTCTCTTTAATATATATTTTATACAGTATTATATTAAGCACAAGCACTGAAGACTCTCGTTCTTATAGGGTCGCTATGAGTCACCTGTGACTCGATGGCATTTAACAACAAGAACATCAACATAGAGAGAGATCAGTTGGCCCAGTGGACAGAAAGCAATGCTACCAAGCCAAAGGTGGGTGACTTTTAATCCATGGCCCTCGGGCCTGTCTTTCATTGTTTTTGTTTAACATGCCTCTAGGTCATATAGCCCCTGGTGTGTCCACTTGCCTTACAGAGTTAACTTGTGGTTGCTGTGAGGCTGAACACTGTGACACTGATTTGTCAAATGCGTTAATGGTTGGTTATCCAATGCGGACAGTGTGGGGTGGAACTCCCGAATTAAAACAAGCTTGGAAGCTGGAGTGACATCCACTTCCATAATAGCTTGCCTCAGGAAACCCTATGAACCTGGAGAGAAGATGAAAGGCACCCAAGCGTCGAGGACTCTCCTTCATAGGGTCACTATGAGTCACCTGCAACTCGACGACACTTAACAACAACAACATAGTAATATATATATTAATTTTTATATATTTTAATATATAATCAGAGGATTTTTTTGTTTTTTCTTTTTTTAAAAAAAATTATTATTAATTTCAATGAAAATTTACAGAGACTTTGGATTTCCATTCATTCACAGTTGCACTTTTCTCCCCTCCCAACCCTCCCCCTTGGAAAAGTAAAAGAAAAATTCTTTCAATGTTTTACAAACTCTCCTCAGGTCCATTCCACTAAGCAGCCTTCAGTCTGGACTCCTGTCATGATAAAAATACCTAATCACATATCCCTTTTAAACAGTTTTCTCCCTCATCTGTTTCAATGCAGTATACATTATTGAACCCATTTTTCTCAGTCTCCCCACAACCCTGAGGTCAGTCCTGTTTTATAACAGTGGCACCATGCAGTATTTGTCCTTTTGGGACTGAGATACTTCACTCAGAATAATGTCCTACAGGGCCACCTATTTTGAATAATATTTCATGAGTTGCTTGTTTTTCAAAGCAGTGTGGTATTCCATTGTGTGAATATGCTACTGCTTCTCTATTCATTCATTTGTTGATGGGCACTTAGGAAACCAAAGACTGGGGAAAAGTATTTGGTAATGACATATCAGATAAGGGGCTTATATCCAGAATTTATAAAATACTTAAATAAAGATAAAGGTAAATAATCCAATAGAAAAATGGGCACAGGATATGAACAGACACTTCACCAAAGAAGACATTCAGATGGCTAACAAGCACATGAAAATACCTAGCTCTAAGAGAGATGCAAATGAAAACAACTATGAGATATCATCTCACTCCAGTCACAATAGCAAAATTTAACAGAACAGTAAGCAACAAATGCTTTCAAGGTTGTGGAGAAACTGGAACCCTTATTCACTGTTGGTGGGAGTGTAAAATGGATTAAACACTGTGGAAGGCGGTATGGCATTTTCTCAAAAATTTGCGAATTGTGCCACTGTTGTAGAATGAGGCTGACATCAGGGTGAGGTTAAGTCTGAGAAAAAAATGGATAAATTATGTATACTGCATTGAAGCCTATGAGGGAGAGAAAAGTTTAAAAGTAATGTATTTTAGGCCATTATGATTATCATAAGAGTTCAGAATGAGGGTTGCAGAGTGGAGTATACTCGGGGTGGGGGTGACAGGGTGTGGGGGAATTGTATACCAATGAATTTTCTTTTGCTTTTAAATAAGAGCGAACTGGGGGTGGGGATGGTGTGGGCGGGGAGAAAAGAGCAACAATGAATGAATGGAAACCCATAATCTCTATAAATTTTCATTGAACATAATAATTTTTTTTAAAAGGGAAAAAAGTTTCAAATAGAAATACTATTTGACCCAGCAATTCCACTACTGGGAAAATACTCCAAAGAGACCATAACCAACATCCAAGCAAATATATGCACACCCATGTTTATTGTGGCTTTGTTCACAATGTTGTTGTTGTTATGTGCCGTCTAGTCGTTTGCCGCTCATAGCAACCCTATGTACAACAGCCCTAAACCCTGCTCTATCCAATACACCCATCCCGATTACCCCAGTGACTGAATCAATCCACCTCATAGAGGGTCTTCCCCTCCTGTGCTGTTCCTCCACCCTACCAAGCATGATGTCCCTCTCCAAGGACCTGTCTCTCCTTACATGTCCAAAGTGTGTCAGACAAAGCCCCAGAAAGCTTGCCTCCAATGAGTACCCTGGTTTAATCCTTTCCAGGACGAATCTGTTTGTTTTCCTGTCAGTCCATGGTACATTCAATACTCTTCTCCAGCACCACAGCTCAAAGGCATCAATTCTCCTTCTATCCTCCCTAGTCATTGTCCAACTCTCTGATGCATAACAAGTGATTGCAAAGACCATGGCCTGTATCAGGCTCACTTTAGTCTCCAGAGAGACAGCGTTGCTCTTGAGTACTTTAGAGAGGTCCCTAACAGCATACTTTCCCATCGCAATACATTTTTATTTTTTTATTTCCTGGCTGCTGGTGCCAAGAGTTCACAATAGCAAGGAGTTAATCAGAGGATTTTGTAAGCTGTATTTGTTTTGGGAAACTATTTAGGGTTTTTTTGTTTTTTTTTTTACTTATTCTATTAGGCAGTATTATTCAAGCAGGGTTATTTTCTTTCCAGTTCTTTGGAGTCTTTTTCTACTTTACATTCTTGTTGACTTCTACTTCGATTGCCTTGTGGTCTGTGGAAATACTTTGTAGTATTTCAATGTTTTTTTGAATGCATTGAGGCTTGTTTTGTGACCTAGCCTATGATCTATTCTGGCGAATGTTCCATATGTGCTGGAAAAAAGTGTATATTGATTGTTTTTAGGGTGCATTATCCTATGTCTATGAAGTTAAGGTGGTTAACGGTATATATAATCAGTTCTTCTGTATCTTTGTTGACTTTCTTTCTAGTCATCTTGTCTTTCATTGAAAGTAGTATATTGAAGTCTCCTACTACTATTATGGTGTCATCTTTCTCTTTCTTCAGCTCTGATAATGTTTGTCTTGTGGATATTTTAGCTTTATCATTTGGTGTATAGATATTTATTATGCTTATGTCCTCTTGTTTTATTGAACCTCTCTCTAATTCCCTCCTTGTGTTTTAAGCTGTTTTTTACATTGAAGTCTATTATATCAGAGATTATTATTGCTATTCCTGCCTTTAAATATGTCATTCTCACAGTTTCTGCTGAGGAATCAGCGTGTAACCATATTGTTTCTTTTTTGTATATAAACCTATGTTTTTCTGTTGCTGATTTGCAATTCTGTCTTTGATTCTTGAGAATTTGACTATAATATGCCTTACTATTTGTCTTTTGAGATCTGTTTTATTTTTGTTCCGTCAGCTTCTCGGATATTTTCTTTTAGTAACTCTTTTACCATTTTTTAGTGCCTTTGTTTACTTCTTCTTGTTCTAGAATTCTAATTACATGTATGTTATTCCTCTTGATGATGTCTCACATAGTTCTCAGATTTTCTTCATTTTCCTTCCTTTTTGTTTCTAGTTTTTTGCTGTAGCCCACCAATGCTGAGAGTTCTGCCTTCTGCTTCACTGATTCTGTGTTGTATCTCCTCAATTCTCCTCATCTAACCCTTCAATATAGCAACTTCTGGATGTTCTTATTATTCTTGATAGCTGTTTCTTGTTTTACTACGGTTTCTAGAGCTTCATCTGCTTTGTCTTGTACTGTTTTTTAAGTTCCTCTATGATTTTGCTTGTAGTTTCCTGCAATTCCAATTGTTGTATTCTCTTTGTTGGTAGTCTAGTAGTGTTAGGATTAGTTCTTCAGGTTTAGACTTCATTCTGTAGAGAGTTGTCCTTTCACCCTGGATGTGTCAAAGTAGAACTCTAATGTATCTCAGTCTTGGCAGTGCAGGCAACTTCTTCAATTGAGACTGTAGGTGGTCTCATCTGGCTGAGTTGTGGCCAGAAAATGTAGCTTCCTGTAGCTCTACTCAACATAGAGCTACAGCATATCTCAAGCTGGGTGGGTTCCTTGGAGATGGGACCACCAGCGAATCTCCTCTCTGCCTGAGTCTCAGAGACTGAGTATCTGGCTAGATCATCAGCAGAGACATAGGGCTTCTTGGAGCTCTGGTTAGACCTTCAATAGGAAGGCAGTATTTCCTAGAACTGTGCTTGACCCAGAATCAAAGTATGAATCTCAAGTTGGGCAGGGACCAACCTCAAGGCCTTTCCCTAGCTGCTTATGTTACCACTAGTACATACCTGGCTGGATCTTCAGTATGACTTCAGGGAACTCTGCCCTGGATCTCAGGCAGGATAGGGTCTCTTTATGGCAGTGCCCTTTCAATGATAGAGTCATACTTCCTCTGTTTCTTCAAAGCAGAAGTCCAAGGTCTCAGGCACAGTGATAGGCACCCACTAGGATGGTGGGAGTGGTGCCTGCTGTGGGTTGGTGGCACCCACGGGGGTACCATTGGGAAGGGAATGGTACCCACTGTAGGGAGTGAGAAAGACCCCCTCTGGGAGGTCTTTTTTGCAGTAGCTATGCTTCTTGAGCATCCAGACAGAAGGGTGTATACTCTGGCAGTGACATTGTGAACTATGATATATCTTGGTGGTTTGCTTTTGGGTTCTAATCTGTCTACAAATCACTGGGCTTATTGAATGCATAATTTCTCATTTTTTATACCTGGAGCATTTTTCTCTACTAGTTCTTCTAATATTTGCTCAGTTCTTTTTCTTTCTTCCTATTCCAGAATTCCAGTCGTATGTACTTTATTTCACTTGATGTTATTCCACATGATGCCTTTGTTTTCTTCCTTTTCCTTCCATCTTGTTTTGTGTTTTATTTGGGTTTCTTTTTTTTTCTTTTCTAGGATATTATTGTTGAGGATCTTGTCTTCTGTCTTGTTGTTTCTGTGTACCCTTCTTTCCATTTGCTTTTGTTCCTCCAACATTTTCATAATTTCTGTAAGTTTGGTCTTATTATTCTGCATTACATTTTCATGAGGTTTTGTTTTTCCGTTTTTCTAGTATCTTGTTGTAGAGTTCTGGGTGCCTAATGGTAAGAAGCTATGTTGTAATCCTGAAGGCACGTGGTTCAAATCTGCCAGCTGCTCCATGAGAGAAGGATCAGTAATCTCTTCCCATGCAATTAACAGCCTCTGAAACCCTGTCAGAGGGTCAGCTATGGGTCAGTTCTGACTCAACGATACACAGCAACAAATATCCTATTCGAGGTATTCACTTTGTGTTGTGTGATTTTTTTAATATTTCTCTCTATGCTTAAAGCTTCCCCCTTTTCTTCTGTCATTTGTAATTTCTTGAGCACTGATTCTTGGAATTACATGATGACATATTACATCAGTCTTCCTGTCACTGGAGTATTATTTGGGTCTGTGATATCACGTGATTTTTTTTTAGGTGGAGGCTTGGGGGCGTTGCTTAGCTGGCTTTGTTTGTTTTGCTCTGTTTTGTGGTGTTTAAGACCATCTGATGCTTCTGGGTTATTATATTGCAGTCTCCTTGGCATATTTCTAGCAGCTTCTGATGTGTCTATGTAGCTAGCTGTATGGTGACAGTGCTCTGAGGTTGGCAGTGGATATAGTCTTTACGGTAGTGGTATGCCTTTAGGATGTGACTATCAAGGTGAGAAGATAAAATATCTTGAGCAGAATGCATTGCAGAAGATTAGCACAGGA
>NW_006400037.1:244575-246917 GCF_000299155.1 Elephantulus edwardii
TAGGGTCGCTATGAGTCTCAAGCAACTCGACGGCACATAACAACAACAACAACAAATATCTTGAGCAGAATGCATTGCAGAAGATTAGCACAGGACAGAGCAGAGTTTAGGGCTATTGTACATAGGGTCGCTATGAGTCTCAAGCAACTCGACGGCACATAACAACAACAACAACCATTGTTTAGACCTGACTAATGGACATGTTGGAATGTATAAAAAAATGAAATTTTGAGGTTTCAACTACCACATTTAGCTTCCTTGGGAGTGTGTTCTCCAGCTTCCTCAACCTAGTTTTCCTCAACCATGGTTTGCTATTAATCAGCATCTTCTTTGCCACCAACAGTTGTGAGACCAACATAAGAGGGAGAGCTGGCCAGACAGAGGGAGAAACTTCAGCAAGGCATAGCCTGTCAGAGCCCTATAGATGAAGGCAGAAGAGCTAGCTTGGAACTGCTAAAAGATGAGGTTTCCTGGGTGGTTGAGGAAACCAGAGCATTATTTGTGTTGCTGTACTGAATCTGGACTTTTCACGATGTAATATTTTTTGCCTTTCCTGGCCACTTTCCAAGCTACATCCATAATAAACCCCACAACTTTTTCAATGAATGTTGGACCTGGTAATTAGATGAAGTAAATGCAGCAGAGTGTGATCTTACCAAGGGATCAGTTTTATTTACTGAATGTTAATAATGAGAACAGTCATCGTTTGTGGAGCTACAAGAAGTCAAATTTGGCCCTCCTCACAATGCATTTGTGCATTATACAATATTTAAATAAGAAATATGTAAATACACTATTACTAGCTGATGTACACTGTTGTTGTTGTTAAGTGCCATTGAGTCATAGACAACTCATAGCAACCCTATGAACAAAAGACCTGAACACTTGTATAACTTTCATCATTTCTCTACGTTCATAGAGTTTCTAGAGGCAAGCTTTTCGGAAGTGGATGCCAGCCCTGCTTCCAAGCCTGTTTTAATCTGGGAGCTCCACCAAACACTGTCCACCTTGGGTAACCATTATCACATTTGAAAAATCAGTGTCACAGTGTTTAGTATCACAGCAAACACTAGTTACTGTTAAGCTAAATACTAAGGATTTAAATCCACTAGTTGCTCTGTTGAAAACAGGAGTGCATCCACTTCCTAAACAACATGCCTCTGGAAACTCTATGAACTTTGAGAAATGACAATGGTTATTGAAAGGCTTCAAGTCTTTTGTTCATAGGGTCACTATGAATCATGCTTGACTCGATGGCAATCAACAACAACAACAACAGTTGTTCCGAGGAAAAGAGATGAGCAATCTCCTCCTTCGTGATTTCTTGTCTCTGAAAACCTGCGGGTGGATCAGATACAAGTAGGTTTTGACTTGACAGCAATGAGAGAGAGATTATAATCTAGATTTAGAGATTCATAAATGTAATACTATAAATTTGAACTTCTTTATTTGGTTAGAAATTTATGCCTTCAACTGTCTAATTAGCACTGATTTCTAATGTATAACATGTATTACTTAAATACATTCAATAACCGGCTTCTAAGAAGTGTACTTGATTTTGTTATTGTGTGTCATCAAGTGGGAACTGACCCATTGCTGAATGATCCTTTAGTGGCCTTTCAGAGGCAATATATCACTAAGAGATTACCATCAACTTTCACCTAGAGAGCAGCTGGTGGAATTGATCTACATGTCTTTGGGATTTCAGCACAACTTGTTATCACTAGGCTGCCAGAGCTACCTAAGAAGTGTATCTGATGGGGAACTATGCATTTGAAGGGAAAATATAATCTCTTACAAAATGAGTTTGTACTCAATTTACTTTCTATGTTTTCTATGAGTAATAATTATTGATTTTGAAATGTAAGAATGTGTCTCTTGTAATTTTGACAATTTCTTAAAATTGACTCAGTCACCATTGTTTAATAAAACATACTTTGAAATAATTCTTCTGACTTGTGATTTATGTTAACCTGCAATACGTTTTTGAAATGTTCTTTGAGGATATAGAAAATAATTCACCGCGGGAATCATTACAACTCTTGGCCTGATATTTTAAAATTATTTACTATTTAATTAAAAGACTTAAACAAGTATAATTGGAGCACAGTTTTAAAATCTGCTGATAATGGTAATGATTCCCTAAAACAGTTGCCAAAAGTCTGGTTATCATTTAAAATCCATGCTTCCTCACAAGTCTTTCAAATTATCAGATAGAGAAACAGCATTTCAAATTGTGGCTCTTCACCATAGCTGACATCCAAGCAGATATATGCACACCCATGTTTATTGCAGCTTTGTTCACAATAGCAAGGAGTTGGAAACAACCTAAGTGCCCATCA
>NW_006400037.1:247633-252691 GCF_000299155.1 Elephantulus edwardii
ACACTGACAAAGAAGATTAATCAGAACTGGCTTTGACAAGCACTGTGGCATTTGGACAAGAACAAACTGGGAGGAGGATAGAGAGAATGGTGCAACAATGAATGAATGGAAGCCCAAAATCTCTGTAAATGTTTATGAAAATTAATAAAATATAGAAAAAAAATTGTGGCTCTTCTAAAGTGCAAAACTTCAGAGAAAGAAATTCTGTTTTTAGACATAGTGGCACATCATTTTCAGAAGAGCCATGTTTAAGGGCATTTTTAGTGTTCTTTAAAAACCTACCCAGTTGCAATCTCAAAAGATAACAGTCATTTGTCTTATAAATGAACCAGATGCTTTTACTGTACACACATTCAGGAAATGTGTACATTAAAGAAAGACAAGATACAGAGAAAGAAGGAGGAGGAAGAGGACAAAGAGGAAGAGAAAATATAATAAAATACATCATTTTCTCTTCTCTATATATTCTTTATATGTCTTATGCGTACTTTTCAAATGACATATTGCACTGAGAATACGTACAAAAAGATCTTGGTAGAATGCTAAAAAGCAAAGAGATTTCTTTGATGACAATTGTTTACCTGATTCAAGTCATTGCAATCATGAACTATCAGAAAAATGAATAAATTTGTCATGGAGGGAGTAGAGCCAGAATGTTTCTTAGAAGTGAACGTGTCTAGACTTCAGCTCATTTATGTTGTGCATGTTATCAGTAGTGACCAAACCTGGGAAGCATGTAATATTTGATAAAGTAGAGGGTCAACAGGTGAGCCCTGCAGTTAGCACTAATTCTGCCTATCAGTGGACATATGCTGGGTGTGAAATAGCAACCAGAGAGCTATCATTTCCCTGACCAGAGAGACAGAGATGGGCATTCTTGGAGGTTGAGATATCCAGAATAACAGGAGTAAGTGGCCATGTATGAGTGAGATACACAGAAAAAGAGATCTCAACACAAAATTGAGGTTGAGCAAAAAGCAATCCAGTTCAATCAGACTTCCTTATATACTCAACAAAGGCCATGTCCTTGATTAAGTTGACAGAGTGGACACTCACAACTCCAACAAAGACAATGATTTTCTGATCAAGATAATGATTACGCTGCAGTAACATCTCATGAAGGCAATGCTCATAACTGCCAAACCAGAAAATAATAGGCAACCACGGTGGCATGTAACCTTAATCATCACAGATCTTATGGGTAACATTGCAAAATATAAATTCTAGAACATTTAAATGTCCATATAACAACAGAAGTCATTGTACCAGAATAAGAAAGTATTTGGTGGTAGTTGTTGGTGGTGGTGGTGGTGTTATGTATCATAAAGTCACTTGCGACTCATAGCAACCCTATGTACAAGAACTCTAAACACCATTCTATCCTGTGCCAAACTCACCGTTTCAAATATACTTATTCCCACCACCCGAATCACAGAATAGATCCATCTCATTGAGGGTTTTCCTCTCCTGCACAGTCCCTCCACTCCCAAACATGATGTCTCTCTCCATAGACCAGTCCCTCCTTGCAATATGCCCAAAGTATGTCAGACAAAGCTTCAGAATTCTTGACTCCAAGGAGCATTCTGGCTTCACCCTTTTCAGGACACACCTGTTTGTTCTCCTAGCAGTCCATGGTATAGTCAACACTCTTCTGCAGCAACACAGCTCAAAGTCATCAATTCTTTTTCTATCAACCCTATTCACTGTCCAACTCTCTGATGCATAGCACGTAATTTTTTCAAAGACTATAGCCAGGATCAGGAACACCTTAGTCTCCAGCCTGACATCGTTGCTCATCAGTACTTTGGAGAGGTCCCTGACAGCTGACTTTCCCAATACAATTCGTCTCTAGATTTCCTGGCTGCTGGTACCAAGACTGTTGACTGTGGAACCAAGTAAACTAAAACTGTTAACTATCTCAATCTCTTCACCATCCATAGTGATGCTGCCAGTTGGCCCAGTGTTGAGAATCTTTGTCTTCTTCATGTTGAGTTTCAATCCATATAGGAGGCTGCAGTCCTTGACCTTCTACAGCAAGTGCTTCAGGTCCTCCTCAGTTTCAGCAAGCAGGATTGTGTCATCTGCATAACGCAGGTTGTTGATGATTCTTCCACCAATCCAGATGCCACATTCCTCCTCATACAGCCCAGCGTCTCTGATAATCTGTTCTGCATACAGACTGAAAAGGTATGGAGAGAAAATACATCCCTGATGGACCCTTTTCTTGATTTTGAACCATGTAGTATCTACTTGCTGGGTGTGTTCTGATGACTGATTCTTAGTCCAAATATGAGTTTCGCACTAGCACCATCATGGTACTTAATATTTTAAGGAGTTAATGCAAGTGGCAAAAAAAAATTGTTTCATGAAATATATATATGAAATTAATTCCCAAGATCTTCAGATAAATTACTGGTATTACATTGACCTAATATATATTCATTGTAAGTTAAGCTTCTTGATTCTGAAATTTTCATTTTACATGTCACTATTCAGATAATGAGATTGCTAATGAATGTAGTCAATTTTTGCCACCTCAAAAAGCTTGTACTACAAGAAATATATAATAGAGGCAAAGAATAATCTTAAACACTTATAAGAAGGGACTTTTACTTGATGTTGGCCAAGTTTCTCTTTGTCATGGTTACAGTTTAATGGGTTAACTTTTTTAAAATCAGTATCATATAGTATGTAAAGTAGAAAATTTGTCCTTAACATGACAAATATTTCTTTAATTGTTAGACTGAGAGGCTAATTTTATCTTCTGTGTCATCTGTCTCTAAGGCAAAGATCCTGTGTCTCTTTTGAAAGCTAGAATTTATGTGAATTCCATCATGTTTTGAAAACTACGCGTAGTGACTTTCAAAAAAAGCTGAAGTTGTTGCTTTTAGCTGTCCAAATTATTTCACTATGATGACCTCCTGAAATCTCTGAAACTTTGTAGAAAGATACAAAACAATTGTCCTTGCTTTGTAGGAGACTAGTGCTAGAAATAATATTTTATTTAAAGTGTCCTAAACTGTGTGCAAGATGTTTTTAGGTTCCAAATTAGAATAGATAACTCTTCTATGACTATAATGTAGTCAAACAAAACAAATAATTTTTAAAATTGCTCACTAGGATGCAAATTTATTGATTTCTTTTTACTCAGAATAATAAAGGACGGTAGCTTTAAATGTTCCAAAAGATGTTTCCTATGGTTTACCTCTAGATTGCTATTACTGTTCAGATGTTTGTAGTTTTTAGGTGTCATCAACACAGCCGCAACATAGCTGACTCAAAGTAAAATGGACAGAATATTGTGCAGGCAGGTTGTTGTTGTTATTGTTGTTGATTGCCATCAAGTCAAGCATGACTCATAGTGGCCCTATGAACAAAAGACCTGAAGCCTTTCTATAACCGTCATTTCTCCAAGTTCACAGAGTTTCCAGAGGCATGTGGTTTAGGAAGTGGATGTCTCTCTCACTTCTAAACCTGTCTGAACCTGGGAGCTCCACCAAACACTGTCTACCATGGGAAACTATTAAGGCATTTGAGACACCAATGACACAGGTTCAATGTTACAGCAAACCTAGATCACCTCAGCACAGCAAATTGACAGAAAAGTGCTTTATGACTCAGAATAATGTTTCTCAAAATTATAATAATAATAATAATAATAATAATAATGGATTAAAACATAACCCCACGGGCCCAACTTTTAAATATAAGATCCCTCCATGAAATATTGTTGACTCTAAACAAGAGGCTTAAGTAGAAACCACCGAACATTTCACACAGATCCTCAATCAAAACAAGAGCTCTATTTTACAGAGTCCAATCTCTTCACCCAGTCTCCAAAATGGAGGCAAGGGCCTGGCCTTAAATGCACCTGCCCTGCAGGAGGCCTTGTTGACTCTAAACAAGAGACTTAAATTAAAAACAACAACAACAAACCCCTAAAATCCAAAAACAAAAATAAAAAAAAGCCAAACAAACTAGAAAACCCAAACAACCAAACATTCCATATTGATGCTCAATCGATACAAGAGCACCATCTTATAAAGTCCAGCCACTTCACTCAGTCTCCAAAATGGAGACAAGGGCCCGGTCTTCTACAACTGTTGTGCTTTAATGCTTAAGCCTGTCGTAGCCATTGTGTCAATGCTGCTCAGCTCATTGAGGATAGTCCTTTTTCTATTCAACCTTAATTTTACCAAGAATGATGTCCTTCTCCAGATAATGCCCAGACCTAATAACATGACCAAGACATATTAGACAAAATATCAGCATACTCTCTTCCAAAATGAAATGCACCATGCCCAAGAAATATTTCTTATTTTGCACATTCATGGTATATTCAATATATTCCACACACCATAATTCAAGAACATCAGTCCTTCTTGGTCTTCCTTATTTATTGTTCAATTTTCATATGAACATGAAGTGATTGAAAATACCATGGCTTGAGTTAGGTGCACTTTGATCCTCCAAGTGGCATTCTATTTCTTTGCACTTTGAAGAGAGCCTTTGAAGCAGATTTGTCTAACACAATACAGCATTTGATTACTTGACTGCTCGTCTTATCAGCACTGAGTGTGGATCTAAGTAAAATGAAATCTTTGGCAATTTAAATCTTATCTTTGTCCATCAAAGATAAGTTTTGTGATGCCTGAATTTGTAAGTAACTTTGGCTGACTATGATTCTCTGGGTTAACAGCATCTGTTCTGTTATCAGATTGCATACAAGATATGTATTATGAACAATCAATCAGTTGAATGGGAGTTAGATAAAGGTAAAGAATCCAATAGAAAAATGGGCACAGGATATTAACAGGCACTTCACTGAAGACTACATTCAGATGGCTAACAAGCACATGAAGAAATGCTCAAAATCCCTAGCCCTAAGAGAGATGCAAATTAAAACAACTATGAGATATCATCGCACCACAGTCAAAATGGCAAAATTTAACAGAACAGCAAGCAATAAATGCTGGCGAGGTTGTGGAGAAACTGGAACCCTTATTCACTGTTGGTGGGAGTGTAAAATGGTGCAACCCCTGTGGAAAGCAGTATGGC
>NW_006400037.1:253771-256403 GCF_000299155.1 Elephantulus edwardii
GGCAAGGGACACACTGACAAAGGAGATTAATCAGAACTGGCTTTGACAAGCACTGTGGCAATTGGACAATTAAAACAGACATTGGGGGGGGAAGAAGAACGAACTGGGGAGGAGGGTGGAGAGAGCAGTGCAACAATGAATGAATGAAAACCCAAAATCTCTGTAAATGTTCATTAAAACTAATAAAATTTAATTAAAAAAATTTAAAAAAGAGAAAAAAAGGAACAATCCATTTTTTTCTCCAGTAAACTTTCCAAATGAACACATTTATATCAGAAAGTTTCTAAAAGTAACTACTGAAGGCCTAAATCATCCTTAGTAAGTCATGACATTTAGAAAACAGTTCTACATAAAAAGCCATTTCTCTAGACAGCAAAGAATTTTTAACATTACCTCATGAAAGCGAACATCTCAGCCATGCTGTCTGACAGGGGTGAGGAGTGGAGGAGAGTATCTCAAATAAACTAGATCCAAGCCAAGTTCTTGAGACAAAAATGACATAGAAAGGATAGTGACTAAGAGAACTTTTTTCTACAATATTTCTTTATATGACAACAAAAGCACAATTTTCTTAAATTGTACAGCACAAAACAACACAAATCTGGAATGCAGTTTGAGCTTTTTTAACTTAAATGTCCATATTCTTTGCAATTACTTGTTCAGCCTCAGAGAGCTGGACAATGGATGAGTGACAGAAGAATTGATGCCTTTGAGTTGTGGTGCTTGAGAAGAATGTTGAACATGCCATGGACTGCCAAGAAAGGTCCATCAATCAGGTCTGTCCTTGAGAGGGTGAAAGCAAGTTGCTTTCCGGAGGCAAGAATTTTGAAGCATGGAGGACTTTGGGCATGCTGACAGGAAGGACCAGTCCTTGGAGAAAGAAGGGTGGCGGGACAGTGCAGGAGAGGAAGCCCCTGGATAAAATGGATTGACACACTGACTGGGGGAAACGGGGTCAGTTGTGTCAGAGACAGTGAGATTTGCTCAGGATAGGACAGGGTTCATTGATATTGTACATAGGGTCACTATGTTCCTCAGGTGACTCAAAAGCACATAACAACACTGTAATTTCAAGCTGCCTTTTGTAAGGTTAATGCATTGCAATAGAAAAAACAAGCTCTACATTCTTCATTTTAAAACACTTTCAGACGAATGGATTCCAGAAACTTTTGACCTAGCTGAATCCATTTTTAAAATGTTCCTTATTGAATGCCTACTGATTTCTCCTGGACTCAGTCAAAGGAGAGTATCCAAGTAATGTGCATAAAGGGAGTAACAAAACCTGAGCAATAAACACAAGTTTATCAAAGTGAAGAAACTACAAAGGAGATAAGAATTCATTTTCCCAGAGTAACTATTAAAATTTCAAATTACTTCAAGTGGATCCATTCCATTAAAAAAAAAAAAAGAGAGAAACAAAGAAAAGCAATTATATTGTTTACAGTGTTTTTAAGAGAATCTTCAAACCAGCATCCCTATAAGAGGAAGTTCCAAGCTTACTTTTCTTAGATGTCAAGAATTTTATTCCCATAAAGTGAATCTTGATTTCTCAAAGTCAAATAAAACTCCTAGATAGGACTTTTTTACAGGTTATTATCACTGTTTTGCTCTATTGCATGAGAATTTACTTATGTCTTACAGGTAACTTGATACCACTCTGCCCTCCCTTCTCATGCTCAATTTTCAATCACATGAATGTCTTCTTTGTTGGTAGCAAGGACTCTAAGGGCTTTTGACTGCCTCACTCATACATTCTGATTTTTTGCAGCTCAAAGAGGCTTTAAATTTCTATTTAAAAGGCTACTGCCTGAAATTTGGCTTTCATTTTCACGAATTTAGTTTATTTAGGAAGCTGGAGAGATCTAATCTCCTACAACTTAAAATCATTTTCAGTTAACGAGCTAATAAGACATGCATATAATAGAGTTCAAGAACCAACAGTATTCCGTAGCACAGCTCCAAAGAGGCTAGAGAGAAACAGGGGGGGAAAAAATTAAGTGCTATGTCCCCAGTTGTCAATTCCTTCTGAGTATGTGGGTACTTGTGAAGACATCCTTAAGAGCCCACTTCTGGCACTATGCTTCTGCTTAAGCAATAGTAAGTCAATAATAAACATCAGTTGAAAATTTGTTTAACAGATGATTTTCAAATCAAGGTGACAACTTGCTTATTTAGTTAAAAATATTCTAAAGAAGAAATACCTTTTAGAAATTTTTATATCCCCATTTATTGTTAATAATTATACATTGTCATGGAAGCAGTATCAGAATAGTTTTTTACTTAATAGAATGTTTTCTTGAAGAAAAATTCAGATAATTATTGATTTGCTCTAACATATAACTCCTACACTGACCTTTGGAATTCTTGTTGTCTAAATTACACACAAACAATTCTTTGAAAGATCATGATGCCTAGAGCAAAATGTTTTCTCTTCACTTTCTGACTTAAAACAATTCTCTCAAGGCTCAAAGTTTCCTTCAGGGCTATAAGTTGAGTGAGTCACCATAGCTTCTACAGAACCCAGTAAATTCTGTGCAGAGATAATTTACTTTAAAATTGTAGAAGATTACTATAATTAAATGTGGTCCACAGTGCACGCATGCACACACACACACACACACACACACACACA
>NW_006400037.1:271472-272599 GCF_000299155.1 Elephantulus edwardii
GGAATCAATTTCCGAGCCTCCAGAATGATTCTTTCTCTTTCTTCAGTTGTGAACAGTACTTGTAGTAGTTGCTGGCAATCGTCCCACGTAAGCTGGTGGGTAAACAGAACAGTCTCAAGAAGGTTCATCAGCTCTTTAGGATTGTTGGAGAAAGGAGCATTTTGAGAGTTCCAGTTGTAGAGATCACTAGTGGCAAAAGGCCAATAATGATACAGCTGGTCTCCATTTGCCTGTACAGGCCCTGCAGCCCTTAAAGGAAGGACTGTAGAGTCTGCGTCGGGTGGGTGGCCTCTTTGAAGGGCTCCTCTAGTATTTTGTGCAGGACCAGTAGCCAATACTGATGGAGTTGGGGTCCTGGATGGTGGTTTGGGTGCCATTGATCTAGGCTCTGGCTGAGGCCCCAGCAGCCCAGGCCCAGGCTGAGGCCCCAGAAGCCCAGGCCCTGGCTCAGGCCTCAGCTGAAGCCCCAGCAGCCCAGGCCCCGGCCGAGGCCCCAGAAGCCCAGGCTCTGGCTCAGGCCCCAGAATCCCAGGCCCCAGCTCAGGCCTCGGCTGAAGCCCTGGCAGCCCAGGCCCCGGCTGAGGCCCCAAAAGCCCAGGCCCTGGCTCAGACCCCAGAAGCCCAGACCCCGGCTCAGGCCTCGGCTGAAGCCCCAACAGCCCAGGCCCTGGCTCAGGCCCCAGAAGCCCAGACCCCTGCTGAGGCCCCAACAACTGGGGTGGTGGTGGATAAGGAGGAGGGAAGATAACGTTTTCCTCAGCCCCTCCCTGTAGGATAGGGTAAAGAGGCGCAGAGGGCTTCAGATTCTTTTTTGACCGGAGTTTTTCTGTTATGGTCGCCATGAGGGTCACCTTCTGTGGGGGAAGAAAAGATTTAAGCCAAGAAGGGGGGTTAGTAACTAAATTCTTCCAGACAGTGATGTAAGGGACCTGGTCAGGGTGTCCACCCTGTAGCTGGAAGACAACTTTCTCCACGGCAGTGTTGGTTGGAAGGTCGAAAGTCCCTTCTGGCGGCCATCCTACATCAAAGGCTGGCCATTCTGTGCTGCAGAAAGTGGTTAGTTTCCCTTTACGAACCTCTACTGATAGATTATGGGCTCGCTCTCTAGCATCCTTAAAATGTCCAAG
>NW_006400037.1:273178-282282 GCF_000299155.1 Elephantulus edwardii
GTTCCAAACCGTGTCCATACAACAGGGAAGATGGCCACGCGCGCGATTCTGGGCTGTCCTGCCTATTTAAAGGGGAAAGCTCGTGAAAACAGGGTGATACAGGATTGGCTGATTTAAAGGAAGGGCGTGAAAACAGGGTGATACAGGATTGGCTGATTTAAAGGAAGGGCGCGAACACAGGGTGATACAGGATTGGCTGATGTTTGGGTGGGGGCTCTTTCCCCCCTTTCCCCACCGCTTTCAGTTTACTGCTCTAGAGGCATATATATTTTAAAATGACATATTGGTTACAAAATGGAGTCCCTCACCATCTTCTGTAGTGGTTGTGCCATTGTACACACATACCAGTAGGGAATACAGGTTACAATCTCTCCAAAACCTCACAGGTATTTATTATTTGTTGCTCCATTGAACTTTACTATTGTTACTAGAGAGAGATTAAAAAAAAACAAAAACAAACTCAAGGTAGATCAAGGACCTAGCAGTAAAACCAAAAACTATAAATTTCATTAAAGAAATGCTTGGAAGAACTCTAGAAAGCTTAATACACAGTATGATCAGTCTTCCAAGCATAAGGAAAAACCTACAACCAGGAGAGAACAAAATTGATGAATGGAACCTTCTTTATTTACATTTTATTTTACTAATTTTAATGAATGTTTACAGAGATTTTGGATTTCCATTCATTCATTGTTGCATTTTTCTCCCTGCCCATCCCTTCCCCCCCAGTTCACTTTTCTCTTAGAAAAGTGAAAGAAAAAATATTTCACCCACCCAGTACATTCCACTAGGCAGCCTTCATTCTGGACTCTTGTCATGACCATAATATCATATATCTTTTTTAAGCTTTTCTCTCCCTCATCTGTTTCATGCAGTCTACATTACATAATCTATCCAATTTTTCTCAGTCTCAACCGAACCCTGATGTCAGTCCTGTTCTACAACAGTGGCATTAGTCCTTTTGTGACTGAGATATTTCACTCAGCATAATGTCCTCCAGGGTCACCCATTTTGAATAATATTGCACAAGTTTCTTGTTTTTCAATGCAGTATAGTATTCCATTGTATGAATATGTCCATTCTTTGTTAATGGATTCTTAGGTTGTTTCCAACTCTTTGCTATTGTGAACAAAACTGAAATAAACATGGGTGACAATTATGGTTTGTTTACGGTATATTCAAAGTAGAAGAATTGCTGGGTCAAATGGTATTTCTATTTGCAACTTTATGAGAAAGCGCCATACAGCCTTCCATAGTGGTTGCACCATTTTATACTCCAACCAACAGTGAATAAGTGTTCCAGTTTCTCTGCAATCTTGCCAGCATTGTTGTTTGCTATTCTGTTAAACTTTGCTATTCTTACTGGGGTGAGATGATATTTCATAGATATTTTGATTTGCATCTCTCTTAGAGCTAGGCATTTTGAATATTTCTTCATGTGCTTGTTGGCCATCTGAATGTCTTCTTTGGTGAAGTGTCTGTTCATATCCTATGCACATTTTTAAAGTTGATTGTTTACCTATATCTTTTTGTGTTGCTCAAGTATTTTATACATTCTAGATATGAGTCCCCTGTCTGACATGGCATTACCAAATATTTTTCCCCAGTCTGTGGCTTCCCTTTTTACCATGTTGGAGAAGTTTTTGGATGTGCATAGGGATTTGATTCTTAGAAGGTCCCATTCATCTATTTTATCTTCTCCTGGTTGTAGATTTTTAAGGATGCATGGAAGACTGTTTATGTTGTGAATTAAAATTTCTAGAGTTCGCCCAAGCTTTTCTTTTTTTTCTGTTTTTTTAAATTTTTATTAAACTTTATTAGTTTTAATGTACATTTAGAGAGATTTTGGATTTCCATTTATTCATTGTTGCACTATTTTCTCTAGTCCCCCCCAGTTCATTCCTCTTTTTTATTCTTCCTTGAAAGTCTGATTTAATTGTCTCATTGCACCAGTGCTTGTCAAAGCCAGTTGTGATTAATCTCCTTTGTCAATGTGTCCTTTGCCATTCTCTATTACTCCTCCCTGAGAAAGACTTCACCCTGGTTCATAAGGAAAAGAGGACGGTGTATTCTCTTAGCTACATTTTGCTGAAAAGGGACGCTGTGGGTTTCAGGGTGAAGATCTTCTCTCACTACTCTAAAGTGCCCTTTTGGCAATGGGAAACGCGTAGACTATTGAGATTGATTTTGGAATTTAGATGTACTGTTATCGATAGTGCTTAGCCATACATGTTCATATCCTGGAAGATGTATCAGTTCAGTTACAGAGGGAAGGAAGTTCTTAAAATAAAAGGCCTGTTGACTGACACTTTGTCTCTTATAGTATAAAGGTTAGGAACCACAAGATGTAGAGGCTCAACTCTGTCACTTATTGTTCTTAAGTCCTGGAGCAAATTCCATCTACCACTGGGTGTTTTACAACTCGGAAGTCCGCATGCAAGGCAGAGGTGAAGTAAGGAACTGCTGATGACTTTTTCCATCAATTCCAACAACTAAGAAATAGTGAGAAGAATTGACCTCAAAAGGCTTTTAGGACTGAATAATAGGCTCTTGTGTCCAGGAGAAAACAAATATATTTACCAGTAATGTTAATGCTCACCCACAGCTCTTCTGGGAGGATCTAAATCATTGAAGCATCCTCCTTTCTTTCCAGCTGGGAGCTGGGGCCTGTCAGTCCTGTCAGCCATGAGGACCTGATGCGGGCTGCCCTTGGCCATGTTTCCTTCAAATCCACACTTAAAGCTAATGAGTGGGAGCTTCCCCTCTACTCCCCTACGTATCTGTGGCTCTTGTCTGTGATATTGTCTATTGAAGTGGCCCAGTTCTCCACAGTGGAAGCAATTCTGACCTCCTTTATTACCTTTGAGTGGCACGGTATATGAGTAAGACTTCCTTTTCCTGACACAGGCCCTAAACTGGCAGCAATAGTTGCCCCAATAATTTTGGCCATTCTCTTGTCTTTTCTCTTCCCTCTAGATCCCAGTTGTTAAAAGAGGGAAAAATTTAAACAAATATATAACAAATAATTTTGAACAATATAATCTTTTAAGGCTAGAAATATTAACAATATGATCATTTCCAATCTAGAGATACATGTTCCAATGCAGTTCCTACTTTGCATAAATGGTTTTGGT
This sequence comes from Elephantulus edwardii, assembly GCF_000299155.1. Classification (NCBI taxonomy): domain Eukaryota; kingdom Metazoa; phylum Chordata; class Mammalia; order Macroscelidea; family Macroscelididae; genus Elephantulus; species Elephantulus edwardii. The sequence continues at coordinate 276,313 of NW_006400037.1, forward strand.
AAGAAGAATATTGTAAATGTGGATACAGTTCCATTATTCCTCCTCCATGCCACAATATAGCATAATTAGCAGGAGCAGTTATAAATCCATTGCCTTCTTTACTCTAACTTAAAATTTTTAGGTGAAATTTATTATTAATTTCAGTAAACATTTACAGAGGATTTGGATTTCCATTCATTTATTGTTGCACATTTCTCCCCTCCTAAGCCTCACCCCCAGAACACTACCCTCTTGGAAAAGTAAAAGAAAAATTCTTTCATTGTTTTACAAACCCTCCCCCAAGTCCACTCCACCATGTAGCCATTGCTCTAGACTCCTGTCATGACAGAAATACCTAACCACATATCCTTTTTAAACAGTTTTGTCTCTCATCTGTTTCAGTGCAGTATACATTCTTGAACCCATCTTTCTCAGTCTCTCCCCAACCCCAAGGTCAGTCCTCTTTTACAACAGTGGCACCATGCAATATTTGTCCTTTTGTGACTGGGATATTTCACTCAGCATAATGTTCTCCAGAGTCAACCATTTTTGAATAATATTGCATGAGTTCCTTGTTTTTCAATGCAGCATAGTATTCCATTGTGTGGATGTACCACAGCTTCTCTATGCATTCGTTTGTTGGTGGGCAGTTAGGTTGTTTCTAACTCATTGCTATTGTCAACAAAGCTGCTTTTCTTTAGTGAATTTTATAGTCCATGGTTTTAGTCCTATGTCTATGATCCACCTAGAGTTGGTTTTTGTGTGTGGAGTGAGGTGTGTATCTTCCTTGAGTCTTCTTCAGTTAGTTTTCCACTTTTGCCAACACCATTTGTTAAAAAGGCTGTTGTTTCCCCACTTAACTGTTTTATTCTCCTTGTCAAACTCAGTTGACCATAGGTAGATGGGCTGATTTATGGGTTCCCAATTCTATTCCATTGATCTATGTGTCTGACATTGTACCAGTACCATGCTCTCTTAACACCTGCAGGGCAGTGTAGGAGGATTTGAAAGCAGGGAGTGAGATGCTTCCTACCATTTTTCTATTTTTAAGGAGTGCTTTGCTTATTCTGGGCTTTTTTCCATTCTAAATAAAACTGGAGATTTCCTTTTCCATCTCGTTGAAGAATGGGTTTGGTATTTGTATTTAGAATTGCTTTGAACATGTAAATTGCCTTTGGTAGTATTGCCATTTTCACAATATTGAGTCTTATCCATGAGCAAGAGATATTCTTCCACTTCTCTAGGTCTCCTTTTGTTTCTTACAGTATTGTTTTGTAATTTTCTTTGAACAGATCCTTTGTGCTTCTGGTTAGATTTGCTACCAAGTATTTAATCTTGTCATTAGCTATTGTGAAGGATATTGTTTTTCTTAGCTCCGACTCTGTATTCTCTTTGTCACTGTAGAGAAATCGAAGTGATTTTTGTATGTTAATCTTGTATCCTGCCTACTTTGCTGAATTGGCCAACTATGTCCAATAGTTTTCTTGCTGAGTTTTTAGGGTTTTCTAAGTATATAGCATATCATCTGCATAGAGAGATAATTTTACCTCCTCATTTCCAATTTGGATGCCTCTTATTTCCTTCTATTGTCTTATTGCTATCACTAAGACTTCCAATAAAATATTGAATAAGAGAGGTAATAGTGTCCATCCTTGCCTAGTTACTCTTCTTAAATGGAATGCCTTTAACCTCTCTCCATTGAGAACAATTTTGGCTTTTGGGTTGGCATAAACACTTTTTACTATATTGAAGAAACTCTCCTCTAATCTTATTGTGTTGAGTGTTTTAATCAGGAAAAAGTGCTGGATTTTGTCAAAGGCCTTTTCTGCGTCAATTAACAGGATCATGTGGTTCTTGTTCTTTGCTTTGTTAATGTGATGACTTACATAAATTATTTTTCTCATGTGGAACCATCCTTGCATACCTGTTATGAATTCCTCTTGGTCATGGTGAATTATTTCTTTAATGTATCATTAGATTCTATTGGCTGGTATTTTATTCAGGATTTTAACATCTATGTTCATAAGAGATATTGGCCTATAGTTTTCTATTTTGGTGGTGTCCTTTCCTGGCTTTGATATCAAGGATATGTTTGATTCATAGAATGAGTCTTGGAGACTTTTATCTTTTTCTATTTTCTGAAATAGTTTATGTAGAATTGGTCACAGTTCTTCTCTGAATGTTTGATAAAATTCACTTGTAGAATCATCTGGTCCAGGGCTTTTTTTAGTTTCAAGTTGCTGTATTACCTTTTCAATTTCTTCTTTTGTAATGGGTCTGTTCAGATGTTCAATTTCGGTTTGTGTCAGTTTAGGTAAGTTGTGAATGTATTTTTCCATTTCCTTTAAGTTTTCATATTTTTTTAGTATAGTTTTTCATAATACTCTAATGTTAGCCTTTTTGTTTTAGTTGGTTCTGTTATAATGTTTCCTGATTCACCTCTTATTCAGATTATTTGTGTCTTCCTTCTTTTCTTTTGTTAGTTTTGCTAATAGTTTGTCGATTTTATTGACATTTTTTAAGAACCAACTCCTAGTTTTGTTGATAATTTCAATTGGTTTTTGGTTTTCTATTTCATTTATTTCTACTTTAATTTTTATATTTTCAGTTTTTTTAGAGGGTGTCGGGTTTTCTTGCTGTTCTTTTTAATTTGCTGAAGATGTTGGGTTAGAAAGTCAATGGTCATTTTTTCCTGCCTTTTGATGTGTTTGCTTATTGCAATAAATTGACTTCTGATTACTGCTTTGGTGGTTTCCTAGAGGTTTTGGTAAGTGGTATTTTCATTGTCATTTGTTTAAAGAAACGTTTTAATTTTATTTTTTATTTCTTCTGGTACCCAGTCATGTTCAAGCAAGGTTTTGTTCAACTTCAAAATATATAGGTTTTTTTCTCCTTTATCTTCTTATTAATTTCTAATTGTGTAGCATTATGGTCTGAAATAATGCTTTGTATTATTTCTATGTTTTTAAATGTATTGATGCTTGCCTTGTGACCTAGAATGTGGTCTATTCTGGAGAACCTTCCATGCACATTGGAGAAGGTGTACTGTGCTTTTTTTGGGATGCATTAGCCTATAAATATAAGGTCAATTTGGTTTATTGTGTGATTTGATTATTCAGTATGTTTGTTGTGTTTCTTTCTGGAAGTTCTATTTTCACTTGAGAGGGGTGTTTTGAAGCCTATAGTGTTGTCACTTTCCTTTTTCAGTTTTGTTCATGTTTGTTTTATGTATTTTGCAGGTCTTTCATTTGGTGCATAAGTATTTATTATTGTATGTCCTCTTGTTTTATTGACCCTTTCAGCATTATGTAGTGACCTTCATTGTCTTTTGTGATTCTTTTTGCATTGACATTTATTTTAACAGAGATTAATACCATTACTCCTGCTTTTTTCTGGTTGCCGTTTGCCTGGTATATTTTCCCCCACCCTTTTAATTTTAGTCTTTCTTTATCTTCAATTAGACAGCATATTGATGGATTTTATGTTTTTATCTAATCTGCTACTCTTTTTTCTATTCAGTGGTGCATTTAAACCATTCACATTTAGTGTGATTATTGAGAGTTAAGTTTTATTGCTATCATTGTGTTGAGTTCTTTTTGGTGTTGTTACTAGTTACTTTGGTCCATCCTGCTTTCTGTGGCACCTCTGTAAGAAGGAGGTCTCTCAGTATTTCCTGCAATGCTTGTCTTGTTTTTGCAAACTACTTTAGGTTCTGTTTTTCTGGGAATATCTTGATCTCTCCTTCATATTTGAAGGATAATTTCGCTGCATACAATATTCTTGGTTGACAGTTGTGTTCTTTGAGTGTTTGATAAATGTCATTCCACTGTCTTCTTGCTCGAGTGGTTTCTGCTGAGAAATCGATGCTTAATCTTATCTGCTTTCCCTTATAGATCACTCTTTGTTCCTCCCTCGCTGTTTTCAGAATTTTGTCTTGTCTTTTGTTCTGGCGAATTTGACTGTAATATGTCTTGGTGTTTTTGTTTTGGGGTCTATTCTATATGATGTTCACTCAGCTTCTTGAATATATGTTCTCTCATTCTTCATTATGCCTTGGAAGTTTTCTTCCAGTAATTCTTCAACAACTGTTTTTGGTGCTTTTACTTTCTTCTTCCTGTTCTGGAATTCCAATGATGCACATGTTATTACTATGGATAGTGTCCCACATTATTCTTAGGTTTTCTTCTTTTTCCTTCCTTTTTGATTCTACTTTTTTGCCTAGCACCTCAGTAGTGGCAATTCTATATTAAATTTCACTGATTCTGTTTTATATCTCTTCAACTCTGTTCATATGTCCCTCCATCATGTTGACAGCATCTGAAACATGGGACCTCATATTTTGGATCATGGTTTCTTGTTTTTTCCAGAGCTTCTAATGCCTCATTTGTTTTATCTGCCTTGTTTTGGATTGTTTTTTAAGCTCTTTCTGGGTTTTGCTTGGAGTTTCCTGTAATTCTTCAAGTTTGTCTTTCACCTATTGAAAATATTCAATCATTGTTCTTTCAAATTCTGTGTCAGAAAGTTCCATCAGACTTTCTGACTTTGGGAAATCCATTGGAATTGTGTCACTTTTTGGGGTGTCATCTTGCTTTCTGCTTGTGTAGCTGTGAGGTGTTCTTTTTCCTTCTTGATGATGCTGTGGTAGGGTTTTTCATGCCTAAATTGATGAAAGGTTCTTGATCTGAAATCAGTGCTACAGATGAGGGCATAGCAGTTGTTTCCTGTGTTCCTCTCTGAATTTCTGAACCAAGGAAAGTGTGAATTCATGGCCTGTGAAATTGAGCTCTTCTGTCGAATAATTATTACAGCTAAGTCAGACCAAAATGCTCCAGATTAAAAGCAGGTGATTGACTGGTCCTGGAGATGTGAGTGTGAGGGGAGGACGTACCAGGTGGAGTAGGCACTAGCACAAGTGTATTCCGGGTGGTAAGGGGGAGAGCGAAGTAGGTACAAGCACAGGTGTATGCTGTATGGCTCGCGCCTGGTGGGACTAGCTGTCCAGGTGGGGCTAGCTGTCTAGGCGGGTGTGTGAGAAGACCTCACTCAGGTTTGCAGCTGTCCCACTCAGGCCTGTCGGGGAGGCGGTGTTCCTGCCTGAATGTGGATGAACAGGGACCTCACTCAGGTTACAGATATCTTCCTGGTGTCCAGCAAGGCTAGATTCCAGATGGGTACTTGTCAGAACCTCATTCAGTTTGCAACTGTTCCCCTCATGCCCACCTGGGCCATCTGTCTAGATAGGGATGCTTGGGTACCCAAGAAAAAAAACTCATTCAGTTTGTAGATATTCTGTTCAGGCTCTGGCTCTGCAAGGTTACCTGCTCCTGTAGGGACTTCAAGGAACCTCACATAGGTTGCAGCTGTAAAGCTCATGCCCAGCAGGGCTGGCTTCCAGGCAGTCACTCCTGAGTATCTCAGTCAGGTTGCAGATGTCCTCCAGGCTCGCTCCTTTGGTGTCGTGCTGTTCTTTTGTTGTTATGTGTGTCAAGTCACCTGCAATTCATAGCGACCCTGTATACAACTGCCCTAAACCCTGCCCTATCCCCTGCCAATCTGATTGTTTCCAACAAGCCTATCCCCATTACCCCAGTGACAGAATCAATCCATCTCATTGAAGGTCATCCTCTCCTATGCTGTCCCTCCACCATACTAAGCATGATGTCCCTCTCCAAGGATCGATCCCACCTTGCAATATGTCCAAAGTATTTCAGACAAAGCTTCAGAATCCTTGCCTCCAAGGAGCCGCCTGGCTTCACCCTATCCAGGACAAACCTGTTTGTTCTCCTAGCAGTCCATGGTATATTCAATACTCTCCTCTAGCACCAAAGCTCAAAGGCATCAACTTTCCTATCAACCCTGGTTATTGTCCAGCAAAGCAAGTAATTGCAAAGACCATGGCCTGTGTCAGGTGCACCTTAGTCTCCAGATTTAAATCATTGCTCCTCAGTACCTTGGAGAGTTCTCTGACAGCAGACTTTCCTTTTTTTTTTT
>NW_006400037.1:284011-287563 GCF_000299155.1 Elephantulus edwardii
GATCCACCTTGAGTTGGTTTTTGTGTATGGAGTGAGGTGTGGGTCTTGCTTGACTCTTTTGCAGATATTTTTCCAATTTTGCGACAGCAGACTTTCCTAATGCAATTCATGTTTAATTTCCTGGCTGCTGGTACCAAGAGTGTTGATTGTTTAGACAAACAAACTGAAGCTGTCAACAATCTCAATCTTTTCATCGTCTATCATGATATTGCCAATCAGCCCAGTGGCGAGAATCTTTGTTTTCTTGATGTTGAGCTTCAACGCATACTGAAGGCTGCAGTCCTTCATCTTCTGCAGCAAGTGCTTCAAGTCCTCCTCAGTTTCAGCAACCAGGCTTGTGTCATCTGCATAATGCAGACTGTTAATGAGTCTGGTCTGCCTCCAATCCTAATGCCACACTTCTCCTAATAGAGCCCAGCCTCCCAGATAATCTGTTCTGCATGTAGATTGAAAAGATATGGAGATAGGATACATCCTTGGCACATACCCTTCCCAATTTTGAACTATGCTGTGTTTCCTTGATCTTTTCTGATGACTGCCTCCTAGTCCAAGTATAACTTTCACATAACCACAATCAAGTGTTCTGGGATTCTCATTCTTCTGAGTCAGTTTATTGTGATCCATATAGGCAAAAGCCTTTGCATAGTCAATGAAACACAGACATTCATCTGGTACACGCTGTTTTCAGCCATGATTCATCTGACATTGGCTATAATATCCCTAGTGCCACAGTCTCTTCTAAATCCAGGCTGAACTTACGCAGTTCTCTGTTGATACGCTGTTCCAGCCTTTTTTTTTTTATAACCTTCAGCAGAATTTTGCTTGCATGTGTTATCAATGATATTGTTGCATAATTTCAACACTCTGTTGGGTCGTCTTTCTTTGGAATGGGAACAAATATAGATCTCTTCTAGTCAGTTGGCCAGGAGGTTGTCCTTCAAATTTTTTGGCACAACTTTGGGAGCACATCCAGGGCAGCATTTGTCTGTTGAAATATGTCAATAGGTATGCCATCCATTCCTGGGGCTTTGTTTTTTACCAATTCCTTCAGAGCATCTTGAAATTCCTCCTTCATCACCACAGGCTCTTGCTCATATATTGCATATATTGTTTCATGCAGTTCTTCTGTATCCATCATTTCTTTTTGGTACAATGACTGTTTACCCGTTCCATCTTCTTTTAATGCTTCCTGAATCATTTAATATTCTGCCCAAAGCATCCTTAAGTATTGCAACTCAAGGCGCGCATGCGCGCGCGCACACACACACACACACACACACACACACACACACACGTAACAATACAATCCTGTTCAAGAATATATATAATTCTTTAAAAATATGGAAAAACTTATCATTAAATTTATATGAGAAAGATACCTTAGATAAATAAGCAAAGCATTATTACAAAAGAATAAGGTAAGAAGACTTCCAATTTTATTTTATTGGGTTTTTTTCCTTCTAATATTTTATTGGCTTGTATAAAATAATCTCTAGGTATTGTTTTATCCATGTAAATTATGGTTGTTGGGGGGAGGGTTCCATGTACATTATTTCTGGAGGACAAATATCTGGCCAACTGACCAGAAGAGATCCCTATTTTTCCCATTTTAAAAAAAAGGTGACCTAACAAGGTGTGGGAATTATTGTACAAGATCACTAACATCAACTGCAAACCTAATACTGCTGAAGATTATTAAAAAGTTAGTAGAATACTACATTGATGGAGAACTACCAGAAATACAAGCTGGGTTTAGAAGAGATCGTGGCACTAAAAACATTAATTATCACCAATGTCAGATGGATTTTGGTAGAAAGTAAAGAGTATCAGAAAAAACTCTATCTGCGTTTCATTGACTATGCAAATACACTAGACTGTGTGGGTTACAACACACTTGGCTAGCTTTGAAAAAATTGGGAATTCCAGAATACTTGCTTGAGTTTATTCAAATACTATATTTTGTCCAGAAAGCAATCCTCAGAAGAGAGCAAGGAAACACTGCATAGTTCAAAATCAGGAAAGTAGTGCTTCAGAGAAGTGTTCTGTCTCCATATTTGTTTTGTCAATCTATATGCAGAACAGAACATTCGGGAGGTTGGGCTTTAAGAGAAGGAATGTGGCATCAGGATTGGAGGAAGACTCATCAACAACCTGCTTTATACAGATGACACAACCTTGCGTGCTGAAACTGAGGAGGACTGAAGTGCTTGCTGCAGAAGACAGGAGACAGTAGTCTTCAATATGGATTCAAGATCAATATCAAGAAGAGAAAGATTTTCACCAGTGGGCCAACTGTTGGGCTCATGATAGATAGAGAAGAGATTGAAGGCATGAGGTTCGAATACACCAGTTGCTCTGCTGAAGACAGAGGGGCAATCTCCTGTACCAGTAACATCTGGTAAAATAATAATATATAAAATACATAAAATAGTAATAATTGAAAAACCACATTTTAAAAAACAAACAAACCAAAAACCAATTACAGCTTGCTCAGCTCCACAATCAACACTCTTGGCACCAGCAGTTAGGAAATCAAAAGACAAATTTCACTGGGAAAATCTGTTGTCAGACACCCCTCCATAGTACTGAGAAGCAAACAAGTCAGTACAGAGACTAAGATGCACTTCATCCAGGCCATGGTTTTCCCAAGTGCTTGCTTTGCATCAGAGAGCTGGGCAATGACTAAAGATGACAGAATAATTGATGCCCTTGAGTTGTGCTGGAGAAAAAGAGTCTTGAACATATCATGGACAGTAAAAAAACCCAACAAAACAAAACCAAATAAACAACAACAACAACAACAAAACACCACCCAAAGGAGTCTGTCTTGGAGATGGTGAAATCAAGTTTCTCCTTAGAGGCTAGGATTTCGAAGCCTCCATCTCACATACTTTGGGCACGTGGCCAGGAAAGACCAGTCCTTGGAGAAGGATAGCCTGCTTGCAAGGGTGGAGGGACAGCGAAAATGAGGAAGACAAAAGATGAGATGGATTGATACAGTAACTGAATCAATGGGGGTAGGTGTGTCAGAGTCAATGAGACTGGCTCAGGACAAGGCAGATTGGGAGCTATGTACAGGTCACTGTGAGACACAAGTGACTTAATGACACATAACCAGAACAACATTATTTTTTAAGCAATCTTTCATTTATATCATGTTTTATCATTCATATACATTGTATTTTATATAATTAATTGCTATTAAAATGTTTAGTTGTGTCACCTGCATAACGTAGGTTGTTGTTCCACCAATCCTGATACCACATTCCTCCTCGTACAGCCCAGCGTCTCGGATGATCTGTTCTGCATACAGATTGAAAATGTATGGAGACAGAATACCTCTGACGAACCCCCTTCTTGATTTTTGAACCATGTAGTGTCTCCTTGCCCTGTTCTGACAATTGCTTCTTGGTCCAAGTATAGGTTTCGCATTAGCACAATCAAATGTTCTGGAATTCCCATTCTTCTCAGAGTCAGCCACAGCTTGTTGTGATCCACACAGTCAAAAGCCTTTGCATAGTCAATGAAGCACAGATACACATTCTTCTGGTA
>NW_006400037.1:291023-302721 GCF_000299155.1 Elephantulus edwardii
ACCTGGAAGACGCCTCCTTTTGCTGTTATCCGAGGTGACCTTGCCCAGTGACGCCTCCTCCCTCCCTCTCTGGCCAGGTGTTAGTGTTATTGTTGTTATGTGCCATCGAGTACCCTGCAACTCATAACAGCCCTATGTACAATAGCTCTAAACTCTGCCCTATCCTGAGTCAATTTCACTGTCTCCAACACAACTACCCCTATTTTCCCAGTCCCTCCACCCTTTTAAGTATGATATCCTTCTCTTAGGACTGCTCCTTCCTGGCAGCATGCCCAAAGTATATGAGACAGAGCTTTAAAATCCTTGGCTCCAGAGAGCAAGTTGGTTTCACCCTCTCTAGAACAAATATATTTGTTCACTTAGTAGTCAATGATACGTTCAATACTCATTTCGAGCACCACGACTCAGAGGCATCAATTCTTCTGTCATTTTTAGTCATTGTCCAGCTCTCTGATGCATAGCCAGGACTTGCAAAGACCATGGCCTGGTTCAGACATACCTTAGTCTCTAGACTAACATCTTTGAACTTTAGAACTCTGGTGAGTTCTAAAACCTTACTAATGTTCTAAACCTTACTGATGCTCTAAACCTTACTGATGTTGTCAAGAGTGTTGATTGTGGAGCCAACCAAGCTGTAATTGTTAACAACTTCAATCTCTTCTCCATATATCATGGTGTTGCTAGTTGGCCCAAATATAGTTGATATCTGTTAGATATTGTTCTAAAACTAAACATCCAAATCAAGACAGACTAAGAAGAAGGATTGGCCATCCACTTCCAAAATATAACAGGCCTTTGAAAACCCTACGTACAGCAATTTCACAAGTAGATGAGTTAATTTCTGATTTCTTGATTCTGTTCCAGTGATCTGTGTCATTAACATCATTGGGATTTCTTTATAATAACAAAGAAACACAATAAAGAAAACTAATAAAGCAGTACAATTTCCAATAGCCAACCACAAATTGAAATATGTGGGAATAAATTTAACCAGAGACACAAGAGACTTTTATAAGGAAAACAAGACGCTAGTACAAGAAACCATAAAACCCTAAATAAATGGAAAAAAAAATAGTCCCTGGTAATGGATAGGGAGATTCAATATAGTGAAAATTACATTCTTATAAAAAACAATCTATATGTTCAGTGCAATCCCAATATAGATATTAACTCACATTTTAGAGATAGAGTAATAACTGGTAATTTTATTTGGTAAAGATAGAAACACTGAATAAGCAAAACTCTTCTGAAAACTAAAAATGAAGTGGGAGGCAAAGCACTCCCTGATTTCAAAACCAATTACATAGTTATAGTAACAAAAATAGCAGGATAATGGTACAACCTTTCCTGATTGTAAACCTTTCAATATCTGCTTATTCTGTTCTATAAGCGCTTTTTGTTCTATATACAGGTTTTGCATGAACACAAGATATTCTGGGAGCTTCATTCACCTCAATGTTTTCCATAATATATTATAATCCACACATTCAAATGCCTTTGCAAAGTCAATAAAATACAAATAAACATGTTTCTAGTATCCTTTGCATTCAGCCAATCTGACATCAGCAATGATTTCTCTCATTGTACAACCTTTTCTGGATGACTTTCTGGCAGTTTCCTGTCTATGTACTTACTGTTCCAGTCATTTTTAATAATCTCCAGAAATGTTTTACTTGCATATAGTATTAAAGATATTGTTCAATAATTTAAACACTCTGTTGGACCACCTTTTTAAAAAAAAATAACAAATATGAATCTCTTCCAGTCTGCTGGCCAGAGAACTGTCTTCTGAATTTTCTTGCATAGACTAATGAGTACATCCACAGTTACATCTGTTTGCAGAAACACCTCAATTTGAATTCCAACAACTACTGGAGCGTTATATTTTTGCCAAAGTCTTCAGTGAATCATGGACTTCTTAATTCTTTATCATTGGTTCTTGATCATACGCTGTTTCTGGAAAGGTTCAACTCACTTGTACTAGCAAGAATGGCTATAAAAAAAGATAGACAATTACAAGACTGACAGGGAATGTGGATAAATTGCAACATTGGTGCACCATTAGAAAGAATGTAAAATGGTGCAGTCCTTTTAGAGAATAATCTGTTAATTTTCTTAAATTTTTACCATTTTGTTACAGTATGGCCTAAAAATCATTTTCTCAAGTACTTTCCCAATAGAAATAAAACCATATACCCACAGAAAAAAATTTACATGACTGTTCACAATAACCAAAAGTTGAAACAACATAAATTTATATAAAATAATGAGTAGACAAAATTTTATATAATTATATCATTTTATGTACCATTTACTAATATTGATATGACTATGTATTTTACTTTCCCAAATTGGGAAAAGTGTACACCAGGGATGTGTCATATGTCCATACCTTTGTCAACCTGTATGCAGAACAGATTATCCAGGAGGCTGGGTTCTATGAGGAGAAGTGTGGCCAGGATGGGTGGAAGATCTATTAACAGTCTGTGTTATGCAGATGACACAACCCTGCTTGCTGAAACTGAGGAGGACCTGAAGAGCTTGCTGCAGCGGGTCAAAGACTGCAGCCTTGAGTATGGATTGAGGCTCAATGTCAAGAAGACAAAGATTCTCACCACTGGACCAATTGGCAGCATCAGGATGGATGGTGAAGAGATTGAGATTGTTCACAGCTTTAGTCGTCTTGGCTCCACAATCAACACTCTTGGCACCAGCAGCCAGGAAATTAAAAGACGTATTGTGATGGGAAAGTCTGCTGTTAGTGACCTCTCCAAAGTACTGAAGAGCAATGGTGTCACTCTGGAGACTAAGGGGTGTCTAATACAGGCTATGGTCTTTGCAATCACTTGTTATGCATCAGAGAGTTGGACAATGACTAGGAAGGATAGAAAAAGAATTGATGTCTTTGTGTTGTAGTGCTGGAGAAGAGCATTGAATGCACCATGGATTGCCAAGGAAAGAAACAGATTCAACCTGGAGAGGGTTAAACCAGGATGCTCCTTGGAGGCAAGGATTCTGGGGCTTCGTGTGACATACTTTGGACATGTTGTAAGGAAGGACAGGTCCTTGGAGAGGGACATGATGCTTGGGAGGGTGGAGGGACGGCCCAAGAGGGGAAGACCCTCTATGAGGTGGATTGGTTCAGTGACTGGGGTAATTGGGATGGATGTGTCAGAAGCAATGTGAATGGCATAGGATAGAGCAGGGTTTAGGGCTGTTGTACACAGAGTCACGGGACATAACAACAACATATATTTTACTATTTATCAATAAAAGTTAATGAAGGTACTGATACATGAAACCATTAAATGAACCTTAAAACCGTTATGATGAGTGAAAAAGTCATTCAGAAAAAGACCACATATGAGATGATTCTATGTATCTGAAAAATACTACATTATACCATTGTTATAAAACAGGACTGACATGGTGGTTTGGAGGAAACTAAGAAACTATAGGATAAAAATAATGAACAGTGCATTGGAACACAAGAAGAAAAGAACCGTTTAAAAGGAATATATGATTAGGCATTATTTGCATGACAACAGTCCAGAATAAAAGGTGCATAACAAAATGGACTGGTTTGGTGGAAGGGAGGATATTGTGCAACAATGAATGAATTTTTTCAAGAGAAAAATGAACTGGGGGTGAGGAAGGGAGAAAAATGTACAACAAGGAAAGAATGGAAGTCCAAATTTTCTGTAAATGTCTGTTAAAATCACAATAAAAATTATTTCTAAAAATACAAAGAAAATAAGATGTAAGGAGTATATAGTCAATGTAATGAAAAGAATGACACTGAATCAGAAAGTAGCAAATCATCAATGATCAGTATGAGAAATAAGGTCCTACCAAATCCTTGGAGAAGGACATCATGCTTGGAAACGTCGAGGGACAGTGCAGGAGAGAAAGACCCTGGATGCAATGGATTGGCACAGTGACTGGGACAATGGGTCAAAGTGTGTGAGGAACAGTATGATTCGTTCAGAGTAAGGCAGAGTTCCAAGCTATTGTCTGTAAGGGTGTGAGTTGCAAGCAACTTATGCATATAACAACCACAACAATAGAGATGTTTCAGCAAACAGATACAGATCTGGATATACTCATTATTCTATGCCAAAAACATTGGGAAACAGTTACTTTATCAACTGACTAAAAAGGATTTATATTAGTTTTCACTCTCAAAATAGGTGATCCAACAGAATGTGGAAATATTAAACAATATCTTTACTATCACACTGGATTAAAATCTTCCTGAAGATTACTTTTAAAATGACTGGAGTAGTTCATCAACAAGGAATGGTCAGAAATTCAAGCTGGGTTGAGAAGAAGCCATGGCACCTGGGATGTCAGGTGGATTCTGGCTGAAAGTAAAGAATACCAGAAGAATGTTTATTTATGCTTTATTCACTATGCAAAGGCATTTGAGAGTGTGGTTCATAATAAGCTATGGCTAATATTGAGAAGAATCTGATCCCGAGAGCACTTAATTGTGTTTATGCAAAACCTGTGCCTAGACCAAGACACTACTGTGTGACAGAAGTGAGGGAACACTGTTGTTGTTGTTGTTAAGTGCTGTCAAGTCGCAGGCGACTCATAGCGACCCTATGAAGGAGAGTCCTTGACGCTTGGGTGCCTTTCATCCTCTCTCCAAATTCATAGGGTTTCCGGAGGCAAGCTATTATGGAAGTGGATGCCACTCCTCGTTCCAGAGGGAACACTGCATGTTTTAAAATTAAGAAAGATATGCATCAGGATTGTATGCTTTCTACAAATTTATTCAATTTGTATGCTGAGTAATTTAAGAAGCTGGATTACTTATTGAACAATAATGTGACATCAGTATTGGAGGAAGACAAAAAATCTGCATTGTATAAATGACATATTTTACTTACTGAAAGTGAGGAGGACGTGAAATGTTTACTGCAAAATATCAAGAACTACAGCCTTCAATATGGAATTCATCTCAACTTCAAGAAGACAAAAAAAAAAAAAACCTCACCACTGAACCATTAAGCAACATCATGATAGATGGAGGAAAGATTGGAGTTGTCAAGAATTTCATCTTGCATCTGCAACATCCCTGGTACCAGAAGTCAGGCAATCAGGAGACATGCTGCATTGGGAAAGTCAACTATCCAAGACTTATCCAAAGTACTGAAGAGCAATTATGTCAGTTTAAAGAAAAAAAGTGAGACTGAGAGGCAAGAATGATGAAGCTTTGTCTCACATGCATTGAGGATGTTGTTGTTGTTCTTGTTGTTGTTATGTACCTTTGAATCAGAACCAACCCATAACTGATCCTCTGGTGGTTTTTCAGAGGCAGTTAATCACACAGGAGGAAATTGTCCATCCTTCCACAGAGCAGCTGCTATACCTTGGAAAGGAATCACTTCCTTGGAAAGGTAGAGAGTTGGTGAAAGAGAAATTGACCCTCAACCAGGTGGATTGATGACTGTGGCAATCTGCTCAAATATGTCAGAGATGATAAAGATGACACAGAAAAGGATAGAGTTCAAATCTTTTTTTCAAATGTCACTATGACCTCAACTCCAACAAACAGGGAGGCCTTCCAAGACACCAGCCTGCCTCCCTTGGATGGAGGAACACCCATGCTTTCTCTTCACTGTGTGTCTGCCATTTTGGCCCTTTTCCCTTTCTGGTTAGTGCCTGAAATAGGAGAGATTATCAATAAGCAAAATTCTGTCAAAATATTCCCTATAACTAGGACAAGAATGAAATGAAGGACATGCTACTGAACTGTCTCAAAGAGTAGATAAACAGGTACTTTGGCCATGAACACTACTGACTAGCTATATCTCATGGGTTTTCTTGATGTGGAAGAGGTCTGCTGGAGCAGTGGTTTCTAGTGGGCAACAGTCTTCCCACTTTGTAAAGACAAGAGGGTAGTATCAATATACAGGTCCTTCACAGAACATTAATATACCTAGTGACATTATCTAGTTACAAAAAAGAACCATCCACTAAGAAAAGACTCACATGATGTCAAGAAAGCAGCAGTCTGCCTCAGTCATCATGGGGAAAAAATTAACCTTTCTCCTAAAAAAAGAAGAACTAATTAATACCCCAGATAGAAAGAAGAAATATGTTGATGTGGAATTATTTGAACAGCTACGGAAAAGATGCAAATAATGAAAGAACAATGAAAGCCATTAAGAGAACAAATATGTCAGAGAGAATGATCCATAAGAAATATATTAATGAGGAATAAGTTGAACAGATATGGAAGGAAATGAAAAAGATGGAAAAAAAGAATTGATAGTATAGATAAGGAAATAAAAAAAACTTAAAAAATCATCACAAGACACAGGGGATACAATCAACACAGTATTGGAAATAACAGAAAAACATCAAGATAAAATCAAGAATATTAAGACAGAAATAGCAAAAGTATCCAATATGCTGATGTGGAAAAAAATTAGAACTGGAGAAATGAAACAGAGAGTCAGTGAGCTAGAAGACAAGAGACTCATGGGAAGCATATTAGAAGATAAATCAGAGATAAAATGTAAAGAAAATGAAGGAAACATTAGAATCATGTGAAATAACATCAAAAGGAACAACATACATATGATTGGAATTCTAGAAAAGAGAGTGACAGGGAAGTCACTGAGGAAATTGTAGAAGAAGTACTAGAAGAAATTTTCCCAGGCGTTATGAAGAACAGGGAAATCTACATTCAAGACATGATAGTCAAGGTCTCTGAATTAAAAGATAAGGATAGAATACTAAAAGCAGCACAAGAAAAAGAGTCACCTACAAAGGTGAAACAGTTAGACTGAGCTCTGATTTTTCTGCAGAAAGCATGCAGACTACAAGACAATGGGCTAGCATATGCAGAAAATTGAAAGAAAAAAATTGCCAGCCAAAGATCCTATACTCAGCAAAGCTCTCCATAAAATATGAAGGAGAAATTAGAAAAGGATTGGAACGGATCTCCTTTACAGGAAAGAAGGAACTTTTGGACTATGTGAAAGCAAGAGCAAAACTACAGGAAATTTTAGGTGCAGTGTTTCACATAGAGATGCCAAAGGAAAGTGGATGGACCATAGTAATCAGAAACAACAGAAAAAAGAAACACAGCAAAATGGCAACAACAAAAGTTGGCCTGACAGTAATCATACTTAATGTAAATGGTCTAAATGTGCCAATCAAGAGAAAAATAGGAGCAGAATGGATTAGAAAAAAACCAAAACACACAAAAATAAAGTCCATCAATATGTTGTCTGCAAGAGGCACATCTAAAAAATAAAGAGAAACACAGACTCAAAATCAAAAGCTGGAAAAGTATACCAAGCAAATTACAACCACAAAAAAGCAGGAGTGGCAATTCTAATCTCTGATAAAATAGACTTCAGAATGAAACCCACCATAAAAGATAAGGAAGGGAATGACATACTGATAAAAGTTACAGTAGATCAAGAAGACATAACCAAAAAAAAAAAAAAAAAGACGACATAACCTTGGTCAACATTTATACACCAAATGATGTTGTTGTTGTTGTTAAGTGCTGTCGAGTCGCAGGCGACTCGTAGCGACCCTATGAAGGAGAGTCCTTGACGCTTGGGTGCCTTTCATCCTCTCTCCAAGTTCATAGGGTTTCCGGAGGCAATCTGTTACGGAAGTGGTGCCACTCCTCCTTCCATGCATGTTTAATCGGGAAGCTCCACCCCACTCTCAGTCTGCATTGGGTAGCCAACCATTAACGCATTTAACACATCCATGTCACAGGGTTCAGCCTCACAGCAACTACAAGCGACCGCAGGACGGCAACTTGTATACCAGGGCTATACGACCTAGAGGAATATCTGAACAGAAACAATGAAAGACTGCGGCCCAGCCCGAGGGCCCTTTTGGGTTTGAAGCTGCTGTTGCCTTCCACCCAAGGCCAAGCGTGGCTTCCCTGACTCCTGGAGGCAGAGTTGCCTTTCTCCAGAGACCGCCACAACACAACACAACTCCCCCATACACCGCTCTCTGGCCAAAGGATCACAGCCACCTGGGTGGAGCAAACCTGGGCGATTATGGCCAACTCCTCCCTTTTCCTCTCCCTCTGGGTTTGAAGCCGCTGTTGCATTCCACCCAAGGCCAAGCGTGGCTTCCCTGGCTCCTGGAGGCAGAGTCGACCTTCTCCAGAGACCGCCACGACACAACACAACTCCTCCATACACAGCACCATGCTCTCTGGCCAAAGGAATAGACAGCACAACAACAGTGGTAGGAGATTTCAACACACCACTATCACCAAAGGTTGTTGTTGTTGTTTGGTGACGTCCAGTCGTAGACGACTCATCGCGACCCTATGAACGAATGGCCTGAGCACTGTTCATACATAGAGTTTCCAGAGACAAGCCATTTATGAAGTGGATGCCGCTCCTGCTTCCAGGCTTGTTTTAGTTGGGAAGCTCCAGCCAACACTGTCCACCATGGGTACCCATTACCATGATTGGCACATCACTGTCACAGTCTTCAGCATCACAGCAACCAAAGTACTAAAGAGCAACAGTGTCAGTCTAGAAACAGGGTGTTCTTGATCGAGGCATGGTTTTTGCAATTACTTACTATACAGCAAAGAGCTGGACAACTAAGAATGATAGAAGAAGAATTGATACCTTTGAATTACGGTGCTAGAGAAGAGTACTGAATATGCTATGGACTTCTATGAAAACAAATAGGTTTGTCCTGGAAAGGGTTAAACCAGGCTACTCCTTGGAGGCAAGAATTTTAAAGTTCTGTCTGATATATTTGGCCATGGTACAAGGAGGAACCATTCCTCAGAAAGGGACATGACACTTGGAAGGGTGGAGGGACAGTACAAGACAGGAAGACCTTGGATGAGATGGATTGACTGAGTGATTGTGGTAATAGGAGTAAGTGTATCATAAACAATGAGATTGACTTGAGATAGAGCAATGTTCAGAGCTGTTGTACATAGAGTATCTACGAATGACAAGCAATCCAATGACACATAAACACTTGCTGTGTTTGCATGACAGTCTCTTTGTCTAGATATAGGTTTCACATTAGCACAATTAAATGTTCTGGAATTCCCATTATTCTTGACATTAGTTATAATATGTTGTTATTCACAAGGTCAAATGACTTTGCATAGTCGATAAGCGCAAATAGACATTCTTCCGGTATTCTATTCTTTCAGCCAAGATCCGTCTTATCTCAGCAATGATTTGCCTGGTGCCAAGACTTCTAAATCCACCTTGAACTACTCTGACAGTTCATAGAGAGTTCTCTATGTACTGTTGTTGTTGTGTGTCATCAAGTCACCTGTGACCCTATGTACAGCAGCTCTGAAGGTTGCCTTATTCTGAGTCAGTCTCACTAATTCTGAGACGCCAACCCCAATTTCCCCAGTTACTGTATCAATCAAACTCATCTGGGGTCTTCCTGTCCTGTGCTGTCCCTCCACTCTTTCGAGTATGAAGACCTTCTCCAAGGACAATTCTCTCCTGGTATGTTCCCAAAGAATGAGAGACAGAGCTTCAAAATACTTGCAATACTTACAGATGGTATTGGTAGACTATTCAATGATCCAGGGACTATGAAAAGAAGATAGAATGAGTATCCAGAGTCACTGTACCAAAAATAATTGGCTGACAGAAGAATTTCAAAAAACAACATATGATCAAGATACAATGGTAATGAAGGATGATGTTCAGGCTGCTCTGAAGGAATTGGCAAAAAATAAATCCACAGGAATTGATTAAATATCAAGTGACATATTTCAACAAACAGATGCTTCCCTGGATATGCTCACCAAGTTGTGCCAAGAAATTGGAGGACCATTACTTGGCCAACTGACTGGAAGAGATCCACATATATTCCCATTCCAAAAAAATGTGACCCAATAGAATGTGGAAATTATGAAACAATATCACTAAAATCATACGCTAGCAAAATCTTGCTGAAGATTATCCAGAAATGACTGGAAAAGTACATTGACAGAGAATTACCATAAATACAAGCTGGGTTTAGAAGAGGTCATGACATTAGAGGCATTATTGCCAATGTCAGATGTATCTTGGCAGAAAGCAGACTACCAGAAGAATGTCTATCTGTGTTTCATTGACTATGCAAAGGCATTTGACTGTGGGGATTACAATAAATTGTGGCTAACCTTGAGGAAAATGGTAATTCCATAACACTTGATTGTGCTTATGCAAAATTTATACTTGGACCAGGAAGCAGTGCTCATAACAGAGCAAGGAAACAGTACATGGTTCAAAATCAGGAAAAGATTGTGTCAGGGATACATCTTGTCCTGATAACTTTTCAATCTGTATGCAAAACAGATCATTTGTGAAGCAGAGCTTTATGAGGAGGAATATGGCATCAAGATTTGAGGAAGACTCATCAAGAACCTACGATATGCAGACAACTAAGATATAAACACAACCTTGTTTGCTGACAGTGAAGAAGACCTGCTGCAGAAGGTCACAGACTATAGTCTTCAATATTAATTGAAGCTCAACATCAGGAAGACAAAGATTCTCACCACTGAGCCAACTGACAGGACCATGATAGATGGAAAAGAGATTGAGGTTAACAATTACAGCTTGCTCAGCTAAAAAAATCAGCACTCTTAACATCAGCAGCCAGGAGATCAAAAGACAAATTGCATTGGGGAAATCTGTCAGGGACCTCTCCAGAGTGCTGAAAAACCACAATGTCAGTCTAAAAACTAAGGATGACAAAAGAATTGGTGCCTTACAGTAGTGGTGCTGGAGAAGAGTCTTGAACACACCATGGACTGCCAAGAAAACAGTCTTTTTGTAGACTAAGATTTTGAAGCTCCTTCTCACATACTTTGTGCACCTGGCCAAGATAGAATTGTCCTTAGAGGAGGACATCATGCTCAGAGGGTGGATGGACAGCACAGGAGAGGAAGACCACAGATGAGATGGATTGATACAGTAACTGGGGCTATGGGAGTGGGTGTGTCAGAATTAGTGAGACTAGCTCAGGACAGAAAATGGTTCAAAGCTGTTGGTTGTATTGCTACGGGTGGCAAACAATTTGATGGCACATAACAAGAACAACAAACTCTCTCTGTGTGTGTGTGTGTGTGTGTGTGTGTGTGTGTGCGCGCGCGCGCGTGCGCACGAGCGCGCTTTTGGTAGGATTATCATTTTCACTATATTGAGTTTTTCTATCCATGAACAGAGAACATTTTCTCATTTATTTAGGTTTTTTACTGTTTCTCAAAAAGTGTTTTGTAATTTTGTTTGTAAAGATCTTTGACCTCACCACTTTGCTGCAGGTAAAGAGGACCAATCACAGGCCTCTACAGGCTGGGACTCCCAGGTAAAATAGTTTGGCATAGGGAGTTCTGGTAGCCTAGTGGCAAGATGATGCACTACAATCCCAGAGGTACATGGATCGAATCCACCAGATGCTTTGCTAGAGAAGGACGGATAATTTCCTCCTGTACCTGTCAGATGCAATTTAACAGTACATGCACAGAAAAATAATAATAAAAAAATAGTTTGGCATTTGCCGTTCTGTTATCTAAATTAACAGAAACGGCAAATGATTGATCAAACATGCAATCAAGATGCATTGATAAGAATGGGTGACTGGAATGCAAAAGTCGGGAACAAAGAAGATTCAGTAGTTGGAAAACATGGACTCGGTGACAGAAATGGAGCTGGAGAGAGAATGA
>NW_006400037.1:304956-309423 GCF_000299155.1 Elephantulus edwardii
TGGAGAGGGACATCATGCTTGGGAGGGTGGAGGGACAGCGCAGGAGAGGAAGGCCCTCTATGAGGTGGATTGATTCAGTGACTGGGATAATTGGGATGGAAGTGTCAGAGACGGTGCGATTGGTACAGGACAGAGTGGAGTTTAGGGATATTGTACATAGGGTCGCTATGAGTCATAGGCGACTCGACGGCACATAACAACAACAACAACAACAGTTTGGCATAATAAAAATTATGCACCAATTCTACAGGACACATCGATCTCTCCTGGGAGACTATCCTCTTGCATAAACACCTTGCTGCAAATGGAAAAGAAGAGGTATTAAGCCACAAGAAGTCAATCCTGGAGTAGAACTACAAGACAAAAGACTTTTTCTCAGAATTTTCTGAAATAGGAAGCCTTCCTGATAGTTGTACTTGTTTGTTGTTGCTGTTATGTGCCATCCAGTCACCTGTGACTAATAAAGACCTTATGTACAAGAGTCCTAAATACTGCTGTATCCTGTGCCAACCTTGCCGTCTCCTACACACTCATTCCCACCACCCGAATCACAGAATCAACACTTTTCTCCAGCACCACAGCTCGAAGGCATTAACTCTCTTTGTATCATCCTAGTCACTGTCCAACTCTCCAATGCATAGCATGTAATTGCAAAGTCTATAGCCCATATCAGGCACACCTTAGTCTCCAGTCTGATGTTTTTCCTCTTCAGTACTCTTGAGGGGTTCCTCACAGCTGACTTTCTCAATGCAATTCACCTCTTGATTTCCTGGCTGCTGGGAACAAGAATGTTGACTGTGGAGCCAAGCACACTAAAACTGTTAACAATCTTAATCTCTTCATCATCCCTACTCGTGTTGTCAATTGGCCCAGTGGTGAGAATCTTTGTCTTCTTGGTGTTGAGCTTCAATCTGTATTGAAGGCTGCAGTCCTTGACCTTCTGCAGCAAGCGCTCAGGTTCTCCTCAGTTTCAGCCTGAAGGGTTGTATCATCTGTGTAAAGTAGGTTTTTGATGACTCTTCCACCAATCCTGATGCCCATTCCTCCTCATACAGACCAGCATCTTGGATGATCTGTTCTGCATACAGATTGAAAAGGTATAGAGACAAAATATATCCCTGATGGACCCCCTTCTTGATTGTACTTAGAGACTCTTTAAATTCAAGAAATACTAGACACATCATAAGTGACTGGCAGCAGCATGAGGTGTTCAGAATCACAGAAACCCCAATGGTTTGAGATTTAAGCCATCATAACAGGGGCTGGTTGAGGGAGGTGAATTGTTGAATGTTATAGGCAGAAGGAGAAAGGGATGTCGGTGGAGTAGGGAAAGGGATGGGTCAAGGGACATGTGGCAAGGGTAGGTACCAACACTGAATCTTTTGGTCATTTCTCTAACTGGGTAAATGTCTTTCATCTGATCCTTTCTGTAAAATGCTTGTCTGTCAGATACTTATATATAAAAAAATAAGACAGACTAGGAATAAGGATTGGCCATTCACTTCTAAAATAACAGGCCTTTGAAAACCCTATGTATAATAGAACACACTTAGACTAGCATACATGACAATTGAGGCTGATATCTCAGATATGGAAACACAAAGAAAGAGGAAAAGCTGTAAGCAGACATTAGTGATTAGAACTTGCAATGAGAGAAGCGTGAGTGCAGGAAAATTGGACATTATTTAAAAAAATGGAATGCATAAATATCAATGGCACATAACAATAACAACAACATATTGGCAAAGTGAGATGGCTTGGCATGGGACATTTTGAATCAGATGATCATAAGACCTATTAGGCCAGGAATGAAAAGGTGAGAAACACTGGGGTGGCTTTCATAATAAAAAAAATAATTTCTAGATCCATCATAAAATACAATGTGGTGAGTGACAGGATAATATCCATATGCATACAAGAAGTCCAGGGAATACCACTATGATTCAAATAAATGTACTAACAACTAGAGCCAAAGAAGAGGAAAAAGAAGATTTTCTCAAACGTTTGCAGTTAGAAATGGATCAAACATGCAACCAATATGCATTGAAAATAATGGGTGACTGGAATGCAAAAGTTGGGAGGAGGGAAGAAGGACCAGTAGCTGGAAAACATAGACTTGGTGACAGAAATGAAACTGGAGATAGAATGATAGAATTCTGCACATTCAATCATTTATTCACTGCAAATATTTTTTCTAAGAAATACAAACGCAGGCCATACACATGGATTTCACCTGACCTGATGGTATGCACAGGAATTAAATCTATTACATCTGGGGAAAGATTCACTGGAGACACTCAATATCAGCTGTGAAAATCAGGCCAGGTGCTGATTGTGGAACTGACCACCAACTACTCATATGTAAGTTTCTTCAAGCTGAATTTGAAGAAAATAAAATCAAGTCCACTGGAACCAAAATTTAACTTGAAGTCCATCCCACTTGAATTTCAAAACCATCTCTGGAACAGATTTGAGGTCTTAAACACCAATGAGCACAGACCAAATGAACTGTGGGAGGATATCAAGAATATCGTCCATGAAGAATGCAAAAAAAAAAATAATTAGAAAAGCATAAGAGGAAAAAATGACCAAGAAGGATGTCAGATGAGGCTTTAAATATTGTATTAGAATGCCAAGAAGCCAAAGCTACAGGAAGAAATTAGAGAGCTGAACAGAAAATTCCAAAGGGCAGCTCAGATGACAAAGCAAGGTATTATAATGAAATGTGCAAAGAGCTAGAGTCAGAAAATCACAAAGGACAAACTCTCAGTATTTCTTAAGCTGAAGGAATTGAAAAAAAAATCAAGCCATGACTGGCAATACTTAAGGATGCTTTGGGTAGAATGATAAATGATCCAAGAAGCATTAAAAGAAAATGGAAGGAGTAAACAAATTGTACACAGCTTTAGTTTGCTTGGCTCCATAGTCAACAGTCTTGGCACCAGCAGCCAGGAAATTAAAAGGCGCATTGCCATGGGAAAGTCTGCTGTTAGTGACCTCTCCAAAGTACTGAAGAGCAATGGTGTCTCTCTGGACACTAAGGTGAGTTTGATACAGGCCATGGTCTTCGCAATCACTTGTTATGCATCAGAGAGTTGGACAATGACCAAGGAGGATAGAAGGAGAATTGATGCCTTTGAACTGGGGTGCTGGAGAAGAGTATTGAGAATACCATGGACTGCTAGGAAAACAAACAGATTTGTCCTGGAAAGGGTTAAACCGGGTGGCTCCTTGGAGGCAAGGATTCTGAGGCTCCATCTAACATAATTTGGACATGTTGTGAGGAGAGACCAGTCCTTGCAGAAGGACATCATGCTTGGGAGGGTGGAGGGACGGCGCAGGAGGGGAAAGCCCTCTATGAGGTGGATTGATTCGGTGACTGGGATAATCGGGATGGGAATGTCAGAGACAGTGCGATTGGCACAGGACAGAGGAGAGTTTAGGGCTTTTGTACATAGGGTTACTATGAGTCGCAAGAGACTCGACGGCACATAACAACAACAACAACAACATACAGAGTCACTGTACCAGAAGGAATTGGCTGACACAGAAAAATTTCATGAAACAACATATAAGCAAGAGCCTGTGGTGATGAAGGAGAAGTACTACCTGTCCTGAAAGAATTGGCAAAAAACAAGTCTCCAGGAGTTGATGGCATACCAATCGACATATTTCAACAAACAGATGCTGCCCTGGATATTTTCACTAAGTTGTGCAAGAAATCTGGAGGATAGCTACCTGGCCAACTGATTAGAAGAGGTCAATAATTGTTCACATTCCAAAAAAGGGTGACCCAACAGAATGTGAAAATTATCAAACAATATCATGAATCTCACATGTAATCAAGATTCTGCTGAAAAATTATCCAAAAAAGACTAGAGCAACATGTCAACAGAGAATTGCCGTATGTGTAGGCTAGGTTAAGAAGAGGCCATACTACCGGGGATAGTATAGATAATGTTAGATGGATCTTGGTAGAAAAGAGAGAATATCAGAGGAATGTCTATCTGTGCTTCACTGTGTGAAGACTTTCGATGTGGCTGACTCTGAAAAGAATGGAAATTCCAGAACATTTGATTGTGCTTATGTGAAACCTGTACTTGAACCAAGAGGCAGTCGTCAAAACAGAGCAAGTATACACTGCATGTTTCAAAATTGGGAAGAGTGTCTGCCAGGGATGTATTCTGTCTCCATGCCTTTTCAATCTGTATGCAGAACAGATTATCCAGGACTGAGCTTTACAATGTGACATTAGGATTGGAGGAAGATTCATCAACAACCTGTGTTATGCAGGTGATACTACCCTGCTTGCTGATACTGAGAAGAACCCGAAGTGCTTGCTGCAGAAGGTGAAAGACTTCAGCCTTCAAATGGACAAATACTTAGAAAAACATAACCTACCTAAACTGACACAAACCGAAACTGAACATCTGAACAGACCCATTACAAAAGAAGAAATTGAAAAGG
>NW_006400037.1:312103-317106 GCF_000299155.1 Elephantulus edwardii
ATTATAGAATAAAAATGAGGATTTTAAGATTTTTTTTAACTTTCCTTGAAATGATAATTTCCCCCTTTAATCTACTAATGTGACACAAAAGTTCGTGTCAAAGAGTCTCCAAGTTTCTGAGCTAAGTCCTGTCTTGTCATACCATGCTTGATGTGTATGTTTCTGATTTAGGTTTGATAAGTTTTATTTATCTGTGTCCATAAATTAATTATATTCACATTTTTATTTTTCTGCAATATAGTTTCCGCTGTAGCTACCCCCCGCAAGCATGATGTTCCTCTCCAAGGACTAGTCCCTCCTCGCACATGTCCAAAGTATGTCAGACGAAACTTCAGAATCCTTGCCTCCAAGGAGCAGCCTGCTTTCATCCTCACCAGATCTGTTTGTTCTCTTAGTAGTCCAGTATTGACAGCACAGGAGAGGTAGACCCTCAATGAGATGGATTAGTTCAGTGACTAGGGTAATGGCGGTGGGTGTGTTGGAGACAGTGAGATTGGCACAGGATAGAGCAGGGTTTAGGGCTCTTGTACATAGGGTCTTGCTATTAATCTTGGCAACTCAATGCTACGTAACAATAACAACTGTAGCTACATTAGTGGGTTGTGTTGTTTACCCTCCTTTTCATTATTTATTTAATGCTTATGTAATATATCCATAGGCAATGCCTGTATTTTAAAAGCTAACTACAACTTTCCTATACAATATCTGTCAATTTAATTTTGCTTGTGTTTTTGAACCAAAGGACTAACATTTCACTGTGTTTCTCCATTTTAAAAATTTTCAATTTAACAGTTTTTCATTATGTTTACTATTTCTGTTAACATTGAAAACTGTGATGCATCTTAGATGTTATCAAACTTTACTAAATCATAAACTCCAGGAATCAAAAATCCTTTTAATTATTCACAAAACACCCTGAATTGGTTCTCCACGCCCCAGTTACCTAGTGGGTCACATGATGAAGGCAAATTTCACCTACATATACAACAAGGCTTTTACTATAGGAGAATTCCAATATTGTGAAACTTGAAGGTTTTCTTTCTCATTGCTGTCAGGTCAGAACTGATTCATAGCTTACCTACCTTTCACTGGGTTTCTGAGACTGCATTTCAGGAGATATTGCCTCTCTTCCTCCCAGAGACCTGCTGGTGGAAGCTTATAGAGTATCACTTATCCAGGACACTAACTGAGTAGCTATTCCTTGCCTCTAGAAGTAAACACATGTATGATTGGCTAGATAGCTTATCTTTTGTGTACTGTGGAAGGTACACAAATCCTCTCTGGGGAGAGAAGGACACTGTTCTTAGATTTTTACAACTCTTGGAACATGCACAAACGGCTACAGGCTTTATAGTCTGCTCTGAAGATTAATCTAGATTTAGCAGGAATTGCATAGATTTTGCCTCCATTCATAAAGTGGAAGCAATTCTGTCCACCATAACACCTACCATCATAGACATGACTTTGTAAGTACTATAAAGAAGACTTTCTAAGTACAGCTGCTGCCCTTAGTAACCAAATTAACCTTCTGAAGTGTATGGAGCTGGAAATAGTGAAGGAGGTAGGAAGGGTCAGGTTGTGAGTTTAGGATCAAAGAGCTCCTATTATAAAGTCACACATGTTCAACTCCAACTGATCTCAGAAACTGAACATACACATAGATGTAATATCAAAACAAATGTGGACTATTGCAAAGGAAGGAGGAGAAATGCTGCAATAGGGAGAATATCATTGTTACAGAAGTTTCCTTTGGGCTTGAACTCCTGGGGCAGATGACTTCTGAATTTTAGTTCAAGTAAAGCATGTCTGAATAATTTGCTGACCAATATTGGACAGCTTAAAGTCCATGATACATTTTCTTACCCACTCATGCATAGCATCCTTTCCACAATGGGAAGACTCGAGAATCTGAACTATCAGAGTCAGAGAGATAGAGGGATCATTACCTGCTCTTGTTGTGGTGGTGGTATACACTCAAGTTGGAACTGGCCCATAGCTGAGCTTCCAGTGGGTTTTCAGGGGCAGTTAATCACAGAGGAGGAGATTGCCCATCCTTCTCCCACAGGGCAGCTGGTGGATCTTTGTGTTGGCCGCACAATTCCTTATCACTAATTCGCTTAGTGGAGGGAACTCTGGTGGCCTAGTGGTAAGAAGCTTAACTGCAACCCTGAAGGCACACAGTTTGAATCCACAAGCTGCTTCACTGGAGAAGGAAGAGCAATCTGTTCTCTTAAGATTTATTGCTTCTGCTGGAGGGTCAGTGATGAGTATGTCTGACTCGACAGTACTCAACAAAAGCAAAAAGTCACTTAGATGATGTATTTCCAGTCGCTATGGTCTTCCTTAGTATTTCATTCTTTGGTGCCTGTAGCTTCAGTAAATAGGTTTATCCTCACAGTGGGGAATCAAAGGAGTTTTTATGGTATCCTTGGCCTTCCATACCACCTATTAAGGCTCATATGCTCTCTTGACTTAAAATTTGTTTCTTCCTGCAGGTGGGCTTTTCTTCTCAGGGAGCCACATAATTCAAGAACCTCAGGATATGCATGCCTGTTTGTTTTGAAGCCAGGGATTTGAAGCCCCACTCTTTCTGGATCTTCCTGTTGTTGTTGTTGTTGTTGTTGTTATTGTTAAGTGCCATCAAGTCGCAGGTGCTTCATAGCAACCCTATGAAGGATAATCATCAACGCTTCGATGTCTTCATTCGTAGGGTTTCTGAAGGCAAGCTATTACGGAAGTGGATGCCACTCCTGCTTCCAAGTTTGTTTTAACCGGGGAGCTCCAGCCCACTCTCTGTCTGCATTGGGTAACCAACCATTAACGCATTTGACACATCAGTGTCAGTGTTCAGTCTCACAGCAATCACAAATTACCACTGTACGGCAACTTGTACACCAGGGCTATATGACCTAGAGAAATGTCTGAACAAAAACAATGAAAGACATGCCCGAGGATGTCAGATTAAAAGTCAACCACCTCTGTCTTAGTAGTATCACTTTCTGTCCACTGGGCCAGCTGATCTCTCTCTATGTTGATGTTATTGTTATTGTTTGTTATTAAGTGTCGTTGCGTCGCAGGTGACTCATAGTGACCCTATGAAGGAGAGTCCTCAATGCTTGGGTATCTGTATTTTTTAAATTTGTGTGTATATTAGCAACAAATTGTAGGCTTTTCTGTCTTTTAAGATGGTCTCAGACACCTTTTTGGAGGATATTTCCATGTAAAAATAAACACTTCTTTTTGTTTCGTTTCCCCATATGATATTATTATGTACCTTAGAGTAAAAACTGACCCACAGAAAACCCTCCAGTGGGTTTTCAGAGGTAGTAAATCTTATGTGAGAGATTGCCCATCTTTCTCCTGTGGAGCAGATGGTGGATTTGGGTTGGGGAATGTTGGGAAGGAGGAGGAGGCCTCTGGCCAGGGCAGATCACCTAGCTCTGGATAAATGCAAGCCTATCTGACCCATCAGCCCTTTATACGGGATAGAGAAACGTCTCCTGTGTTTGGCTGTGCTGGCTTGAGGAAACTCACCACCTGGAAGATGGCTGCCACACATCTGTTGAGCTGGGAGTGGTCTGCACTGAGCTGAGTTTCTCCTGTCCAATCCATATATTCCACATCTACAAATCCACCCCACTCTGTCATAAAGTGCACTGCAACCGCCAATAAAGTTGCGTTTGGCTCTTTGCAGCACTCCCTGGAATGGTGTACCTCCATCACACGTACCACCATCAGGGTGTTGCTGCTCCCTGCTGACAAACAGAAGTGACAGATTTGCATCATGTAGCTTTGGGGTTGGCAGTGAAATTCCTTACCACTGTAGGGTGCAGATAATACTGAATTGCTGGTGTAAATAGTTAGAACCACCAGGTGAAGTCATAGTGGCTTAGTTTATAGAACTCAAATCTTAGTACTCACTCATCTTTGTCTTTGATTTCTTTACTGTGTCGACAGGACTATTGACAGGTGATTGACAAAACTGAAGAGGTCCATAGTGGAGGTCCTAGTAGTCACATAGTTACACTCAAACTTCCTTGAGAAAGGGGTACTATCACAGGTGTGGATGGATCTTGTCTGGCAAAAGTTCACAGTGAAATGGAGTGACATTTTTTGTCCTGACTCAAACTCAGGAAATGACTTAATTCTCAAGGGACACTGGAATAGAATGGCTGCCCAGCAGTGTGAGTGCAATTAGGGCAAGAAATGCTGCCTGCATCTTCCAGTTTTGTCCTGACAAGACTGTTAGAGTTAGTTCGTTATCAATAAATGAAATGTCTGTATGCTATTTGAAAAGCAGGTCTCATCCCCACCAGTGGTATCAGATATTCAGGCATATATAAAATTTGTGGGTCAAGTTGTGTGTGGGTTTTCCCCCCTTCACTATACAACTGATGTATAAAGCAATGTTGTTGTTATTGTTATGTGCCATCGAGTCGTTTGCGATGCATAGCGACCCTATGTAACAAGAGCTCTAAATATTGTTCTATCCTGTACCAACCTAGCCATCTCAAACACACTTATTCCCACCGCTCCAGTCACAGAATAGATCCATCTCATCAAAGGTCTTCCTCTCCTTCGCCTCCCCTCCACTCTGCCAAACATGATGTCCCTCTCTAAGGACCATGCCCAAAATATGTCAGATGAAGCTTCAGAATCCTTGACTCTAAGAAACACTCTGGCTTCATCCTCTCCAGGACAAACCTGTTTGTTCTCCTAGCAATCCATGGTATATTCAACACTCTTCTCCAGCACCACAGCTCAAAGGCATCAATCCTCTTTCTATCAACCCTATTCACTGTTTAAGTTTCTGATGCGTAGCACATAATTGCGAAGACTATAGCCTGGATCAGGCACACCTTAGTCTCCAGCCTGACATCATTGCTCTTCAGTACTCTTGAGAGGTCCCTCACAGCCAACTTTCCCAATGCAATTCATCTCCTGATTTCCTGGCTGCTGTTACCAAGAGTGTTGACTGTGGAGCCAAGCAAATTAAAACTGTT
>NW_006400037.1:318011-323814 GCF_000299155.1 Elephantulus edwardii
TTGCTAATTCCTTCAGAGCAATTTGAACTTCCTCTTTCATCACCATAGGCTCTTGCTCATATGTCATTTCATGAAATTCTTCTGTGTCAGCCAATTCCTTCTGAGGCAGTGACTCTGCATATTCTTTCCATCTTCTCTTGATACTTTCTGGATCATTTAATATACTGCCAAAAATATCCTTAAGTATTGTCACCCGTGGTTTGAATTTGTTTTTCAGTTCCTTCAGCTTAAGAAACGCTGAGCGAGTTGGTCCCTTTTGATTTTCTGACTCCAGTTCTCTGCATATTTCATTATAGTATCATGTTTTATCGTCCTGGGCTGCCTTTTGAAATTTTATGTTTAGCTCTTTGATTTCTTGGTTTCTCCCTTTAGCTTTGGCTTCTCGGCGCTCTAATGCAATATTCAGAGTCTCATTTATAAAGCCATGAGTACTCCAATTATTCCTCCCTTCCTAAGACATATTATGTTTGTTGTTGTCATTATGTAGATTATGACTCAGCAACCTTAATATCTCTGAACTTTGCCCTACCTGAACCAACCTCACCATCTCCAACATACTTGACCCGTTTAAAGAGAGAATATTTTTTAATTCTTTAAGAGCAAATAAGTTTCTCCTGTATCAAACATAAAAATAAAACCCTAAACTATTTTCTTACGTCCTTACCTTTTCCTTTACCACAGGCTCTTCTGAGAAGACTGGAGCATAACAGATAGCTGCAGGTCCTGTCAGTTTGCTTTTTGCTTTGATGCACTTACAAAGGAATCTTAGAATCTTCAGTTATTTCTCTATCTGGCTTCTTCATCTGATTGAACTAATATCCATCATCACCATCATCTACACCATGCACACTGATTTCTCCTAAGCTAGAGCCCTTCAAGACTGTGGTTGTTGCATGTACACACACTGAGTTTGCAGGGTGATTGCAAGAAGCCAGCTCTACTCTCTCATTCTCTGATTCTATACCTGCTACCTATCAAAAAAAACCAAAATACCAACAAAAAACTTAAAGCCAATTTTAAACATCTTTATGAAACTCATATTCACCTGACATTTTACTTTTTAATTTTTTTATTTTTCTTTTATTACTTTTTACTTTTAGAAGGATTTTTGAAAGTTTGAAGCTCTTTACCCAGTGAAAAATTATGTTTATTATTCATGTATTTTCAGGTTCCTTGGAATCAAGATCAGTGAATTGCCTGAATATCGAAAAATTGTTTCTAGGAATCTAGCCCTATGAGGAGGAATATGACATCAGGGTTAGAGGAAGAGTCATCTATGACAACCTATGGTGTGCAGATGAAACAATCTAGCTTGTTGAAACTGAGGAGGACCTGAGGTGTTTGCTGCAGAAGTTCAAGGACAGCAGCATTCAATATCGATTGAAGCGGAACATCAAGAAACAAAGATTCTCACCACTGGGCCAATTGGCAGCATCTTGATAAACAGTGAAGAGCTTGAGACTATTAACAGCTTCAGCTTGTTGGCTTCACAATCAACACTCTTAGTAACAGCAGCCAGGAAATGAAAAGATGAATTGTATTGACAAAACTTGCTCTCAGGGACCTTTCCAGAGTACTGAAGAGCAATAATGTCTGTCTAGAGACTAAAATGTGCTTGATCCAGGCCACGGTCTTTGAAAGTATTTGCTATGCATCAGAAATTTGGATAATGGCTAGGGATGATAGAAGGAAAATTGATGCCTTTGAATTGTGGTGCTGGAGAAGAGTATTAAATATACAATGGACTGATGGGAGAACAAGCAGGTTCACCTTGGAAAGGGTGAGATCAGGCTATTCCTTGGAAGAAAGGATTTTTAATCTCCATCTGACATACTTTAGACATGTTGCAAGGAAAGACTAGTTCTTGGAGAGGCAAAACATGCTTGGAAGGGTGGAGGGACAATACAAGAAAGGAAGAACCTGGATGAAATGGATTGACTCAATGACTTTGGCCCAGTGATCCAAATCATTGTTTTCTTGATACTGAGAGTAAATCCATATTTAAGACTACAGTCCTTGACCTTCTGCAGCAAGCATTTCAGGTCCTCCTCAGTCTCAGCAAGCAGAGTTGTGTTATCTGCATAAAGCAGATTGTTGATGCGTCTTCCTCCAATCCTGATGCCACATTTCTCCTCATAGAGCCAGCCTCTTGTATATTCTGTTCTGCATATAAATTAAACATGCATGGAGATAGGACACATTCCTGGTGTACAACCCTCCCAATTTTGAATCATGTAGTGTTCCCTTGCTCTGTTCGGACGTCGGCTTCCTGGTCCAAGTATAGGTTTCTCATAAGCACAACCAAATATTCTAGGATTCCCATTCTTCTCAGAGTTAGCCACAGTTCGTTGTGGTCCACACAGTCAAATGCCTTTGCATAGCCAATGAAACACAGATAGACATTCCTCTGGTACTTCTTGTTTTCTGCCAAGATCCATCTAACATTAGCTATATTATCACTAGTACCATGACCTTTTTTCAAACCCATCCTGAACTTCTGGCATTTCACTGTTGATGTGCTGTTCCAGTCACTTTTGGATAATCTTCAGCAGAATCTTGCTTGCCTGTGATATTCATGATATCGTTCAATAATTTCCACACTCTGTCGAATCATCTTTCTTTGGAATGGGAACAAATATACATATCTTTTAGTCAGTTGGCCAGGTGATTGTCCTCCAGATTTATTGGCACAGCTTGGTGAGTACATCTAGGGCAGCATCTGTTTGTTGAAACATATCAATTAGTATATCCTCAATTTCTGGGGCCTTGTTTTTTGCCAGTTCTTTCAGAGCAGCTTGAACTTCTTCCTTCATCACTATAAGCTCTTGCACATGCATTGTTTCACGGAATTCTTCTGTGTCTGCCAATTCCTTTTGGTACAATGACTGTATACTCTTTCCATCTTCTTTTAATAATTCCTGGATCATTTAATATGGGCCAAAGCATCCCATGCCCAGTGAAAAATTGCTTTTATTATTCATGTATCCGAGTATTGCAACTTGAGTCTTGAATTTGTTCTTCAGTTCCTTGAGCTTAAGAAATGCTGAGCGAGTTCAGCCTCTTTGATTTTCTAACTCCAGTTCTTCACAAATTTCATTATAATACTTTACTTTGTCTTCCCGTGCTGCCCTTTGAACTCTTCAGCTACTTAATATTTTGACTGACCCTGAGTTAGAAGGTTGAGGAGAATCTTCCTAATTGATCTTTTTATTATTTTTTAAAATTTTTATTTTACTATTTTTTAAAAAACCAGTGTTATAATAACAATTTAAAAAGATCATTCAAGAAGGTTCTCTTCAAACTTCTACCTCAGGGTCATTGATCAGATCTTGTTTTATGGGAAACAAACCCATGCTTCCCTGGCCAAATTTAAGGAGACAAAACTTAGGCTTATGTCAACTGACTAGGAGCTGACAGATGGCTTTCAGGTGTTGGAGGATCTTGTCATCCTCTAGTTGCATGAAGAAAAGGACTACTACTGAACCAAATTGTACATGTAGAAACTGTTAAATTGTTAATTGTTAAACTGTTAAATCTATATGCTTTACTGTGTATATTTATTAAAACCCCAAAGAAAAAAAATTTTTAAAAATTGAAAGGAAAAGAACTACTACCAAAATGATACAGTCTTCGGGTTCAGTTTCCAAAATTGTTATATTCTCTCATACTCTGGGTTTCCTCTCTAAATCTTTATCTCACCAATGAGTCATGAAAACATTAACACACATTTCTTCTTAGCTGTTCTCTCAAGTGTAAAACAAATCAAGTTAATCTAATAATATAATCTGGATAACAATCCAAAGACCTTTTTTTCTCTGTTTCCTCATGAAATGATGATGACTGAGCTCTGGTGCTCTAGTGGCAAGAAATAGTGCTTCCAATCCAAAGACATACTGTTTGAGTCCTCCAGCTGCTCCATGGAAGAAAGACGGGATCTCTCTTCCTGTGCATTCACTAGCTCTGAAAACACACTGAAGAGTCAGCCATGAGTCAGTTCTGACTTGATGGTACATAACAACTCCATGAAAACTGTGGCCAGCCAATGCTGAAAAAACACTTCACTTATAATAATTTTGTGAAATTGTTACCAAAGTAAGACCAGTTATTCAGTACACACTGAGAAAATAACAAAATAAAGTGGAGCATTGGCCAATACCTATCCTCCCAAATTTGAGTAGAAAACCTCCAGCATCAACGAAAATGTCTTCTTAAGTTATTGCCTCTTGGTCTCAACCCACCTCACAACCTATCATTATTTAGTCTAAGTTTTGTTTGGTCCCTCACAGGTTTGTCTTGTCCAATTTTCATACCAGTATCTTGCTGAAAGTGAGGAAAGCTTAAAGTGCTTGCTTGAGAAGGTCAAAGATGACTGTCTTCAATATGGACTACATATCAACATCAAGAAGACAAAAATCTTCACTAGACCAATAGACAACATCATAACAGATAGATAACAGATTGAAGTTGTCCATATTTCATCTTACTTAGATCCACAATCAACTCCCTTGGTATCAGTAGTCAGGAAACCAGGAGACATAGTGCATTGGGAACATCCATTGTGAGTGACCTCTCGAAATTACTGAGAAGCAATGTTGTCAGTTTGAAGACTATGGTGCACCTGATTCAGACCGTGGTCTTTTCAGTTACTTGCTATTCATCTGAGAACTGGACAATGAATAAGGATGGCAGCAGAAGAATCAATGCCTTTGAACTATGGTCTTAGAATAGTCCAATAGTTTGCCAAATGAACAAACTGATATGTCTTGGAGAAAGTGCCAGATGGGTCTTTGGAGGTAAAGATGGCAAAGCTTCATCTCACATTCTTTAAGCTGTTGTTAGGAGACTTTATTACCTGGAAAGGAACATCATGCTTGGGAAGATGGAGGGTCAGAAAAGGAAAGGAAGATCCTCAACCAAATGAATTGACACAATAACTGCAGCAATGGGCTCCAGGACGTCAGAAATGATGAGGATGGAGAGAGATAAAACAGAATTCAGATATGTTGTTGTCTCACTATGACTAGTACTTGATAGCACTTAGCAAAAACAACAACTCTCACTACAAACTCTACATATATCATGTATTCACATGAAATTTTTCTGTCATTTGAAATATATTGCCTTGGGTGTCTAAGCTAGAGAAACAGGTGAATCCTTCCTTGAAGAATACTAGCTGTGCACACTATGAGGAGAAAAGGCCCACTGGCCCATGGCACTCCAGATATGGATGAAATTTAGCGAATTTATGGTTAAA
This sequence comes from Elephantulus edwardii, assembly GCF_000299155.1. NCBI lineage: Eukaryota > Metazoa > Chordata > Mammalia > Macroscelidea > Macroscelididae > Elephantulus > Elephantulus edwardii. The sequence continues at coordinate 323,266 of NW_006400037.1, forward strand.
TTTAACAAAATTCTATTTGAGGTGTCAGAAATAACTACCTAAATATGGCCTTATTCCTGGAGCTTTGGAAAGCAAATTCAATCTCAACAAGAAAAGAGACCATAAAAGGTTTAATTTTTTGCACAAGTAGGGAAACAGAGCTTCAGAATGCTCTAAATGTCTGTCTCATCTGGGGTGGATAAATCCAGGGTTTTAAAGCTTCATGGAAAAAGCTGGCAATCTATACTTTCCATTTTCAGAGACAGATATTGAAAAAAGAATGTCTTCTTAGTGGTTCTAGCTGTGGAAAAGTGTTAGGGGTGGGTTTGTTTTGTTGCAAGTACACTGCATGGTTCAAAATTGGGAAGGGCATATGCCAGGGATGCACCCTATCTCCATACCTTTTCAACCTATATGCAGAACATATTATCTGAGAGGCTGGGCTCTATGAGGAGAAATGTGGGGTCAAGATTCGTGGACGATTTATCAACGACCTGCGTTACGCGGATGACACAACCCTGCTTGCTGAAACTGAGGAGGACCTAAAGCGCCTGCTGCAGAGTGTCAAGG
>NW_006400037.1:324450-326138 GCF_000299155.1 Elephantulus edwardii
GACAGAGCGGAGTTTAGGGCTGTTGTACATAGGGTCGCTATGAGTCGCAAGCGACTCAACGGCACATAACAACAACAACAACAACAACAACCTGGTTTCATGCTTAGTGATTTCATGACTTTTTGGTCTTCCAGAACCCTGAGTTACCTCAGTGAACAGCCGTTTTCTATTCAGTTTGGTCAGTTGGTACAAGCACTTCAGTTAACCATTTATAAGAAAAATAAATTTGGACAGTCTGTATATGCTCTAAAGAGTCTTGGTGATGCAGTGTTTACATAATCAAGGTCTACCTTAAAGGTAATATCCACAAGCTGCTCCACTAAAGAAAAATAGTCAGTCCATTTCAGTACAGATTGCAGTTTTGGAAACCCTCTGGACATTCTCTGCTTAAGGGCCATGATTAATCAGTATTGACTTGATATCAATGAGTTTGGAGTGTCTTACCATTGAAAAAGAAGGGACATCTGTGAATTTTAGAATTAAGTCATATAGGAAAGAGTTGTTTCTTTCACTAAGTTGTGTTCAGAAACACAAAAAATATGGAAGATATTCTGAACTTAACATATTGGGTTTCTAACTGGAAGGTCAACAGTTAGAATCCACCAGTGGCTCCACTGGAGAAAGGTGGGTAGTTTCCTCCCTTAAAGATTAACACCTTCACAGACTTGGAAGACGGTCACTATGATGTGTGCTATGAATTGCAACAAATTCCATGGCAGTGAGTTTGGATTTTTAGAGACAATCAGTGGGAGAAAAGGAGGGAGATAGGAGAAACAGGAGATTGAGTAACAGTTGTTGCTGCAGAAGGTCAAGGACTGAAGCCTTCAATATGGATTTAAGCTCAACATCAAGAAAAGATTCTCACCACTGGGACAAATGGCAGCATCATGACAGATGGTAAAGATTGAGATTGTCAACAGCTTCAGTTTGCTTGGCTTTACAATAAACACTCTTGGTACCAGCAGCCAGGAAATTAAAAGATGAATTGCATTGGAAAAGTCTGTTGTCAGAAACCTCTCCAAAGTACAGAAGAGCAATGATGTCAGTCTGGAAACTAAGGTGATAAAGTCCATGGTCTTTGTAATTTCTTGCTATGCATCAGAAAGCTGGACAATGAGGATTATAGAAGGTGAATTGAAGCCTTTGAGTTGTGGTGCTGGAGAAGAGTATTGGTCCCAACTCATGGACTGCCAGAAGAACAAGCAAGTTCATCCTGTTGTTGTTGTTGTTGTTATGTGCCGTCGAGTCACCTGCAACTCATAGCAACACTATGTACAACAGCCATAAACCATGCTCTGTCCTGTGCCAATCTCATTGCCCCCGACACACCCATCCCGAGTACCCCAGTCACTGAATCAATCCACCTCATAGAGGATCTTCCCCTCCTGTGCTGTCCCTCCACTCTACCCAGCATGATGTCCCTTTCCAAAGACCTGTCCCTCCTTACAACATGTCCAAAGTATGTCAGGCAAAGCCCCAGAATCCTTGCCTCCAAGGAGTAGCCTGGTTTAATCCTCTCTACTATGAATCTGTTTGTTTTCTTGGCAGTCCATGATACATTCAATACTCTTCTCCAGCCCCACAGATCAAAGGTGTCAATTCTCCTTCTATCCTCCCTAGTCATTGTCCAACTCTCTGATGCATAACAAGTGATTGCAAAAACCATGGCCTGTATCAGGCAGACCTTA
>NW_006400037.1:328692-330724 GCF_000299155.1 Elephantulus edwardii
AGAAGGAATTGGCTGACACAGAGGAATTGTAGGAAATAACATATGAGCAAGAGACTATGGTGATGAAGGAGGAAGTTCAAGTTGCTCTGAAGGAATTGGCAAAAAACAAGGCTCCAGGAGTTGATGGCATACCAATTGATTTATTTCAACAAACGCTGCCCTGAATGTGCTTACTAAGTTGTGCCAGGAAATCTGGAGGACAGCGAGCTCGTCAACTGACTGGAAGAGATCGATATTTGCTCCCATTCCAAAGAAAGGTGACCCAACAGAGTGTGGAAATTATTGAACAATATCATATGCAAGCAAGACTGTTGAAAATTATCCAAAAATGTTTGGAACAATATGTCAACAGAGAACTGACAGATGTGCAGGCTGGATTTAGAAGAGGTCCCGGTACTAGGGATATTATATCTAATGTTAGCTAGATCTTGGCAGAAAGCAGAGAATACCAAAAGAATATCTATCTGTGCTGCATTGACTATGCAAAGGCTTTTGACTGTGTGGATCACAACAAGCTATAGCTGAATCTGAGAAGAATGGGAATCCCAGAACATTTGATTGTGCTAATGTGAAACCTGTACTTGGACCAAGAGGCAGTCATCAGAACAGAGCAGGGAGGAACTGGATGGTTCAAAATCAAGACGGGGGTCCCTCAGGGATGTATATTGTCTCCATACCTTTTCAATCTGCATGAGAACAGATCATCTGAGACACTGGGCTGTACGAGGAGGAATGTGGTATCAGAATTGGTGGAAGAATCGTCAACAACCTGCATTATGTGGATGACACAAACCTGCTTGCTGAAACTGAGGAGGACCTGAAGCACTTGCTGCAGAAAGTCAAGGACTGCAGCCTTCAATATGGATTGAAGCTCAACTTCAAGAAAACAAAGATTCTCACCACTGGGCCAATTGGGAGCATCAGTATGGTTGGTGAAGAGATTGAGACAGTTAACAATTTTAGTTTACTTGTTTCCACAGTCATCACTCTTGGTAACAGCAGCCAGGAAATCAGGAAACGAATTGCATTGGGAAAGTCAGCTGTGAGGGACCTCTCAAGAGTACTGAAGAGCAACAACGTCAGGCTGGAGACTAAGATGCTCCTGATCCAGGCTATTGTCTTTGTAATTACATGTTATGCATCTGAGAGTTGGACAATAAATAGCGATAATAGAAAGAGGATTGATGCCTTTGAGCTGTGGTGTTAGAGTGTTGAATATACCAAGGAGTGCTAGAAGAACAAACAGGTTTGTCTTGGAGAGGGTGAAGCCTGAATACTCCTTGGAGGCAAGGATTCTGAATCTTAGTCTGGCATACTTTGGGCATGTTGCAAGGAGGGACTGGTCCTTGGAGAGGGACATCATGTTTGGGAGAGTGGAGAGACGGTGCAGGAGAGGGAGACTCTCGATGAGATGGATTGATTCTGTGACTGCAGTTTGGGAATGAGTGTATTTTGAGAGGGCGAGGTTGGCACAGGATAGAACGGTGTATAGGGCTCTTGTACATAGAGTCACTATGAGTCGCAAGCGACTAGATGGCACATAACAACAACAACAGGGGTCAACATTGACGTTGACTACATAACTGGATAGAGCTATACTAATGATATAAATGAGGTAAATAGTACATTTCTGGCGGTAACACACAAACTGTGTGACAACTATTGAGAAGATTGGTTGGTCTCACCATCTCACCAGGCTTAAATTTGACCGGTTTTGATGTGGAAAAGAGGAATCTTACAACTACCAAATAAGAGTAAATTGAGAAGGAACAGTGTATTTGAAATTGATATTGTTTCAAACAGGGAATTTGACTTTAATAATTATTGAATGTTTGTGGAGTTAAATAATCTTGTAAGTAAACCAATACAAAATAAAATAATTAATATCACAGGCAAAAAGAAAGAATATAACATCATCCTTTAGGGCTAGAGAGTCCTGCATTAGACAAGATGGAAACAGGCTGAGATGGAGATGTTGAAGAAGAAGAAGAGGAAGAAGAAGAAGAAGAAGAAGAAGAAGAAGAAGAAGAAG
>NW_006400037.1:330824-338817 GCF_000299155.1 Elephantulus edwardii
AACAAATATAGATCTCTTCCAGTCAGTTGGCCAAGTGGTTGTTCTCCAGATTTCTTGGCACAACTTGGTGAGCACATCGATGGCAGCATCTGTTAGCTGAAATATGTCAATTGGTATACCATCACTTCCGGGGGCCTTATTTTTTGTTATTTCCTTCAAAGCAGCTTGAACTTCTGCCTTCATCACCATAGGCTCTGACTCAAATGCTATTTCATTGAATTCTTCTGTATCTGCCAATTCCTTTCGGTACAATGACTCAGTATATTCCTTCCATCTTCTTTTGATACCTCCTGAGTCATTTAAAATTCTCCCTAAAGCACCCTTGATTGTAGCAACTCGAGGTTTGAATTTGCTCTTCAGTTCTTTGAGCTTAAGAAATGCTGAACGAGTTCGGCCCTTTTGATTTTCCGACTCCCCGCACATTTCATTGTAGTATTTTGCTTTGTCGTTCCGTGCTGCCTTTTGGAATCTTCTGTTCAGCTCTTTAGTGTCTTGGATTCTTCCTTGTCCTTTGGCTTCTCTACGTTCCAGCGCAATCTTCAGAGTCTCTTCTGATATCCATTTTGGTCTTTTCTTCCCGGAGAAGGTGAAATCAGGCTACTCTTTGGAGAAAAGGATTCTGAAACTCCATCTGACATACTTTGGGCATGTTGCAAAGTGGGATCAGTCCTTAGAGACTGATGTCATGTTTGGGAGGGTGGAGGGACAGTGCAGGAGAAGAAGACCCTCAATGAGGTGGATTGATTCAGTGACTGGGAATAGGAATGTCAAAGAAAATAAGATTAACATAGGAGGGAGCAGGGTTTAGGTCTGTTCTGCACAGGGTCGCTATGAAGTCTCAGGGGACTTGGCGGCACATAACAACAATGACAACAACTATAGAGTTGGAACCAACCTATAGCTGATCCTCCATCAGGTTTTCTGAGGCAGTTAATCACATGGGAGGAGATTGCCCATCCTTCTCCCACAGAACAGCTGGTGGCCTTAAACAGCATGTCTTCAGTATTGCAGCGTAGATTCTTGCCACTAGGGCCACCAGAATTCCCTGTATACTGTAGACATTGCCTTGGTGGTTTTTTGTTTGTTTGTTGCTTGGTTGGTTTGTGTGTGTGTGTGTGTGTGTGTGTGTGTTGTTGTTGTTGTTGTTGTTTGTTTGTTTGTTTGCCTTAAATGATTATTTGTGGCAACTATACATCAATGAAGTCCAACCTCATACATTTTGTGAGTCCTTCACTTTTTTTTTTATTTTGGTAATTCTCACACAATATTTAAAACTTTTCCATGATGCTATTGCACACTTAAGAAAATTTGTTGTGGCTAGACATAGCTCATGGATTATACCATGTGCTAGTGTAGGTTCTTACCACTAGACAAAAGGAGATCTAAAATTTATACGTACAGGGAAGCCCTTCCCCACTTTAAAACAATCACGAGACTTACTTTACTTCAATTGTCTAGCATAGAGCCTGCAACACATTTGAGATTTTTCTGGTGCCTACAAATCCTCTGGAATACCAAGTAAAAAACTTAATCAGACAGAGCGAATGGTCTACAGAAAGTTTCACACATCACCTTTGACTGGGAGGGAAAGGAGTTTCATTACACAATTTTCCTAGAAGAGTTGAGGAACCTGCTTTGTAGCTCAGACAAAGGTTCAGAGAAAAGCAAGTCAGATAGAAGACTTGAGGAATCCTGAAAGGTCAAAAAAGAAATATATTTTTTTCTAGAAGCAATGAAAGTAATTTCTAACTCTGGTAACAACACCACAAAGGTCCATAATTCTGGAAGAGCACATAAGCTGCACCACTGTGGCCCATCAAAGGAATTTCATATTTGTACCCAGCTTTCTGATGTGTTTGCTGTTTTTGTGACTAAAACTTCCCTTCTCCTAGCAATATAATTTAGGCTCACACTTGTCAGAATGATGATACCAAAATGATTAGTATGTCACTGCAGGGGCAGGCCTAATGGTAAGAAGTTGTGCTACCATCCCAAAGGCACACAGTTCAGATCCACCTGTTCTGTGGGAGAAGGATGGACATTTTCCTTCCATGCAACTTATTGCCTCTGAAAATCTGATGAAAAGTCAGTTATGGATCAGTTCTGACTTGAAGACACACAGTGACAAATGATCTTGTTCAAAAGATCTATAATAATTCTATTTCTTACACTAAGTTAGTTTCATAGCTTTTTGCCTCTTCTTTGGGTTATTCTCAAAAATCTAGTCCATACAAATTGTTTAGCCTATGTTTGGTCTAGTCAATTGGAATCCTTTTACTCCAGACATGGTAGATAAAAGTATCATTGCTTTCAGTAAGGTGCTCCATATTTTCTCAATTGCATATATGGCTAAAATAGCCTTCCTTTTATCTCTTACTCTTCTAAGCAAACAATTACTTAGAGTCTGTCCTTTAAAATATAAAGCCCAAAATTATTTCAAATGCCTTTACTTAGACCAACGATAAATCATACAAGTATTACTAGAATACAAGTATACAAGTATTCTGTGAGTCTTATTCACAGATAATGTATATCCCTAACTACTGTTTTGTGAGGAAGACTCAACTGTCACAGATGGTGTATATCTCTAGCCACTAATATTATGTAAGACCTAAACTGTAGTGGAAGACCAAAAGCCCTGGGAAAGAAACTTTCATGGTTTTGGTCTTGTTGCTATTTTCTTTTTCTATTTATAAAAAAGATCATATTTTATAATTTAAAAAAATTAAAGCTTCTTAATAAAAATGTTGTATACACTTTAAGAATAAGGTAAAAAGCATAAGCAGCAGCTTATGAAATAAAACAGAGTTAATTCTAATGTATCTTAAAGTTTTTATGTGGATGATAGAGCAAAATATTTTCAATTAATACTCTTTCCAACAAGGAATTTGACCTTAATCATTACTGAATATTTATGAAGTTGAATAATTTAAAAAAAGGTAACATCAACCTACTTTCAGCCAAGATCTATCTAACATTAGCTACAATTATCCCTAGTACTGTGGCCTCTTCTAAACCCAGCATACACTTTGGCGTTCCAGTAATTTTTGGATAATCTTCAGAAGAATCTTGCTTGCATGTGATACTCACTCTATTTTTCAATAATTTTTACGCTCTATTTTACATTTCTTTGTAATAGTAACAAATATAGATCTCTTCCAGAAGTTGGCCATGTGATTGTCTTGCAGATCTCTTGGCACAATGTGGTGAGCACATCTAGGGCAGCATCTGTTTGTTGAAATATATCAATTGGTATACCGTCAATTTCTAGGGCCTTCGTTTTTCTACCAATTCTTTCAGAGCAACTTGAACTTCTTCCTTCATTACCACAGGTTATTGCTCATACATTGTTTCATGAAATTTTTCTGTGTCTGCCAATTCCTTTTGAAACAATGACTCTGCATACTCTTTCCATCTTCTGTTAATACTTCTTGGATCATTTAATACTTTGTTCAAAACATCCTTAAGTTTTGCAACTCGAGGCTTTAATTTGTTCTTAAGTTCTTTGAGCTTAAGAAATGCTGAGCAAGTTTGGCCCCTTTGATTTTCTGACTCCAGTTCTTTGCACATTTCATTATAATACTTTACTTTGTCTTCCTGTGCTGCCCTTTGAAATCTTCTGTTCAGCTCCTTAATATCTTGATTTATTTTCTTAGCTTTGACTTCTTGGCACTCTAGTGAAATATACAGAGTCTATTCTGACATTTGTTTTGGAATGTCTGTATTTCATTGAATATGCACGGACTTCCGACTGTGTGAACCACAACAAACTGTGGCTAACTCTGAGAATAATGGGAACGCCGGAACACTTGATAGTGCTTATGTAAAACATGTCCTTGGACCAGGAGGCAGTCATCAGAACAGAGCAAGGGAACTTTGAATCCCTGCATAATTCAAAATTGGGAAGGGTATATGGCAAGGATGTGTCCTATCTCCATAACTTTTCAATCTACATGCCGTTGTTGTTATTGACAAGTGTAGTGGACTTGTCTACATAAGTCATAAAAAACCTATGAATGAAAGACTTGAACACTTGTATAACTTTCATAATATCTCTAAGTTCATAGAGTTTCCAGAGGCAAGATATTTCAGAAGTGGATACCACTCCTGCTTCTAAGCTTGTTTTAACCTGGGAGCTCCATCAAACACTGTAAATCACATTTGACACATCAGTGTCACAGTGTTTAGCATCATAGCAACCATGACTTACCTCTGTATAGCACATTGACAGACCAGTGCTATAACATTTAGAAGAGGAAGAAAAAATAATGTTTGACCAAACACAATTAAAACCAGACCAAGGGCCGCAGATTAAAATCATCCACCTCTGCTTTAGTAGCATAACTTTCTGTCCATTAGACCAACAGAGCTCTCTCTATGACTCACAGCAATTCCATGAACAACAGATCTAACCCTTGTCCTATCCTATGCAGAACAGATTATCCAGGAGGCTAGCTTCTGTGAGGAGAAATGTGGCAACAGAATTGGATGAAGACACATTAACAATCTATGTTATGCAGATGGCACAACCCTACTTGCTGAAACTGAGAAGGACCTGAAGTACTTGCTGCAGAAGGTCAAGGACTGTAGCCTTCTCTATGGATTGAAGCTCAATATCAAGGATACAAAGATTCTCACCACTGGGCCTAATAGCAGCATCATGTTGGATCGTGAAGAGATTGAAATTGTTAATAGCTTTAGTTTGTTTGCCTCCACAATCAACATTCTTGGCACCAGCAGCCAGGAAATTAAAAGATGTATTTTGTTAGGAAAGTCTGATGTCAGAGATCTCTCCAAAGTACTAAAGAACAATGTCAGTCTGGAGACTAAGGTGTGCCTGATACAGGTCATGGTCTTTGCAATCATTTGTTATGCATCAGAGAGCTGAGTAATGGCTAGGGATAATAGGAAGAGAATTCGTGTCTTTGAGCTGTGATGTTGGAGAAGAGTTTGAATATACCATGGACTGCTAAGAGAATGAACAGGTTCGTCCTGAGAGGGTTAAACCAGGCTGCTCCTTGGAGGCAAAGATTCTGAAGTTTCGTCTGACATATTTTGGACATGTTGCAAGGAGAGTCACGTCATGATTGGGAGAGTGGAGGAACAGTGCAGGAGAGGAAGACCCTTGATGAGATGGATTGATTCAGTGACTAGGTTAATCAGGGTAGGTATGTAAGTGACAATAAGATTGGTATAGGATAGAGCAGGATTTAGGACTGTTGTACATAGGGTCGTTGTGACTCACAGATTACTTGAGAGCACATAACAACTTCAACTACATCAACCTGGTCTGTGGCAAACAGCATATAGTCATCTCAAAACTTGTGTCTATAGTTTACCCACTTAGAATAGATGATTGTTGCTATGGATAAACTGTTGTTAGGTGCCATTGAGTTGAGTACAGTGACCCTATGAATAACAGAGTTCAACTCTGTCCTATCCAATGCCATCCTCACAATTTATTACATACTCCAGCACATTGCAGCAGTTACTGTGTTAATCTATTCGACTGAGAATCTTCCTCTTTTCCCCCAACCCTCCACTTTTCCTCTTCAAGGAATGGCAACATGTCCAAAATATATGAGATTAAGCTTTGTCATTCTTGCCTCCAAGTAGCGCTCTGCCTGCCTTTTCTCCAAAACTGATCTTTTTGTTCTTTTGTTAATCCATGAGATATTCAGTATTCAGCTCAGAGGCATTTAATTCTGTCATCCTTATTAATTGTCAGACGCATAGCAAGTGATTGAAAAGACCATGTCCTGAATCAGGCACATCTTAGTGTTCACACTGATATAATTGCTCCTGAACAATTTAGAGAGATACCTGATGCAGATTTTCCCAGTTCAGTATGTCACCTGATCTTCTGACTGATGGTAACAAGGATATTGATTGTAGATCCAAGGAAGTCAAAGTTGTTGACAATTTCAATCTTTTCTCCATCTAACATAAAGTTGCTTGTTAGTTCAGTGATGCGAGTTGTTTTTTTTGTTTTTTTTTTTTTTTATTTGGAGATGTAGTCCATATATATATATAGAGAGAAGGTTGTGGAAAGTGTTTCATGTCCTCTTCACTTTCAGTAAGCAATATTGTATCATCTACATAATGTAGGTTGTTGATGAGACTTGTTTAGATCCTGATATCACATTCTTCTTCACAAAGTCCATCTTCTCAAATTATTTTCTTAGCATACAGGTTGGATAGGTATGGATAGATAACATAACTCTGATTGAAGGCCAGATAACAGAAGGGTAATGAACATATAGTCAGTTATGCCATTTCCATCTAATATTATATCTTCCCAAAGCAACTTGCCATTTCCAGCAAGTGCTGTTCATTTCTCTTTACAACTCTTATTGCAGTGTTTTCTTCAAGACTTTCAAGTTTCTGCTGTTTTAGGTATATAGCAGTGAGCAGTCCACAGAAATATAATTCTATATACTCAGTACATTCTCATATATGTGAATAGGGAGCTTTAGTGGCCTAATGGTTAGAGGCTGTACTACACTTCATATAGAACACAATTCTAATCCACCAGCTGCTCCTTGAAAGAAGGATGAGTAGTTTTCTCTCATGCAATTAACTGCCTCATAAAAATGCCAGAGGGTCAGCTGTCGATCAGTTCTGATCTGAAGGCACACACCAATGACATACACATTGATAGCAGAGAGAGGATTGTTGAGAAGACATGTCTTTGTTATGCAGAATGTAGGAGAATTTGTCAGCTACTGGGAATGGAGATAGTGTGGACAATGACCAGATTTGTGTACCTCCCAGTAAATGACTAGAGCATTGTTAATAGAAATCCCAAAGAAAACAATCACGTGGCTAAAATTTGTCCTTCTGCCAAACACAATGAATCCACTTAGCCTCATGAGTGAGAAAGTTTGCAATTGTAAACTATTTCCTTTGGTATTTAGTCACAAAATTATGTACACCTATTTTAAAAGTTTATATTACACATTACATAGCATCTCTATCACAAAAAAGGACTTTTATTTTATGCCCAAGAATAATCCATCTGCAGAAAGTATCTAATAATGTTTTTATATATTCCTCCAAGAAAGGAGTCTTAAAGTTAACAACTTGGTTACATTTAATCTAAATTCCTTGTACTAAAACTTTAAAATTATTTCTTCTGTTCCGTGTATTTTAATCTTTATATAAGAAGATAATTTTGATATGAGTAAGACAACTTAATTTTGTGCTTTTTAGAATAAGAGCCACCAATTCTGAATTTTTAATATGCTAATATACTTAAAAGGAATTTTTCTTTAAACTCTCCTTTAAATCATTCTTTAAGTTGTAAATATTAATAATTCCTTCCCACTCACTTAATAGTAACTATTTTGTACCTTAAGGAAGCCTGTTTATGCAAGAGATAAGCATTGATCAGCTAACCAAAAAGTCAGTGGTTTGAATTCACCAACTACACCACCGATAAAAGATACGGGGATCTACTTCCAGGAGGACTCATGTATATTCTGCTCTACAGGGTCACTAAGAGCCAGAATAAACAGCAAAGCAGTTAGTTTGATTGTTGTTTTATCTTGTAACACTGTACTTAAAGCCAACAGGTAGAAACTACAGCTGGGACTATGCAAAATACAGATAACAATTGTGCTGTAGCAGACTGTATAAAGGCGTCACTGGGCAAGGTCACCTCTGATAACAGCAAAGGAGTTGTCTTCCAGGTCAGACACAGTGAAACCCGGCCAGAGAGGGAGGGAGAAGGGAGAAGGCTTCAGCAGTCCACCTTTTTGGAATCACAGAAGCCAAGAAGGTTTAAGATACAAGCTGTCAGATCATGGGTTGGACAATGGAAGATATTTTCTGAAGGGACATGGCAGAAGGGAAGGGTTATCCTGGTTGAGGGTGGAACTGGGAAGTAAGTGGGTCAAGGCTCTGGGCTAAGGGTGGGGTCAACACTGTAACTAATGCTTAACTCCACAATAAGGGATTTATCTTTCACTGCTTCACAAATTGCTGTCTGTCA
>NW_006400037.1:338917-342599 GCF_000299155.1 Elephantulus edwardii
TTGGCACAGGACAGAGCGGAGTTTAGGGCTGTTGTACATAGGGTCGCTATGAGTCGCAGGCGACTCGACGGCACATAACAACAACAACAACATATTGGTTTGCTTATAAAGTTCGTATGCATTGTGTTCTTTTTTGCTTTTGTTTTGTTTTGTTTTTAATGTGGCAGAACATGTTTGCACCAGTACTGTTTATATCTGTTCAAAGGCATCCTGTCGAGGGACTCAGGACTCATATTCAGTGCCATCCTATGAAACAAACAGAGCATTGCAGTACCTGCAGAAAAAAGGAGTAATTTCTCCTCTCTCTCCCTAATTTTTCTTTGTTCTGGTTAATCCTTGAAGTCTGCTAATTCTTATTTCATCTTGTTTTGTGGTTTAACCACAAAGGGACTTTGCTTCTTGTCTCTTTGATACCATTTTTGAAAGAAGATTATTTCAAGCTTTTAAATATTTTTTAAAAATTGATCAGAAATGTCTGTTCAATTAATATCTACTTCAGTAGCATACCCTCTCCCTTTTCTAATGAGTATTAGTTTGCCAATCTTTTACTTCAGTTTCTTTTCTGTCTTAAAAAAATATCACATTTACACTTAAAAATAAATCTGATGATGGTCCTTATTTCTAATCACTCAACTTTGAATTAAATAAGTTTTTCTACAGACCAGTTCTTTATAGTTTATATTCCCAAATTTTTCACCAACCAACCTAGGACTCTTTAAGGTAGTGGGGATTTTATTATGGTATAAGTGTGGATTTACTTTTTTTCACCTTTTCTTCTTCCCAGTCTATGGAAATAGGTGGCTAAATAGTGTTTGGGGGGGGGGTGATCTCTCATTTCAGGTGATACATGACCACATGCATAACTTGCTGATACAACTTTCCATACTGCTTCATTCTATTTCTGTAATGATCTCTACAAAGAAGAAATTAAGATTTATGCTATAATGTACATCCATCACCCTGGTACAGTTGTTATGCTATCTTATCTTTCCACACTTCTGAACCACATCAGCATATTTCTAACTATTTTTAAGAGTTTTAAATGTCTTCTCATTTTATAAAGAATATATTTTACTTCTTTCTTTTTTGCTTTATGGCTTCCTTTTATTTTCCAGAGAAGATACATCAGTGTGTCTTAAGTAAACATTATTGGAGTATATAATTAATCCCCTAGTATCAGATTTTTAAAATACATGTTGAAAACTAGGATAGATTTCATTCCTATAAAGGACAGGAGAACATATAATTAAGTCCCACAGGAGATGGATGATTAGAATGTTATTTTAACACCAACTCTTTCAGATAATGTCACCAGTCTCTCTTCTCAGCAAAGGGTACATTTTTTCAGTAAGGTTGTTATTCACAAAGACCTCATTAAGCAAGCTGACTACTGAGCACAAAATAAGCCCAAATATTTGAGTGTGATGTTTTGTGTCTTGTCTAATAATATTAGATTTCTAAGGAGACAAATAATTTAATCCAAGATTCTCAGAGATGCTGCCAAGGAAATTTCCCATTATTTTAACAAGGAAAATAGCTGAAAGAAAGAGGCTGATTTTGAAATTTGAATCATCTTGTTGATATACTAAAACAGTCTTACTGAGGGAAAATGCAACCAGGTGCATTTAAGTGCCAATAATCTTTATTTTTACTCTACAGTAGGGATGGTTACAAAAAAGAAATGGGTGCATAATAAGCATATTTCCCTGAAATTATACAGAATTAAGAAGAATAAACTCATCACCATAAAATAAACAAATTCCTGCTCTAGAGACAGCAAAAGTTATTTATTACATTTTGATCTGATGGTTATGCATTACTTTAGACTGATAGAGAAATAATTACTGGTTTTACAGACTACTTAAATTCCAAGATCTAAATTTGTTCATAATATATATAGGGAGCTCCGGTGGCCTAATGGCATGAAGCTGCACTGCAATCCCGAAGGCATGCAGTTCGAGGCCACCAGCAGCTCCAGGAAGAAGGACAGGCAATCTTCTCCCTTGCAATTAACCGCCTCTGAAAAACCCTCTGAAAATTCCGTGGAGGGTCAGCTACAGGTATGTTCCGACTCTATCGTACTCAACAACATAATTGAATGAAGAATTTAAAATGAATTTCAATTATTTTCAAACAATAGGACATATTATTGCCTGAAAAATTAATTTAGCTATGAAGATGTGCTTATTATATCTGTTTTTAAAAAGATATTTGCTATGAATGAGTCATTGAATGTACAAAATTCAAATAGTCAACCTCCCAGTCTCATTTCTCTACCTAAGGCTATACCATTTCCAATTAACAGTGGTCTTCTACTTTGTTTCCAATTTTCAAATTCTAGTCACCAATTATTATTTAGTGTGTGGGCATAACAACAAAACAAACATAACAAAACATTTTTAACCAATTCAACATTTTTTATGTGTGCTACTTAGTAATGGTCTTTGCAATCACTTGTTATGCGTCAGAGAGTTGGACAATGACTAGGGAAGATAGGAGAATTGATGCCTTTGAGCTGTTGTGTTGGAGAAGAGTATTGAGAGTACCATGGACTGTGAAGAAAACAGATTCATCCTGGAAAGGGTTAAACAGGGCCACTCCTTGGAGGCAAGGCTTCTGAGGCTCCTTCTGACACACTTTGGACATGTTGTAAGTAGAGACCGGTCCTTAGAGAAGGACATCATGCTTGGGAGGGTAGAGGGCAAGCGCAGGAGGGGAAGGCCCTCTATGAGGTGGATTGATTCAATGACTGGGGTAATCGGGATGGGTGTGCTGGAGACAGTGAGATTGGAACAGGACAGAACAGAGTTTAGAGCTGTTTTACATAGGGTCGCTATGAGTCACAAGCGACTAGACGGCACATAACAAACAACTTAGTAATATGAGCCAATTGTACAAATGAGATCATATAATATTTATTCTTTTGTGATTAACTTCACTCAACCTAATGTTTTCTAAGCTTAAAATGTGCAAGATACAACATATATTAATATTTTGTTTCTCTTCCTGGCTAAGTAATATTAAATCCATTGTGTATAATGCCACATTATTTATACACACACACACACACACACACACACACACACACACATACACACACACACACAGAGAGAGAGGGCCCAGTGGTAAGACGCTGTGCCACAATCCTGAAGGCAAGTGATTCAAAGCAACCAGCTGTTCTGCAGGATAAGGATGAGCAATCTTCTCCCATGAAATTAACTATCTTTGAAAACTTAATGAAGGGTGAGATGTGGGTCAGTTCCAACTCTATGGTACACAACAACAAAGATATCTAACGATATTCATCAATGGATATTCAGTTTCCACCTATTATTTTGTTTGTTTTCCTTTTTAAAAAATTTTATATTGGTTTACATACAAAAGTTGTACACACTGTATTTTGTTTTATACATTGTGTTTCATGCATTCCTCTATTCATATTGTTTCACCTTATCATTCCCAAGTTGTTTTGTTGGTGTTGTTAGGTGCCGTCGAGTCATTTGCGACTCATAGCGATCCTACGTACAACAGCCCTAAACCCTGCTCTATCCTATGCCAATTGCATTGCCTCTGACACACCCATCCCTATTACCCCAGTCACTGAATCAATCCACCTCATAGAGGGTCTTTCCCTCCTGCGCTGTCCCTCTACCCTACCAAGCATGATGTCCCTCTCCAAGGA
>NW_006400037.1:342699-346626 GCF_000299155.1 Elephantulus edwardii
GGAGGAGATGGTAGAGAATCTGGATATGACAAGAGACAAATTTGAACTGGGCCTGCCACCTCAAAGAGCCAAAGTTGAGGGCCTTCACTCAGGCCTGACGGAGATGTTAAAGGGTGGGATGTGGGTGGTTACACTGTAATTAGCAGGACTAAAAGAGCTTTGGAACACTGACTCAAAGCCAGGAGACTAAAGATCAGAGGACCTACAAACTTTCCTGGCTTAAAAATTATATCTTGTTTCCTATCTGAGTTTTAACTTTTACTCTGCTATTGTCTGTGAGTTCTGTATAGCAATTGCAATGGCTTAATGGACCCAATAGTAGAGCAGTGAGAGCCCTGGAAAGGACAGTTGGTGCCAACATTGATAGAAGAAAGTGAGAATATGTGGAGCATTGGTTTGCATTGTCGATGTTATTTGTAAGGATTCTTCCCCCAATGTAGTCAGTGGATGTTGGACACTGCTTCCCTTAGAGTGGTTGTACTTCCCTTATAGCAATAAACTAAACCAATTCTAAATTAGTTTATCCCTCTTTTTTAAAAGATTTTACCACTTTGTCAGAGATTAGTCATGAGTGAAGAGTTAGGAGGATGACAAATCAAATTACTTCAGCCTAAGAGAGACTTATTATTTTGGACAGCAGATAGCCTGGTAAGTAATTTTCAGTGTGTAAATTTCAACCTAGTCCACCATGTTTCATAAAGGAGAATGATATGTCCTGGAGAGATAATCATCAAAATGTCCTTTCTTGAGCTCCCAGAGTGAATTTGATTGTAGAAAATGTTAGAGTCCTAAATCTGTAAATACTGCAATTTTTCCTGTACTGAACACTGCAAAGATCTGCATCAATACAAATAATTTCATCCTGTGGCAGTCATCTGCTCTTGGATATGCCAATGAGTTTGCAAAAACAATCTGAAATTTCGATTTCTATGTAATTGTAATTCATATATTTGGAAGACAGTAAATGGAACTTGATCCTTTGAACTTACTTTGGGCAAAGCTGTAATTGTTTTATCTATCCAGATAGTAAAGAATCTTAAATAATAAGCAGAAAATATTATTCTACTGATATATAACCAAAAGGATACAAAATATTTAAAATGAGGCAGAATAATAGTGGGCATAGACCAATGGTGATTAATTTTCTAAGACACAATATATGGGAATAATCCTATATAACACAATGTGAATGAAAAAATAGTAATAATTATGTAAAACACAATGTAGAAGGGAAAAAATGATAGTTAAAGTTTTGATTTCTTTTTTGTTTTGATCTTGGTAAGCAGGAAACTTACTTAAACCACTACACTTAAGAAAAACTTATAGAAATAAAATTATACTTCTTTAGTCATGCCTTTCCAATGAGTTAAGTTTTATTTCATTCTGTTCAATAAGCTCACTCTCATATGCAATCTCCTAGGTCAATATGTAGTAAATTTGATTCTTATGCAGCCTACCAGGTGAGATCCACATAAAAAGTTGTCTTTTGTGTCTTTTAGAAATCTATTTGCAATGAATCATTGTAAATACAAAATTCAATTATTTTATTTCCAGCTTCATTTCTATCACCAAGCCCATATTTTTCAACTACTGTTCCTTCTTCACTGCTTCCTACTTTTGAGGTGGTATTCCTTGGAGAAGGACATGCATGATGCTGGGAAGGGTAGGCTGGGTGAATGAGAGGAAGACCTTCAGCTATGTAGATTAACAAGGTGACTGCTGCAATGGACTCTTGTGTGTCAGCAAGTGTGAGGATGACACAGGGTAGAATAGGGTTCATATCTTTTGTTCATAGGGTTGTTATGAGTCCTGTTGTTGTTGATTGCTCTCGAGTCAAGCACGACTTGTAGCAACCTTATGAACAAAAGACCTGAAGCCTTTCTCTAACTGTCGTCATTTCTCAAAGTTCATAGAATTTCCTGGAGGCATGCTTTTTAGGAAGTGGATGCAACTCCTGCTTCCAAACACAATAACAGTGTTCCTATGTGATTAGGGAATTCCACTTACATGTTCTCTTTCATTACATAGGAAAGCTTTACCATCAAGGACTATAAGCTTGTAATGATAGAGGAGCTGAGAAATGCCCCAAAAGTTCTCTTCAATGAACTTGTATCAAAGATTGCTGGAAAGCTTTGAGGAATTACAACATCCCAGCCCCAAACAGTAACTGCCACAATGGTGTCTAGTTTGTTAAAAAGTGTGCAGATGGGACAAGATATGCAGTGTTCAGATCTGTTGTTCATAAGGTTGCTATGAGTCATAGTAGACTCAGCAGCATCTAACCACAACAATAAAAGCCCCAAAACCTACTATGCAAGCCAACATGGGAGTCGAACAGGGAAAGCATACTTTTAAGATCTCCTATTGGAGTGCTCTAGAAACGATAAATACAGTGGAACATACATGATATTTGGAAAATACATCTGGGTTTAAACATTGTCTTTTACTATGTATCCTCACCAACTGCTCCACAATAGAAGGATGAGCAGTCTTCTCCCATGTGATTTACTGCCTCTGAAAATCCATGAAAGGATCAGCTATGACTCTATGGCTCTTACTCAATGGCATGCAACAATGTATTCCTTTGAGCTTCTCACATATTGTATGATTAGACCTATGGAGAGACTGCTAAGCTACATAAAAAATATATATTCAGGTTTTTATTTATCAATGACTTGTAATAATTTTTGCCATTTGCCTGTAACTTAAACACATTTTTCTTCTTGTCTTTTGGAAGCCTATTTAATTGATGTATGTTGTTGTTGTTGTATACCCTCAAGTTGGAACTGACTCATGGCTCTTGGTTTTTCAGAGACAGTAAACTGCATAGAAGGAGACAGTCCATTCTTCTCCTGCAGAGCAGATGGCAAATTCAAACTGTGTGCCTTTGGGGTTTCAGTACAGCTTCTTACCAAGAAACCATCAGAGCTCCCAACTGATACACAGTATACCCAAATATTGGAAATGCAGTTGTGCTGCAAAAATAGGTAAGCACTATTTGAATGTGCAATCACAAACTCAAACTCATTCTCAACTCAGATTCAACTCATACCTCATGCCCTATTGGGTTTCCAAAATTCTAAATTGAATGAAAGGTGATTGTCAGCTTTTCCCTGAGAACCACTGGTAGGTTCAAACCACCAGAAAAGCATGGTCTTCAAGTTAGCAGTGAGACTCCCTATGGATTATGGCATCAGAGCTCACTGTTCAGGGAGCATTCACTAAGTGCATTGACTGAAAGCAGAGAGTACCAGAGAAATGTCTGTTTCATTACCTATGCAAAAGCATTTGCCTGTGTGGCTCACAACTTGTGGTTAACCTTGAGAAGAATGGGAATTGCAGAACATTTGATTGTGCTCATGGAAAACCTATACCTGGATCAGGAAGCAGTCATCAGAACAAAGCAAGCAAACACTACATGGTCCAAACTCAAGAAAGGAATGTGTCAGGGATGCAATCTTTCTCCATATCTTTTTTTCTCTATTATATTGGTTTGTAGATAGGCATCCTGTAGAATTGCTGTGTAGATAGGCTGTTTTGGCCCGAGGGCCTGCGGCCCTCAGGCCGGAACGGATGTCGCGGGCTTTTGGCATCTCCGATTACGGTTGCATCACCTTTGACCGATAAATATTGCTACTAAATTTCAGAGACACTGATCTCAACATAAGGAACTACCATCAGCTGATGTGTTTGAAATCACAGAAGCCATGGAAGCTTCATATATAAGTTATTAGATGGAGGGCTGGTGAAAGGGAGATAGATGTGAAGGGAGGGGGTAGAAGTGGATGGATATCCTGTGGGATGGTGAAGCAGGAAATAAGTGCGTAAAGGTGCACGTGAGAAAGGCAGGGACAACACTGACACTAAAGTTAACTCCGCAATAGGGGATATACCTTTAACTTGCTGGTCTGTCTAATACTTCTCTAA
>NW_006400037.1:353531-373149 GCF_000299155.1 Elephantulus edwardii
TTGAAGGCTGCAGTCCTTGACCCTCTGCAGCAAGTGCATGAGGTCCTCCTCAGTTTCAGCGAGCAAGGTTGTGTCATCTGCATAACGCAGATTGCTGATAGATCTTCCATCAAACTTAACGCCACGCTTCTCCTCATAGAGCCCAGCCTCTTGGATAATCTGCTCTGCATACAGGTTGAAAAGGTACGGAGATAGGACACATCCCTGGCATACACTATTCCCAATTTTGAACCATACAGTGTTGCCCTGTTCTGTTCTGATGACTGTCGCTTGGTCCAAGTATAAGTTTTGCAATAGCACAATTAAATGTTCTGGGATTCCCATTCTTCTGAGAGTCAGCCACAGTTTGTTATGATGCACCCAGTCAAACACCTTTGCATAATCAATGAAGCACAGATAGACCTTCCTCTGGTACTCCATCTGGTAATATCCATCTGATATTAGCTACAATATCCCTAGTACCACGACCCCTTCTGAACCCAGCCTGGACTTCTGGCAGTTCTCTGCTGATGTACTGTTCCAGTCGTCTTTGGATAATCTTCAGTAGAATCTTGCTTGCATGTGAAATCAATGATATTGGTCTGTAGTGTCCACACTCAGTTGGGTTGCCTTTCTTTGGGATGGGAACAAATATACTCTTCTACACCACCACAAATAAAAGGCATCAATTCTTCTATCATTCTTAGTCATTGTTCAAGTCTCCAGTGCATAGTAAGTAATTATGAAGACCCTAGCCTGGATCAGGCTTATCATAGTCTCTAGACTGACATCATTGCTCTTCACCATTCTGGAGAGGTTCTTGACAGCAGATTGTCCCAGTGCAATTAATCTTTTGATTTCCTGACTGCTGGTGCCAGGAATGTTGATTGTGGAACCAAGAAAGATGAAACTGTTAACTACCTGAATCTTCTCCGTCTATCATGATGCTGGTATCCCAGTGGTGAGAATCTGTTTTCTTGTCTTTGTGCTTCAATTCCCATTGAAGAGTTCAGTCTTTCACTTTCTACAACAAACACTTCAATTCTTCCTCAGTTTCTCTAAGAAAGGTGTGTCATCTGCATAACAGGTAAGTTGCTGGTGAGTCTTCCTTCAATCCTAATGCCAACATCTTCATAAAGTTCAGCCTTCCAGATGATCTGTTCGGCATACAGATTGAAAAGTTATGAAGATAGGACACAGGACACACCTCTGATACACTGTTTTCTTGATTTTGAGCCATACAATTTATCTTTGCTCTGTTTTTATGACTGTTTCCTGGTCTAAGTTTCTCATGAGCACAATCAAGTTTTTGGGATTCCCATTCTTTTCAATGTTAGCCACAATTTGTTGTCATCAACATAGTCCAATGCCTTTGCATAGTCAATTAAGCACAAATTGACATTCTTCTAGTACTCTCTGCTTATGGCCAAGATCCAGATGGCACTGGCAATTAATGATATCGCTAGTTCCCCATGCAGCTTTTATTTCTGGCTGTTCTCTGTTGATGTACCATACTAGTCTTTTTTTAAAAAATGTATATATTCTTGAGCAATATTTTGATTGCTTGTGATATTGTTCAATAATTTCCACACTCTGATCACCATTTTGGGGGAATGGAAATAAATACAGATCTCTTAAAGTCAGGTAGCTGTCCTCCAGATTTCTTGGCATAACTTCATGAGCACATCCAGATGTACATCTGTTTGTTGCAGTTTGTCCATTGGTATGCCATCAATTCCTGGGGCTTCATTTTTTTGCCTATTCCTTCAGAGCAACTTGCATTTCCTCCTTCATCACCATTGCTTCCTAATCATAGGCTGTTTCATGAGTTTCTTTTCTGTCAGCCAATTGTTTCTGGTACAGTGACTCTATGTACTTCTTCTATCATCTTCTGATGCTTCTTGGCCCATTCAATATTTTGTCTGTAGCATCTTTAAGTATTACAAATCAAGGCTTAAATTTGTTCTTCAGTTCCTTACCTTAAGAAATGCCAAGCAAGTTAGTCCCTTTTGATTTTCTGACTCCAACTATGCACATTTCATTGTAATATTTTGCTTTGTATTCCTGAACTGGCCTTTGAAATATTCTGTTCAGCTCCTTAAATTCCTGATTCTTCTGTTCAGTTCCTTAAATTCCATTGCTTTGGCTTCTCTGTGTTCTAGTACAATACTCAGAGTTCCTCTGACATACACCTTGATCTTTTCTTCTTTCATTGTAATGATCTTTTGCATTCTTTATGGATGGTATTTTTTATATCATCACACAGCTCTTCTGTGTTGGTGTGCATTAGTGTTCAAGGCCTCAAATCTGTTCTTGAAATGGCTGTTAAATTCAGGTGGGATAGGCTCAAGGTCTTGATTTGGTTCTTGGGGAGGTGTGTTGTTTTTTTCTTTTCTTTATATTTTTTAGCTTCAGTTTGAACTTGCACATGAATAGTTGATGGTGTGTTTCATAGTCATCATTTGGCCTATTTTTCGCAGCTGATATTGAGCTTCTTCAGTGTTTCTTTATCTGGCTCTGGTGGCCTAGTGGCAAGAAGCTGCACTGCAATCCCAAAGGCGCACAGTTCAAGGCCACCAGCTGCTACACAGGAGGATGATGCGCAATCGTCTCTGTCCAATCAATTGCTTCTGAAAACCCATGGGAGGGTCAACTATGGATCAGTTCCAACTCTATGATACATAATACCACCACAACGTTACTTTATATAGAGGGATCAATCTGACTCCTATATATTCCATCAGATGAGATCCATGTGTTTAGTCACCATTTATAGTTTTTTACAAAAGGTACTTACAATTAACAAATTATTCATTGTAAAAAATTCTACCTCCAGCCTCATTCCTGTCATTAAGTCCATATTTTCCAAATATTGAACCTTCTTTCTTGTCTCCAAGGTTTGCATTCCAGTCACCAAATATTATCAATAAATTTTCTTTGCATATTAGAGCAAAATAATAACTTATTTATGTTACTTTTTCTTTCTCAATTAAAAAGTAAATATTTTTTCCAGGTAATAATTCAGAAACTATTAGCGGTAGCAATTGAGACCCCAGATTCTCCAACTCAGATACTTACTCACACTGTTTAGAAACAAATACTGTATTTTCGTCAGCAGCTTCATTTGTTCCTTTTATTCTTCAGTAGCGGTGGTCTTTAGGCCTGGTCTTAGTTGTTTTTGGTCAAACATTCTTCTAGGTCGTGTAGCCCTGATGTGTCCACTTGCCGTATGGAGGTACTTGTGGTCGCTGTGAAGCTGAACACATTGATACTGACGTTTCAAATGCGATAACGGTTACCCAATGCGGACAGTGTTTGGTGGAGCTCCCCGATTAAAACAAACTTGGAAGGAGGAGGTGCATCCACTTCCTTAATAGCTTGCCTCCGGAAACCCTATGAACCTGGAGAGAGGATGAAAGGCACCCAAGTGTCAAGGACTTTCGTTCATAGGGTCACTGTGAGTCGCTCATGACTCGAAGGCACTTAACAACAACAACAACAGAAAAACAAAGACTCTTCTTTCCTATGGAAACTATCTTTCATTATCTGACTTTGAAAAATGACTTTTGATGGGGAAAAAGCAAAACACAATCCTATCAAACCTCAAGTTCTAAGTTTGTTATCTTATTCATAAATGTAGGCCTAAGTGTTACTGCAAGTCTGTATTTTCCACTTAACTGACTACTCCATATTTTTAGCCATTTTGTCATCTTAGTTCTCCCATTAATAAAATAGGTACAATAATGGTCATAAGCACTGAATGATCAAATGGCTTACCAAAGTTGTCAGTACAGGTAAGCAATCAATAAAAGTTCGATAGTGCAAAGTTCAATTTTCCTAGCTAACCAAATTGTTTAAATTATCAAACATTATACTTTTTAATAAAATTAATACTTTTCACTACAAACTCTTTTTACTTGCTAACATGTCATGCTTTCTAATAACTTGAAAAATTTTAGAAATTAGGAACACATTTAAAAAGGCAAAGCAACGATCTGTAAAAATCTGCCTTTTATCATGACTCTTACTTGACAGTATTACAAAAAGTCCTATTATAGCAATAAAGCACAAAAAGGAAATGAAGGGTATAAAAATTACAAAAAAAGGAGTAAGATGATCCTTTTTCACAGATGACATTATTACATAAAAATCCCAGAAATTCCACTGGAATTATTAGAACATTTTTTAAAAATGGTATGATATAAGATCAATATACAAAAATAAGTTGGATTCCTCTACATGAACAAATAGAATTCTGAAGAGGAAATCAGAAAAATAATAGCTGTATCAATAATAATAAATTTTAAAGTTAGAATCATTATAATAAATGCTTAAAGGTAAAATTACTGTTTCAAAGTAGGATATTTTCATTTATTTTGTGTTTCATTTAAAAAATCTATCTTTGCTGAAGAGTTTGTAAAATAAAAGGTTAGATTTTCTGTAAAAAAGAAAGTTTATTTCCTTCAAGTTTAGGGATGAATGAATCAATCATCTGTGCCTGGGTAGCTGAGGACAGGCCATTTTAATTGGTGATATTTTCAGGTAACAGTGATTTTTTAAAAAGGCAAGTTGTATAAAAGTTGTAGGTATTACATCTTACAGAGATATTGAACTTATTACCCAAGTATAGGTTTCGCATTAGAACGATCAAGTGTTCTAGAATTCCCATTCTTCTCAGAGTCAGCCACAGTTTGTTATGATCCACACAATCAAACGCCTTTGCATAGTCAATGAAACTCAGATACAAATTCTTCTGGTTGTCTCCTTTCAGCTAAGATCCATCTAACATCAGCTACAATATCCCTAGTACCACGACCCCTTCTAAACCCAGCCTGGACTTCTGGCAGTTCTCCGCTGATGTACTGTTCCAGTCGTTATGGAAAAACTTCAGTAGAATCTTGCTTGCATGCGAAATCAATGAGATTGTTCTACAGTTTCCACACTCTGTTGGGTCACCTTTCTTTGGGATGGAAACAAATATAGATCTCTTCCAGTCAGTTGGCCAAGTGGTTGTTCTGCATAAGCACACTCAAGTGTTCTGGTATTCCCATTCTTCTTAATGTTAGCCAAAACTTGTCATGATCCACACAGTCAAATGCCTTTGTATAGCCAACAAAGCACAGATATTCTTCTGGTATTCCTTACTTTCAGACAGGATCCATCTGACATCAGCAGTGATATCCCAGATGCCATGGCCTCTTCTAAATCCTGCTTAAACTTCTGGCAGTCCCTTATCTATGAATACAAATGTAAAAATCCTTAATAAAATCCTGGCAAAGAGAATCCAAAAGTACATAAACAAAATTTATCAAAAAATAATCAAATGGGATTTATAACATATATGTCAGGATGGTTCAACATAAGGAAAACAATAAACGTAATTCATCAAATTAATGAAGAACAAGAAGCACAATGATTCTATCAGTTGATGCAGAAAAGGCCCTTAACAAAATCCAACCCTTCTTCCTGATTAAAACACTCAGCAAAATAGGAGTGGAAGGGAATTGTTTTAATATAGTGAAAAGCATATATGCAAAACCAAAAAGCAACATCATCTCAATGGAAGGAGACTTATATGGTCCTTTGTAAACAGGGACCAGACAAAGATGCCTACTTTCACCAGTCCTATTTAAAGTTGTATTGGAAATACTTGCTAGGATAATTAATACAATAAAAGAAGGAAATAGGAGGCATCCATATGAGAAAAGAGATGGTAAAACTCTTGCTATATGCAGATAATATGATAATGTACACAGAAAACCCCAACAAAAATACTCAACAGAAAAAAGAACTATTAGACTTAATAGACCAATTTAACAGAGTAGGGGGATACATAATCAAGATATAAAAATCGATGGGGTTAGAAAGGCATAGCATAGGGGTTGCAGTTCTCCCAGCTATTAGTCCCCTGCCTTAATGCTTCTGGCCTGACCCCCATTCCAGTGTGTCCCCATCGCTGTCTTTTCCTTCAGTCAACAACAGATAGTGAAGCTTTGTCTCATGTATTTTGGGTATGTTGCTGAGAGAGATTACTCCTTGGAAAGGGTTATCATCCTAAAGATGGAGGGTCAGCAAAAGAGAAGAAGATCTTCAATGGGATGGATTGACACAGTGACTGAAGAGATGGCATGCAAGTCTGTCAGAGATAATGAGGATGGCACAGAATAGGAGATGGTTCATGTCTGTTGTTCATAGCTATGCTATGCTATATGAGTCATAACAACTCATAAGGTCACTATGAGTTTTACTGTACTTGATGGCACCTTAACAACAACAACCTTTTACATTAACCTGTAATAATTTAAACTTACATACTTCAGGAAAAAAGACTCTTTTTCCATTAATAGATACAATAATAGAAGACTAAGCTGTTGTTCTAACAAATCAAGGAAAGACTGCATAATTAAAAATCAAGAAAAGAGTGCATCAGGAATGTACCTTTCACCAAACCCTTACAATCTATATGCTGAACAGTTCATTCTAGAGGCTAAACTTTATGAAGAAGAATGTGGCATCAGGATTGAAGGAACACTCATCAAAAACCTGTGTTATACAGATGAAACAACCTTGCTCGCTTAAACTGAGGAGAATGTGAAGTGCTTGCTGCAGAAAATCAAGGACTGCAGCCTTCAATATGGTTTGCATCTCAACATGAAGGAAACAAAAATCCCCTCCACTGGGCCAATAGACATCATCATGATAGATGGAGTAAAGATTGAAGTTGCTAACATTTTCATCTTACCTGGATCCACAATCAACACCCTTGGCACCAACAGTTAAGAATTCAAATGATGACTTGCATTGGGAAAATCTGTTCCGAGGAACTTTTCCAGAGAGCTAAAGTGGACCTGATCCAAGCCATGGCTTTCTCAATTGCTTGCTATGCATCTGAGAACTGAACAATGAATAAAAATGACAGAAGAAGAATCAATACCTTTGCACTAAGGTGCTGGAGAAGAGTATTGAACATACCATGAACTACCAAGAGAGCAAAAGGGTCTATCCTGGAAAGGGTAAAACCAGGTTGCTCCGTGGAGGAAGTTGGCCACATGAAGATCGAGCTTTTTGCAGATGTTGTGCCTAAAATGGTGGAGAACTTCAGGAATAATTATTGATGTCCTTCTAGTGATGAGAAAAATTGGGAACGCTCCCTCAGGCTCCAGCAAGTTGCATGTGGTGTTCATATACTGTGGGGAGATGTGGTCCAGATCAAAACTAAATCAGGCTCCTTCTGAGTGATGATCTTGGTAAAATCACCTGGATTGGCCCCTGAGTTTTCTTCCCTGGCTGCTGTTGCTCCACTTGATCAAGAGACCTTGGGAATAACACACATTCAGGACAAAATATTTCTTTGTGCTTAAATTTATAAATATAAGTAAAAAATTTATTTGCTTTTATTTAAAAATATCAGTGAGATTTCCTCTACAGTAACAACAACAAAAAAAAACACAGATACAGAAACTGAGAAAGTAATACCACTTACAATAGTGAGCAACAAACTGAAATACTTGGGAATTAACCTAACTAGTGGCCTAGTGCAGGAGAAGGATGGAAAATCTCCTCCTGTGCCTTTGAAAACTTGCTGGAGGGCACCAATGGTTCAGTTCTGACTCAAAGGTACACAACTAGAACAAGTGGACTAGTGGTTAGAAGCTGTGGTGCAATACCAAAGGCACGTGGTTTGAATCCACCACCTGGTCCATGGGAGGAGAATGGGTAATCTCCTTCCATGTGGTGAATTGCCTCTAAACACCTGCCAGATGGTAAAAAATGGGTCTGATTTACCTGAATTTCTGATCTGTGATGTCTGTTCATTTGCCTATCTGTAAGTTTATTGAGAAGGAAAGCAATAACTTCTGAGTGCTTGGTTGAGTGGTTAAGTGAGTGTGTGTGTGTGTGTGTGTGTGTGTGTGGTTGCAGGCAGCAGCTGGTATGTGCAGCTCCACAACAAGGAAACCTGAGCTACAGAATCTGACTGAGTCCCAACCTGCAGTTCCATGGTCCAGTTATATGTTATTATGGAGACTTCACCTCCCATGTGGAGTCTGACCTCGCCCAGGATTTATAAAGATGCTCCTTAGCCAAGATGGACCAAGTTCCCACAAAGAACAAAGTCAGGCAGATATCTGTGTGGCCTCTGAATTCAGGGGCACCCCACCTTTGTCTCTCGTCTGCACCCCCTAGGCACTCCCAAAGCAATAGGGGGAGGTTCTGTTTAATACTAATTCTGCTTCTACTTTCTCTTTCCATTATCTAACCCCAGGTTTCCACTTCTTTCTGTTTTAATTCCTGTTGGACTCATTTCACGCCATATTGAGTGCCTCTCAGTCAGAATTGATGACTACTGAACTGATTAGTTCAGAATTTCTCTAAGGGATTCTCCTGGAAGATACAGAGTTAAAATGTCTGCCACTTGCCTCTGTATCCTTTGCAAGGTGGAAGACTTCCTTTGATGTTGACTAGCCTTCGAAAAGCACTGTAGTTACTACAAACTCTGGTCATCTTGACCAGTTTCATTATATTAATTCCTGGCTTGTTCTCACCCAGAGCATTCACCTTTGGGTATGCCACTGCATCGTCTCCAACACAACCCTGTGTAGGGTCCTCTTCAGCCAACCCATCCTCCTTGTTCCCTCTTTCCTGAAGCCTGAAGGAAACAGTGAAAAAAAAACACTTTGTTTCCGAAATAGTGAAAAAGCTGTTAGGTGTTTCATTCAGAAGTGTTCATTTCATAATAAGGTGTGGGAATACAGAGGATATTGTGTAAGAGCCCTCCTCAGGCATCTTCTGTCACTACTGTCTTCTAGCTACAAACCAATTTTTTCCTTTGCCTTCAGGGCAGAGGAGAGAAGTTCAAGTTATATTGCACTTACCCAGAGAACTTGTTGTTATGTGCAGTGAAGTCGCCTGCAACTCATTGCAATCCTATGTACAAGGGCCCTAAATCCTGCTCTATCCTGTGCCAACCTCACTGTCTCTGACACACCTACTCCTACCACCCCAATCACTGAATTGATCCATCTCATCGAGGGACTTCCTCTCCTGTGGTGTCCCTCAACTCTCCCAAACATGATATCCCTCTCCAAGGACTGGTCCCTCCTTGCAGCATGCCCCAAGTATGTCAGATGAAGCCTCAGAATCCTTGACTCCAAGGAGCAGCCAGGCTTCACCCTCTTCAGGACAAACCTGTTTGTTCTCCTAGTAGTCCATGGTATATTCAACACTCTTCTCCAGCACCACAGCTCAAAAAACATGAATTCTTTCTTTCATCGCTAGTCACTGTCCAGCTCTCTGATGCACAGCACACAATTGCGAAAACTATAGCCTGGATCTGGTGCACCTTAGTCTCCAGCCTGATGTTGTTGCTTTTCAGTACTTTGGAGAGTTCCTTGACAGCTAACTTTCCCAATGCAATTTGCCTTTTGATTTCCTCGCTGCTGGTACCAAGAGTGTTGACTGTGGAGCCAAGTAAACTAAAACTGTTAACTATCTCAATCTCTTCACCATCCACACTGATGCTATCAATTGGCCCATAGGAAAAATAATTGTTTTCTTGATGTTGAGCTTCAATCCATATTAAAGGCCTTCTGCAGCAAGCATTTCAGGTCTTCCTCAGTTTTGGCAAGCAGGGTTGTATCATGTGCATAATGCAGGTTGTTGATGACTCTTACACCAATCCTGATGCCACATTCCTCCTCCTACAGTGCAGCATCCCAGATGATCTGTTCTGCACACAGACTGAAAAGTTGTGGAGACAGAATACATTCCAAATGGACCCCCTTCCCAATTTTGAAACATGCAGTATCCTTGCTCTGTTCTGACGAGTGCCTATTGGTCCAATTATAAGTTTTACACAAACACAATCAAATGTTCTGGGATTCTCATTCTCCTCAGAGTCAGCCATAGCTTGTTGTGATCCACACAGTCAAAAGCCTTTGCATGGTCAATGAAGCACAGATAGACATTGCTCTGGTACTCTCTGCTTTCTGCCAAGATCCATCTAACATTCGCTATAATATCCCTAGTACCACGACCTCTTCTAAATCCAGCCTGCACATCTGGCAGTTCTCTGTTAAAGTGTTGCTCCAGTCATTTTTGGATAATTTTCAGCAGAATCTTGCTTGCATGTGATATTAATGATATTGATAATTTCTGCAGCTTGAACTTCCTCCTTCATCACCACAGGTTCTTAACTCGTGCAGTATTTCATGAAATTGTTCTTTGTCAGCCAATTCCTTTTTGTACAATGACTCTGTATTCTCCTTCCATCTTCTTTTAATGTTTCCTGGATCATTCAACACTCTACCCAAAGCATCTTTAACGTATTGCCACTCGTGGCTTGAATTTGTTTTTCAATTCCTTCAGTTTGAGAATCACTGAGTGAATTTGGCCCTTTTGATTTTCTAACTCCAGTTCTTTGCATATTTCATTATAGTGTCTTGCTTTGTCATCCTGAGTTGCCCTTGGAAATTTTCTGTTCATCTCTTTTAATTTATTGGTTTCTTCCATTAGCTTTGGCTTCTAGGTGCTCCAAAGCAATATTCAGAGTGTCATCTGACAGCCTTCTTGGTCTTTTCTTCCTCAGAACTCCTAATATGCTCCTGGTACTCCAGGAATCAGGCCCTGGCAGCAGTTATGAACCTGACAGAGGCAAGTGGGACTTTATGTTTCCCTTCTAGAGCTCTGCACTAGCTCATTCTTGTTCAACCTCCATGCTGAAAACTTCCCTTTCTGTTTAATACACTGAATTGAAATCTAAACGCCACTGAAATTCCAGCTAGAAGAATTAAACTCTGGTCTCTTCCAATGTTACTTGAACTCCTTATCCTCAGTTAGGATGTTATCTGAATGTTTCCTCTCCAAGTGATACAAAAAAACCCTAACCTAGTGCGATAGAAAGAGCAAAGCACTCTGATTTTTAATTTCTCTAGCCATTCACCAATAACTAGGAGACCTTCTAAGTCCCCACCTATCCTGCCCATCCAGGAAACTTCTTAATCCTCCATAAGGATGAGTGAATCCTCTCTGCTGATAAAAAGTTACCCTGGAATATCACCCAGGAACCACTCAAGAAAGATATGACCAATTACAAGAAATTATGCCAGTTAGCCAGCCTGAGTGGACCTCCAACATCACTGCATGTCTCCAGTTATTAGATGCTTGCCACCAGCTTTATTGTCAGGTCACCAAGCAACATCTCAGAAAGCTACCAATGTTAGCAGAATTGTTGAATTAATAAAAGGTCCAGAAAAATCCCCAGGAGCATTTTTTGAAAGACTCTGTGAACAGTAAAGTCTCTAACCTTGCCTTCGTTTCTCAGTCAGCCACCGGACATGTGTACATAGCTCCAGGGGCATGAGGGGTTTCGCTGTTGTGAATACTTATCAGCTTTTAGAAACCTTCTGCAATATGTTGATAACCTACCTGCTTCTTACTGTAGACACTGATGTCTACTGCCTGCAAGACAGGCAAATTTCTACACTTGCTATAAGGGGGTGTGGAGGAAGCCTACAGTGTCTCTCAAAAGGACAAAAATATGTCAGCAGTTACCTTCTTAAACTTTAAACTCATGTAGTACCCAACAACTAACAACAGACCAGAAAAATACTAACCTACATATTCCAGTGCCAGTCACTAAAAAGAGCTCCAAGAGTCTCTTAGAAAGTCAGGGTATTTCATACAAGGGTCTCTGGAAATGGCAAACTCACTTTACACGGCTACAATACACTCAAATCAGCCACTAATCTGAGGTAAGGAAGAGCAATATGCCCTCAATACCCTGAGACCAAAATTAGTCAGTGCTCCTGTATTGGTATTGCCAGATGTAAGAAGACCTTTCTGCCTTTTTGTCCGTAAGTGTTCTTGAGTAGCAAAAAGAGTGCCAATCCAGAACTTGGGGCCTTGGACATGCCCCATCACTTACATTTCAAAGCAACTGTACCCAGTTTTCCAACACTGGCTGGGCTGCCTGCAGTAAAGAGCCACAGCTGCCCTGTTAGTAAATGAAGCTGATAAATTAACTTCAAAGCAAGACCTCAGCTTAACAACCTAGCAAACCATCCAGACCCTCCTCTACAGAGTGAGGGTAAGTGGTTGACCAACGCTCAACTTACTCAATTTCAAAGCCTAATCCATACATTCTCTTCATCATCACCAGAACTGTAAATCTAGCTACTCTGATCCCAGACTCTTAAGACAGGGTGGAAAAATTTGTAAACAAGTTCTTAAAAGCAGAAACCCTGTTCTGTTCACTGATAATAGTAGCTTTATGAATGAAAGAACTCTAAAGGATGGAGGTGCTGTCACCACAACCAACACTTCCTATGGCCAAAAACTTATCCCAGGCAGCTTTAATCCAGGAAGCTGAGTTTTTTACCCTAATTTGGTCACTTGAGTAAACTGAAAGTAAAACTTGATATCTATACTGATAGTCATTATACCTTTACAAGTGTACGTACACATAAACAATTTTACAAAGAAAAAGGGGCTCCTCACTGCTGCTAACAAGACTATCAAAGATACTTCTGAAATGTTAAGCTTCCTAAAAGCTGGGTGGTTGCTGTCAAAGGTGACAAGGACGTCATACCGGAGGAGCACTCCTGGCAAAAAGAAATTGACAGGCAACCCCTTCAGCCCTGCAGGCTGCTCTTGATGTTGCAGCCACCCACACAGCTCACCTAAATCCTTTTGGCCCCAGTCCTACCAGACAACCCTGAATATTCAGAAGCTGAAAAAGATGTTGCAAAACAAAACAATAAACCCCCCACCTTAGTCAAAGGATGATAAGACCTGCAGATTCAAGGATATTTATTCCTAAAGCTGTAGATTGCCAGACAACCTGTAGAAGTAAATTTTACTGAACTCAAGCCAGCACCCCTCAGTTATAAATACCTTCTTGTAACTGTGTGCACCACTGTAGATGAGTTGAAATTCTCCCAGGAACACCGAGATAGCTAAAGAAGTTGTAAATCTTCTTTATGGAAAATAATCCATCGGTACTGGTTGTCACTCAATTGGCTCAGACAATGGCCCTAGTTTTGTGTCTAAAATCTCGCAAACTCTCTCCAAAACTTGAAAACTACATACAGCCTGTGAGTCTCCGCATTCAGGACAAGTGAAAAGAATAAATAGAAACTTTGAAATCACCCTATGCTTCCATCCTCTGCCTCCTTAAATCCTCATACTCATTCTACAATTACTGTTTTATACAGTATTTGTCCTTGTGGGACTGAGTTAGTTCACTTAGCATAATGCTCTCCAGTCCCTCCCAAGTTTGGTAGTAATTTACAAAATGATTTCTCCAACATGCTGCATAGTATTCCATTGTGTGAAAATACCATAATTTCTCAATCCACTAATTTGTGATTGTACATCTGGGCTGTTTCCATTTTCTTGTGATGGTGAATAACGCTTCTATGACCATTGGTGTATAAGTGTCTATTTGTGCCTCAGTTCATTTTCTTGGGGTATATTCCAAGCAATGGAATAGCTGTGAGGCTGGGAAGGATTAATCACGGGGCTGCAATATTTGATGGGTGGAAGGGCGAGGAAAATGGGAAGGATCTGGTATGAGAAACAATGTATTCAAATTTTGTAAATAAATTAGTATAAAAAATAATGTAAAGTAGAATATATATGAATGATTGTATGAAACACAATGTAAATTAAAGATTGTATATAGCACAATGTATATGAATGAAACATACTGTAAAGGTATTATTACATAAAAATCAATAAAAAGTATTAAAAAATTTTAAAAATCACCCTAGCAAAGTTATTTCAGGAAACCTAGCCATATTGGTCAAGTAAATCTTGTTGATTAAAGATTTAAAGTAATTTTACAATTAATAAATAATGTTAACATCATTATTTCAGTGTTTGCAGTAGCACAAAAATTGAGAATTTATGTGGGATTTCCTCAGTATTGTACGTGCTTACTCAAGTCAGTGAGTAATTGAATTCTTACTTGCAAAATGTTTAACCCGCCTTTCCTATCATACTTAAAGAGCAACACATAATTTCTGATCATTTTTTATAACAATGAAAGTATTTATCTTGCCTGAGCTCATGCTTATCTTAAAAAGCTAGGTGATTTCAACCCCTCAGAAACTACCACTTGTCAAACTTTTCAACCAGAAACTCAGTTCTGGTTAAAATGTAAAAGAAAGAAAAAAGAAAAAAACTTTATAGCCTGTGTGAAATAGACCATGACAAGTTATCCTGACTTCTCTCACTGCAGTCAAAACTACTAGACCTGTAGATTTGCTTCTCACTAGTGAAAGCAGCACTAGAGTCCCCACAGTGGACTGTTAAGGCAGGATATACACCACTCAAGGTAAAGTTCACCTTTCAATGTCAACTACACCATGCTGATACAGTTGTAAAACCTATGGAACCATTAGCTGAGTTGTAGGATCCTCTCTTCCATCAGCATCTAGCTCTACCCTGCACTCCTCCTTTGTCTCATCACCAGCCACCAGCTACAGTCCTGCCAACCACTCCGGTCTCCATATTCTCTGCAATGGACCTGTTCCTCAACATAACCCAACCTGGACTTGCCACTGATTCTTGGTTTTGCCTGTGTGCTAAGTCACACTGTCATGTTGGTCTAAGATTACTCAATTGACCTTTTTTATATATAAAACCTTCTCATTCTTGATTCTTCCTAATCTATTTTGTCCCTAATAGCACTTAGCTAGCTTGTACAGACTGCCTCACAGGATGTCTTCAAAGATCACTAGTAATCAAGCCTATGTGTCATGGTCCAAGTTCTCCCTCAAATGTACGTTTAGAGTGGCCAAGAGAGACTAAAATTCATTAATTTTCCAGGCCTATATTTTGCCAAACACACTTTCCCTGTAATACCTATTCTTTTAGCTTTCAGCATTACCAGATCAGCAGCTCTTTCCACTGCAATATGAGTAGAAAGAGACACGCAAGCATCTTAACAGCCTTCAGTGCACCATTTCCCTTTTGCATAGCTAAGTTAAATCTCTAACTGAAGTTAAACTCCAGAACTGATGAAATTTACACTGTTTGTCTCCAAGAGAGGTTGTATGCTGTCTTAAGAGAAACATGCTGTTTTTCTATCAATCGGTCAAGTGTTATTATTAATATTTTGAAAAATTTCAAAAAATAACCTTGAAATCTAACAAAAAACCCAGATAGTTTTAGTATCAGAAAATGTTTAATTAAAACCCTTAGTTAACTTTCTCGCTGACTGGAATCTCAAAACCAATAATATTTCTCTTCTTCCTCCTCCTAATTAAACCATGCATCCTTAATCACATAATTCAGTTTGTTCAAACTCAGATTCAGTCTGTTAAACTTCTGTTCTTATGTCAGTATTATGAACCCCCAGAGACTGAAGAGACTGAAGTTACTCAATGGTTTGAGGGTGTAAAACAGAAGGAGGGGATGGAGTAGCAGTTTATATGTTAAGCATTAGAGAAGCCATATTATATATGTTAGCATTGGAGAAACATTTCGTTCTGACAACCATTTTAAGAAGTGTATACCTCAA
This sequence comes from Elephantulus edwardii, assembly GCF_000299155.1. Taxonomy (NCBI): domain Eukaryota; kingdom Metazoa; phylum Chordata; class Mammalia; order Macroscelidea; family Macroscelididae; genus Elephantulus; species Elephantulus edwardii. Next base: position 369,034 of record NW_006400037.1, read on the forward strand.
TAATTCTAACAATAATATGTTTTTCTGAGTTTTTGTGTTCTAGTACAGGTTGACACAGCTTGTTTATTACACCCTGACTACATCCGGTACCTGGCCTTTGGCCTGGACACCCTTGAGAAGTCAGAAATAATACTGACTCCTGAATGTGAAGAAATCTCAACTGCCAACCACAACGAACTTTATGTTGTATTGATTAGGTGATGCTCTTTCACTGCATACAATACAGTTTTGTTGGCCCCTAGATTTTGACTGTTTAGAATCTTTCATTTTCTGCCATAACAATTTTTCCCTATGTCTTACATGTTTCTTTTTTATCACAAAAGTGTTTAGGCTTAAAATGCACCCTACCCTGATATAGTCTTATTAGATCAACAAAGAAACCCATGTTTTCAAATAAAATTACATCCAGAATAGAGGTTAAGATTGCAACAAGTTCTTTGTGTTTGTGAACACTATTCAATTCACAACATGAGATTATTTTCTGAAGTCTCCTCAGATTTAAATAATTAGAAAGAGTACTCTGTAAACCAAAAAGTCTTTACAAATAGCAAAGAGTCAACACTTAGAAAATATCTGAGAAATTTTGAAGAGAAGGGAAAGAATTGAGAGAAAGATGACTGTTGATAATATACACTCATCTTTCTATGTCAAATTTTAAACTATGTGATTTAAAATAAAGTTGTGCATAAATAAATAAAGGACTGCATTCTTTTTCCATTCCTACTTAATCTACATATTGAAGAAATCATTCAAGAAACTGGATGTTTGAAGAAGAATTATTCTTCAGGATTGGAGGAAGACTTTGTATTATGCAGATGACAACAACTTGTATTAGACATATGGCATAATCTTGCTTACTGAAAGTGAGGACAGAAGATTGAAGACTATAGCCTTCAGTGTGGATTACATATCAATACCAATAAAACAAAAAAATCTTCGTCACTGGGTCAATAGGTAGCATCATGTTAAAGGGAAAAATAATTACTATTTTCAATGATTTCATGTTGCTTGGATCCACAATCAATACCCTTGGGAAAATCTGCTCTCGAGGACCTCTCTAAGATGTTAAGGAGCTACAATGTTAGTTTAAAGATGAAGGTGGTCCTGATTCAAATCATGGTCTTTTCAATAACTTTCTGTGCATCTGGCAGTTGTCCAATGAATAAGGATGACAGAAAAATTAATACTTTTGAGCTGTGATGTTGGAGAAGAGTACTGCATATCTCATAGACTGCTAAATGGCAAATATATGTTGGAGAAAGTGCAACCAAGTGCCCTTTAGAGGCAAGGATAGTGGAATTTTGTCTCATAAACTATGGATAGGTTGTTAGGAGGGGCCAGTCCTTGGAAGAGGACACCATGCTAGGAAATATGGAGATTCAGTTAAACAGAAGACTTTATACAGGATGGATAGACATAGTAACTGCAGTAATAGGCTTGAGCATATTAGGAATAATAAAGATGGCACAAGATAAGACAAGGTTCACATTCATTGATCATTGGATTGCTATGAATCAGTCAACTCAGTGGCACTTAACAACAACTACAATCACTTTATATCAACAATGGTTTTATATCCATAAATTCAGAAGCATCAATAGAGTGTTATCTTATAATTCCAAATTTTTCTCTCCATAGGCTTATAATATTTTCTGATATTCTATAATTTTCATAATTTAAACAAGTATTATATACATCTTCAACCGATTCATGGTTGACCTCCCAGTGGGTTTTCAGAAGCAGTAAATTGCATGGGAGCAGATTGCCCACCTTCTTCCTATGGAGCATGCCTTTAGGATGACAGTGCAACACTTTACCACGAAGTTATCAGAACTTGCTACTTACATCAGGAAAAACTGTTAAACATTCTTTTTTGTGTTTTCTATTCTTGAGCTTTCCTTTCTATGAACTTTTAATAAATATAAACACTCTGTTCTCTTCTAAATCACATTTTAAAAAGGAGATTCTACAATTAAGTAATGAATGATATGCTAGCAAAATCCTTCTAAAGATTATCTAAAAATGACTGGAACAGTACATCAACAAAGAACTACCAGAAATACAATCTGGGTTTAGAAGAAGTCATAGTACTAGAGACATTACCAGATGGATCTTGACAGAAAGCAAAGAATACTGTGTTTTCTTGACTGTGCAAAGACATTTGTGTGGATCACAGTAAATTATGCCTAATCCTCAAAGAATGGGAATCCCAGAACACTTGATCGTGCTCATCTAAAACTTATGCTTGGTCCAGGAAGCAGTCCTCAGAACAGAGCAAGGAAACACTGAATGGTTCGAAATTAGGAAAGGAGTGAGTTAGAGATGTATCCTGTCTCCATACCTTTTGAATCTACATGCAAAACAGAAAGTTTGGGAGGCTGTGGTTTATGAAGTGGAACATAGCATCAGGACTGGAGAAAGATTCATCAACAAGCTACATTATAGAGATAACACAGCCTTGTTTGCTGAAACTGAAGTGGACCTGAAATGCTTGCTGCAGAAGTTCAGGAATTGTAGTCTTCAATATGGATTGAAGCTCAACATCAAGAAGACAGAGATTCTCACCACTGGGCCAATTGGCAGTACCATGATGAATGTTGAAGTGACAGAGGTTATTAACAATTACAGCTTGCTTGGCTCCACAATCAAACTCTTGGAACCACAAGTCAGGAAATTAAAAAAAAACCCAAAAAACCAAATTGCACTAAGAAAATCTGCTGCCAGGGACTTCTCGAGTCCTGAGAAGCAATGATGTCAGTCTAGAGACTAATGTATGCCTGATCCAGGCCACATGGTTTTTGCAATTACTTACTATGCATTAGAGAGCTGAATAAAGACTAAGGATGACAGAAGAAGAATTGATGCCTTTGAATTTTGTTGCTGGAGAAGAATCTTGAACATACCATGGACTGCGAAGAAAACAAATATGTCTGTCTTGGAGAGGGTGAAACCAAGTTTCTCCTTGGAGGCTAGAATTTTTGAAGCTCTGTTTTAATACTTTTGGCACATGGCCAGGTAGGACTGTTCCTTGGAGAAGGACATCATGCTCTGAAGGGTGGAGGGACAGCACAGGAAAGGAAGACTCCAGATGGGATGGACTGATACAGCAGCTGGGGCAATGCAGGTTAGCTGTGTCAGAATCAGTGAGACTGGCTCAGGCCAGACTTCAGAGCTGTTATACAAAGAGTCTGTATGATTCGCAGCCAACTCAATGGCACATACCAACAACAACTATTAAGCAATAACCTCCTTTTCACTCACATTTTCTCCTGTAACAACTAAATGTTTTTTTAACATGGTCTACCAGTATAGAAATATGCCAGTAGAAGAAAACTGTTACAGACTCTTTATTTGAAAGATCATTCCTTTATTTTACGCTACGCATCAGAGAGAGTTGGGGAACCATTTTCTAGGATTTCTATGAGGTGTTTTTCATGTAAGAAACATTGAGAGTTAAATGAACTTAGTTCTTCAGCCTGATTGTCAAATATGTGACCACTTACTGTCATCATAGGAGAGGGGTGGGACAGAAAGAAAGCAGAAAAAGAACATGAAAAAAAGAACTTCAAGTTCAGGAGGAGAAAGCTCTGATTTCTTCAAATGCTCAGTTCAGCACCCAAGGAGGTTGTTGTTCACTTGCAGCAAAGAAAACACCATGTATGCTTTTGCTGCCAATTACCTGCTGAGAAGTCAATGCTGAACATCCTGGCTGAAGGCTGGCTACCAATGGGAAATGGCAAAGAGGCCTACTGCATCAACACAGAGCAGGAAAGCAATCCAAATTTACCACTAGGACTTACACTGTTCTGGTGGCTTTTGAAAATCCTATAAACACTAAAAAATTCAGAAAATTTAGACAAATTTCACACAGGCAAAATTATGTATCTGACTTTAAGAATACATAGTCTCTAAGCTCTTAAGTAGTAATTTAAAAATACATTTTAAAAAATCAATCTGTGGTATAATTTATACCACATACAACTGCTACTTTCATGGCAAAGTGAGGGGGCAGAAGTATTTGGTAAATTAACTTGATTTAGAAAATTTAAATTATAGGAGAAGATCTTCACCCTGAAACCCACAGCGTCCCTTTTCAGCAGGAAGTAGCTAAGAGAA
>NW_006400037.1:374988-383329 GCF_000299155.1 Elephantulus edwardii
CTTTGGACATGTTGTAAGGAGAGACAGGTCTTTAGAGAGGGACTTCATGCTGGGTAGAGTAGAGGGACAAGCACAGGAGGGGAAGACCCTCTATGAGGTGGTTTGATTCAGTGACTGGGGTAATCGGGATGGGTGTGTCAGAGGCAATGAAATTGGCAGAGGATAGAGCAGGGTTTAGGGCGGTTGTGCATAGGGTCGCTATGAGTCGCAAAGGACTCCAGGGCACATAGTAACAAAGTAGCAACTTCAAGTAGTTCCATATAAATATCAATCATTTTTTCAATTCATTCAATTATTCTTTGAATATCCAATAATTCTTGTTCTGAGTGCTGGTACGGCAAAAGTAATTAACACACAATCACTGGTTGGTCAATAGCTGAGGAAGACAAATTTCGATTCCCCTGAATAACAGAAATTCTAAAAATTTTTCATAAGTTAAAAGACAAAGAGACGAATAAACTTTGGAGAAATAGTCAGCCAACTACTTTTAGAAATATTTTCAAAAAATTATTTCAGTATCACTGGAGGCCCTTTAATGTACTCCTTTGTCTACTTTGCTTGTTCTGTTACAAGTTTAATTAGAAAATAACATACTGTGTTAAAAAACAAAATGTGCTTGCATAATTATTTTTCTATTTTTCAATAATTTCTAAGCTAAAAAGACATACTATGGTAGATAATTCTTCCTTTATTTGATTTTCCCTACCTGAGCAATTTGAAGATCATCCAAATTCTAAACTACTAAAATTGAGAAATTAGAGAGTATTCAGAAAGTAGAATCAAATGGGAATTCTTGTCATTATAGCAGTCCAAAGTGAAGGCTGCATAGTGGAGTGGACTTGAGGATAGGAATTGCATAACAATGAAAGAGTTTTTCTTTTCTTTTCAAAGAGAAGAATGAATGGGGGCGGGGAGAGGTGATTCAGGAGAAAACTGCAACAGTGAATGACTGGAAACCCTAAGTCTCTGTAAACTTTTATAAAAATTAATTTTTAAAAAAGATATACTCACTCTTCTGTTTATTGTTTAATTGATATATATCACCTCTGATGTCTCTGCTTGGACCTCCCACATCTAGGATTTTTCAATTAGCAGCCTGAAGTTGTGTCCACTCGACTAGATTTAGTAACTCAAAATCAATTATACAAGCCTGACCACCACTGAGTAGAAAACCAGAATAACAACCATCAGTGTCAAGTCAGACTATAGACAGCAATCAGTTTTCTACTCAGTGCATTCAGAGTACAAAACAAGAACAAAGGACTTAATTTTACTCTTCAAAGGAAATCAGATGATGGTTTTGCCATGACCTTTCCATAACAGCCCACTAACACTGTGTATGAAGCTTTCATGAAAGAAATGGAAGGGCTAAGCTGCCAGCTTTTGATGGCAGAACAGGCTTCTGTTAATTAATTGAGTCATTTCCATTGTGGGGCACTTGGCCAGAACTACCACATATAAGAAAGGACATTTCATTAAAAAGATATCCATTCTTCAAACAGTACTGGTAACATATATTCACTTTCATAACCATATTCAGCTTGGTTTTTTCCCCTTCTCTATTTCTTTTAAAATATGACAGAGAATTTTTAGTTAATCACATGAGGTTTTCTTTAAACTTTTTTATCTATTCATTTTGTTAAAATTAATTTGTTTTGACTCTCTGGTATTCGGTGACACTGGAGTAGAAATTTCTAAGAAACCAGTATGCTGCACTCTGTCTGGACTTTTGTGTTCATATTATTTTTAATTTTTTCCAAGATTTTACTTGTGAAATTGGTCACAACTTCATTTCCAATTACAGAGCAAGACTATGGGATGAAGATTGTATAATTATATAGTTAAAATTATTTTACACACTGACTTCTAGTTTATATCTTTCATGAAGAAAAATATTCCACACCAGAAATTAAAAAAAATAAAAATAAAGAGCACATGTATGGTTGAGAGAAGATAATGAATGAATTAATGTTTGTTCAATTGTCCTTGATGGTTCCAGGCAAAAATGGGCCTTTGAAATGCCTCTTAGCAATTTCCTAAGGTCAGTGATAATGCTTAGTTCATTGCTACCACCAGCAACTTTCCTGACATGGGGCACAGTGAATATCTTCAAATAAATGACCACATCTATGATTCCTCTTGCTGAATCATAGAGGCAGTGCTATATCTCTACTCTTTTTTCCTGCCTCCTTTCTGAAACTCACAGAAGTTCAGAATTTGCATAATCAATTACAATTTCCATACTAAAAAGATGGGAAACCAAAGTTGATCTGAAAGTTTTTAAAGAATAAATGCTCTAATAGATGCCCTAATGCTCTAATTCTTTAATGATTTGAAAATTACTTGGGAAATAATACTTATTTTTATAATTTCACTAATCTAGCAACATATATAACTTGTTGTTCTGTGTCACTGAGTTGGAATATACTTATAGATGGCTCTGCAGTGGATTTTCAGAGGCTATAAATCACACTGGAGGTGACTTCCCTTCTTTCTCCCACAAAACTACTGTTTAGGTTTGAATTGCATGTGTTTGGGTTGGCAGTGCAGCTCCTTTCAGACTAGATCACCAGAGCTCCTTGCATATATTTTGTTGTTATTATTAAGTCCTATTGAGTTTACTATGACTCATAGTGACCAAATGAACAGCAGATCTGTACTTCACTCTGTCCTGTGCAGTTCTGACCGTCTCTGATATACTTGATTCTATTCTTATAGCCACTGTGTTAAACCACTTTTCCAAGCAAGGTTTGTTTTTCCCCGAGAACTGAAACCTCCCAACAACGTGCCCATATATTTTAGACTCTGCAAAATAGAAAGTAAATCTAAATTGAGTGGAGAGGAAAACATAATCTGCTGCAAGTATATAGTTTGGACAGACTTGAGAACCCAGAAATGGACCCATCTATCTAATTTCAATTGATATTTGACAAGGAAATCAAACCTATCAAATGGGGAAGTGACAACCTCTTCAACAAATAGTGCTGGCAAAACTGGGCTGTTAACTGCAGAAAGTTGAAATAGGATCCACATCTGACACCACACACAAAAAATCAACTCAAGGTGGATCAGAGACCTGAGAATAAAGCCCAAAACTATAAAGTTTATGAGAGACAAAGTTGGACCAAGCTTAGAAGGCCTAGTATATGATATAAAGGGACTGCCAAATATAGCCAAAAATGCACAATCTGAGGAGGATAAAGCTGATGAATGTGACCTTCTAAAGATTAACACTCTGTGCTCATCAAAAACTTTTTTCCAACAGGGTGAAAAGAAAACCTACTGGGGAAAAACATTTGGCAATATCATTTTAGACAAGGGTCTCATATGAAAAGTCTACAAACTCCTACAGGGTCTCCACAAGAAAAAGACTGATAACACAATTACAAAATGGGCAAAGGACTTTTCACAGAGAGAGACTAGAATGACCAACAGACACATGAAGAAATGCTCAAAATCACTATCAATAAGAGAGATGTAAATCAAAACCACAATGAGATATCATCTTACCCCAGTAGCAGTGGCAACGTTTAGCAGGGGAGCAAGTAATAAATGTTGAAGAGAATGTGATGAGATAGGAACACTTTTACATTGTTGATATGATTGTAAAATGGTACAACCACTCTGGAAGGTGGCTTGGTGTTCGATCAAAAAGCTAAACATAGAAATTCCATATGACCCAGCTGTTCCACTGCTTGGAATATACCCTGAGAAAATGAGAACTGAGGCACAAACAGAGACTTGTATGCCAATATTCATAGCAGTGTTATTCATCATAGCAAGAACATAGAAACAGGCCCAGATACCCAACCACAATGGAATGGATTGAGAAATTATGGTACATTCACACAATGGAATAGTATGCAGCACACAGGAGCAATGATTTTGTAAATTACTACCTAACATGGGAGAGACTGGAGAGCATTATGCTCAGTGAACTAACTCAGTCTCATAAAGACAAATACAGTAGAAGACCATTATTGAAGAAAAATTACAAGGATCCAAGGGGTGGGGCATGGGGTGTTTTAATTTTAGTATCACACAATTTGATGGATGGAGGGAGGAGTGAGAGGGTAAAGGAAAGGGGAAAGGTATCATGTGAAATACAATGTACATGAACTTTATAAACTTTGCAAGTAAACCAGTATAAAATAAAATAAAATTTTAAAGAGAATTTTAAAACAAGAAGAGCTACAGAGAGGAAAAGAGGATAGTACCATGAAGGAAGAATTACCAAGAATGGAACATGTCATTTTTTTACTTGGATTTCTACAAAAGAAAGCTCATTGACATCTGAGAAGGCCAAGAGATATGGAGACCTCCAAGGAACACTGTACCTACAGATGCTCTAGGACATAAAGACCTTCCTTCAGAACCAATACAGAGACTGCGCCTTCCTCTAGAGTTGGCATCTTGAATTTGGTTTTCTGGCCTCTTACACTGTGACAGAATAACTGTGCCTGCTAAAGCAACAAAGAAAAACAAACAAACAAACAAACAAACAAACAAACAAGCCCTATCTATATTGGATCAATTTGCCTTAAGAAGCACTGAATTTATGCTAATGAGCGATGAACAACTCAGAAAAGAAAGGTGAGAAAGATAATACAACTCAAAGAATGCAATGAATTTCACTAAATTGTACACATATAGACTATTGAGTTGGTATGTTTTGCTGTATATATTATTAACAACAGGAATAAAAGTTAGATGAAAGAAAAATTAAAATAAAAATTAAAAAAAAGAAAATGCTAGATGTTTAGACACAAAGTAAGGAATTTCATATTGATAAATGTATGCAACAAGAAAACAAAAATTCTTACCACTGGTCTAATAGACAGTGTGTCATAATGGATGGAGAGGAAATTGAAACTGTCAACAGCTTCATCTTGCTTGGATCTACAATTAACACCCTTGGTACGAGCAGTCAGGAAATAAGGAGACACACTGCACTGGGAAAATCTGCAGTTAGGGACTTTTCCAAATTATTGAGAAGTACTGATGTCAGTTTGAGGACTAAGTTGTGTCTGATTCAGGCCATGGTTTTTCCAATTACAAGATATGTATCCAAGACCCGGACAATGAATAAGTATGACAGAAGAAGAATTGATGCCCTTGAGTTGTGGTGTTGAAAAAGAGCATTGAAGATTCCATGAATGGCTATAAAAGGAATAGATATGTCTTGGAAAGGGTGAAGCCAGAGTGCTCTGTAGAGGCAAGAATGAAGAAGCTTCATCTCATGTACTTCGGACATATTGCTAGGAGGTACTATTTCTTAGAGAGAGACATGATGTTGGGAAGGGTGGAGGGTCGGTGAAGGACAGGAAGACCCTCAACCAGGTGGATTGACAAGATGACTGCTGCAATGGGCTCTTGTGTGTCAGGAAATATGAGGAAGGCATAGGACAGGACTAAGTTCAGATCTCATTAGGTCACTATGAGTCATACTTGATGGCACCTAACAACAATAACAATATGTAATCTTTACAACAACATTGAACAGTAAATAAATGTACCCATTTAGAGATGAGGAAAGTCAGAGAGGTTAAGCCAGTTCCTTAAGGTCATGCAATTTTAAGAACCTGAATACAAATCTATTTGGTACATAGGCCTTTCAGAACCAAAAGAAATTACAGAATTTCATTGATTAAAAGATATCACCTATTATGAGATTAATTTATTATTAGCAATTATAATTAATGGTTTCTCCCTAAAAAATAAACCATTAAATTAATACTAACAAATAATGTTATGAATTGGTAACATGGTACAATTATTATAATTAAATGACATCTTTCCAATGCAATAACACATCCAACAATGTTTAAGCTTTCTTCCTATTCAAAATGTTGGAAAAATTCTTTTGAAGCAATTTTAGTCATTGATCATTGAATATTAATTACTGTGATGTAATGACTTCCATCACTTTCACTCCTTATCTTTGCTTCTTGGCATAACTGTCTTTTAGTGAAACATTTGTTATAAATGAAAAGTTTCAGGAAAGGAGATACATCACAGTACCCAAAGTGTTGTTCTTGTTGCTATTGTTGTTGTTGTTGTTGTTATGTGCTGTCAAGTCCATTGCAACTCATAGCAGCCCTATGTACAACAGTCCTAAACCCTACTCTATATCCTGGTCCAGTCGCACTGCCTCCGACACACCCATCCTGATCACCCCAGTCACTGAATCAATCCACCTCATAGAGAATCTTCCCCTCCTGAGCTGTCCCTCCATCCTCCCAAGCATGATGTCCTTCTCCAAGGACCGGTTCCTCCTTAAAATATGTCCAAAGTATGTCAGACAAAGCCCCAGAATTCTTGCCTCCAAGGAGCCACCTGGTTTAACTCTCTCCAGGATAAATTTGTTTGTTTCCCTCAATACTCTTCTCCAGCACCACAGCTTAAAGGCATCAGTTCTCCTTCTATCCTCACTAGTTTTGTTTTGTTGTTGCAATCAAGACCAAGGAATCACAATGACAAAGTATCTAACGTTTTAGGCTACTAACAAACTGTAGCTGACTCTGAGAAGAATGGAAATCCCAGAACACTTGATTGTGCTAATGCAAAACCTATACTTGGACCAAGAGGAAATCATCAGAACAGAGCAAGGAAAAACTGCATGGTTCAAAATTGGGAATGGTGTGTGTTAAAGATGTGTCCTATCTCTATATCTTTCCAATCTATATGCACAACGGATTATCCAGGAGGCTGGGCTCTACAAGGAGAAGTGTGGCATCAAGATTGGAGGTAGAATCATCAACAATGTGTTATGCAGATGACACAACCCTGCTTGCTGAAATTGAGGAATACCTGAAGTGCTTGCTGCAGAGGGTCAAGGACTGCAGGCCCTAGTATGGATTGAAGCTCAACATCAAGAAGACAAAGATTCTTACCACTGGATCAATTGGCAGGATCAGGATGGATGGTGAAGAGATTGAGATTGTTCACAACTTTAGTTGACTTGGCTCCATAGTCAACACTCTTGGCACCAGCAGCCAAGAAATTAAAAGACATACTGAGATGGGAAAGTCTGCTATTAGGGACCTCTCCAAAGTACTGAAGAGCAATGGTATCTCTCTGGAGACTAAGGTGCATCTGATACAGACCATGGTCTTTGATATCACTTGTTATGCATCAGAGAGTTGGACAATGACTAGGGAGGATAGAAGGAGAATTGATGTCTTTGAGCTGTGGTGCTGGAGAAGAGTATTGAGGGTACCATGGACTGCTAAACAGATTGATCCTGGTGAGGGTTAAACCAGGCTGCTCCTTGGAGGCTAGAATCCTGAGGCTTCATCTGTCATACTTTGGACATGTTGTAAGGAGGGACCAGTTTTTGGAGAGGGACATCATGCACGGGAGGGTGGAGTGATGGTGCAGGAGGGGAAGGCCCTCCATGAGGTAGATTGATACAGTGACTGTGGTAATCGGGAAGGGTGTATCGGAGACAGTGCAATTGGCAAAGGACAGAGCAGAGTTTACGCTGTTTTACATAGGGTCACAAGTGACTTGAAGGCATATAACAACAACCACCACCAAGGTACCTTCAAGTTAAGTACAACTCATAGTGTCCCTATGAATATTTATTTAAATCTTGTATTGTGTCTCACTGAAAGTTTCTGTAGTTTTGTTTGTACAGGTTTTTTGTGTCTCTAATTAGGTTGACTTCCAAGTATCTCAATTTGTGGTTGGCTATTGTTAATGTTAATGCTTTCTTAGTTTCCTTCTCTGTGTTTTCTTTGTTACTGTGGAGAAATCTCTCTAATTTTTTTGGATATTGATCTTGTATCCTATAAATCTATTAAAATGATCCAGTAGCTCTAACAGTTGTTGAGTCCTTGAGTTTTCTCTGTACACTATCATCTCATCTGCATATAGTGACAGTTTAATCATCTCTTTGCTGATCTGGATGCCTTTTATTTTCTTCTTTTGTACTTCACAAGTACTTCCAACACAATATTGAATGATTGGTGGCAGTGAGTATCCTTGTCTGGTCTCTGTTCACAAAGAAAATGCTTTTAGTCTTTCTCCATTGATAATTATATTGACTTTTAATTTTGTATATATACTTTTCACTATGTTGAGGAAATTCCCTTCTATTCCAATTCTGCTGAGTGTCTTAATCAGGAAAGGGTGTTGGATTTTATCAACTGTCTATTCTGCATCAATTGCTAAGATCATGTTGTTCTCGTCATTTGCTTTGTTAATGTGGTGAACTACATTGATTGTTTTTCTGATCCTATTATTGTTATTACCCACTTACTTCCCAGCTCCACCCTCCACCAGGATAACCCTTCTCATCTACCAAGTCCCTTCAGAAAATATCTTCCATTGTCCAACC
>NW_006400037.1:384179-386080 GCF_000299155.1 Elephantulus edwardii
GGAGGGGAAGACCCTCTATGAGATGGATTGATTCGGTGACTGGGGTAATCGGGATGGGTGTGTCAGAGGCGGTACGGTTGGCGCAGGATAGAGCAGGGTTTAGAGCTGTTGTGCATAGGGTCACTATGAGTCGGAAACGACTCGACGGCACATAACAACAACAACAATTGTTGTTATTGTTAGGTGCTGTTGAGTACAACTCATAGACACCTTTGAACAACAAATCTAAACACTGACCTATTCCCATGCCTTCTTCACAATCTGTGACACACTCAAGCCTATTGCCATAGACACCAAATCAACCCACCTGGTTGAGGTCTTCCTCTCTTTCACTACTCCTTCACCTTCCCATTCATGATTCCTCTCTCCAATGATTATTTTCTACCAGTAATATGCAAAAAAATGTTCTCTGTTATTGTTTTTGTTGTTGCTATGTGCTGTCAAGTTACTTGCGACTCATAGCGACTCTATGTACAAGAACAATAAAACCTGCTCTATCCTGTGCCAACTTCACCATCTCCGACATACTTACTCCCACCACCCCAACCACAGAATCGATCCATCTCATTGGGGGTCTTCCTCTCCTGTGCTGTCACTCCACTCTTCCAAACATGATGTCCCTCTCCAAGGACGGGTCCCTCTTTGCAACATGCCCAAAGTGTGTTAGATGAAGCTCCACAAACCTTGACTTCAAGGAGCAGCCTGGCTTCACCCTCTCTAGGACAAGCCTATTTTTTCTCCTAGCAATCCATGGTATATTCAATACTCTTCTCCAGCACCACAGCTCAAAGGCATCAATTCTCTTTCAATCATTCCTAGTCACTCTCCAACTCTCCGATACATAGTACACAATTGCAAAGACTATAGCCCAGATCAGGCACACCTTAGTCTCCAGCCTGACTTCGTTGTTCTTCCGTCCTCTGGAAAGGTCCCTGACAACTGACTTTCCCAATGCAATTCATCTCTTCATTTCCTGGCTGCTAGTACCAAAAGTGTTGACTATGGAGCCAAACAAATTAAAACTGTTAACAATCTCAATCTTCATCATCCATGCTGATGCTGCCAATTGGTCCAGTAGTGAGAATCTTTGTTTTCTTTATGTTGAGCTTCAATCTGTATTAAAGGCTGCAGTCCTTCACACTCTGCAGCAAGCGCTTCAGGTCCTCCTCAGTTTAGGCAAGTAGGATTGTGTCATCTATGTAATGCAGATTTTTGACGGCTCTTATACCAATCCTGATGCCACATTCCTCCTCGTACAGCCCAACATCCCAGATGATCTGTTCTGCATACAGATTGAAAAGATATGAAGTCAAGATACATCCCTGATGGATCTCCTTCTTGATTTTGAAACATGTAGTGTCTCCTTGCTCTGTTCTGATGACTGCCTCTTGGTCCAAGTATAGGTTTCAAATAAGCACAATTAAATGTTCTGGGATTCACATTCTTCTCAGAGTCAGCCATAGCTTGTTGTGATCCACACAGTCAAAAGCTTATGCATAGTCAATGAAGCACAGATAGACATTCCTCTTGCCTTCTGCCAAGACCATCTAACATTAGCTACCATATCATACTTATATAAAATAAAAAGTGTCTGTGAGGGTATGCTGCTAGGAAAGGCTATTCTTTGGAGAAGAACATCATGCTTGGAAATGTGAAGGGTCAGCACAAGAAAGGAAGGCCCTTGATGAGATGACCTGACAGTGGCTACAACAATGGGCTGAAGTGTGTCACAGATGGTGATGATGGCACTGGATAGGATAGGGTTCAGGTCTCGTATTTATAGGGTCACTACTTGATTAAATTTTCCTTAGTTCAAGCTGCTTTGAAGGAAATAGCAAAAAATAAGGCCCCAGGAATAGATGGTATACCAATTGAAGTATTTCAGATAACAGATGTTGCCC
>NW_006400037.1:387393-393399 GCF_000299155.1 Elephantulus edwardii
AATCGGGATGGGTGTGTCAGAGGCGGTGCAGTTGGCGCAGGATAGAGCAGGGTTTAGGGCTGTTGTGCATAGGGTCGCTGTGAGTCGGAAACGACTCGACCGCACATAACAACAACAACAAACTTGATTCAATGGCATCTAACAACAACTTGGTCATTGTATATCCATTGCTTAGATGTGAGCTTTGTGGGAGGTATGACCCACCTCTCTTCATCATCAATTCATAGGTGGTTGTTCTTACAGTCATTGAGTCTGAACCAACTCGTAGCTGTCTCTTCAGTGAGGTTTCAGGGGCAGAAATTTGCATAGAAAGAGATTACCTTTGTTGGAACAGCTGTCTGATTCATTCCTAAATGTTGACTTTTTACTATAAGGCCACCGAAGCTTGCTGTGCCCAACATGGGGAAATAAAAATACATGAGTATTTTAATGTCCAAATTTAAATTCTTCCTCTTGTGGACTGCATTATTTTTTTTTTCATGAAGACTCTACATCAGGTAACATCAGATATTAAGTCTGAAATCTTATTGTTGTTTTTAGGTGCCATTGAATTGACTACAACTCATAGTAACCCTATGAACAGCAGAGCTGAGTCCCGTACTCTCCTGTGCCATCTCCACACTTTCTGACATACTAGATCCCATTGTGGCAGTCACCATGTCAATGCACCTCACTGATAGTCTTCCACTCCTTCACTGACCCTCCACTATTCCAAACGCCATGTCCCTCTCCCTGCCTGCACCCCCTCGAAGACATATTTGTTCTGTTAGCATTTCACACAATGTTCAGTGCACTTTTTCACCACCACAGTTGAAAGGCATCAATTCTTCTTCTATCTTCCCTATTCATTGTCCAGTTCTCAGATACACAGCAAGGTATTAGAAAAACCATTGCCTGAATCAGACACGCCTTAGTCCTTAAATTGACATCATCACTCCTCAATAATTTGAAAAGTGCTCTAACTGCAGACTCTCCCAAAGTAAAACATCTCCTGATTTCCTGAGTGCTGGTACCAAGGGTATTAATTGTAGATCTAAGTAAGATGAAGTTGTTGACAGTTTCAATCTCTTCTCCATCTACCATTACGTTGCCTATCAGTCCTGTGGTAAGAATCTTTGTTTTCCTGGCACTGAGATGAAATCCATATTGAAGGTTGCATTCCTTGATCCTCTTCAATAAGGGCTTCAAGTCCTCCTCACTTTCAGCAAACAAGGTTGTGTCATCTGTGTAACACAGGTTATTGATGAGAAAAAGTTTATTAGAACATTGATCTAATTGGTACTTCACTTGGCTGTAATTTTTTTGTGATGAGAAAACTTGTGAGTTAATGTGATAATGAAAGCTGTGCCATTAACATGTCAAATTACACAAAGATTACCCAGAGTGGATAGGTTTTAGTACAGCTCCCAGATTAAGACAAATTGTGAAGCTGGATTTGCCATCCACTTCTTCAATAACAAACTCTTGAAAACCCTATGAACACTAGATGAGTTCCTATTAGGCACAGAGAAAGTATCCCCTTTCTCTATTCCTTACTACTTGCAGCGAGTTTGGAGAATCAAGTTTTCAAAACAAAACAAAACCACCATGATTTGACTCTTCTCTAATACTTTGTTCCTTTGTTTTTCTAGATTTCTGAAACTATATATTCAAAGGACAGAAATATTTTAAAATAGTATGTTCTCCGTTTATAATCATTTCCTGTTGAGATGATCTTTGGAAATCGCAAGTCTATTTCTCTGTTTTCAAGAATGAGCCATGACTCCTCAAAACCGTTCATCTCAGAGGCAGCCTTTCCCCTGACATTTATGACCAACGACCATCTGACTTCTAATTACACAGTGATTGCTGTTGTGTAGATTTCAAGGTGCTCTGTAACTTGGAAATCTTATTTTAAAATTAAAAAGTAACATTATTTCTCATTTTCCCCTTCAAATGAAATTTGTTGGAAACACAATAAGCTGCAATCCTTTAGTGCTTAAAATGTGAGTATATTTTACATATTTAATATCCTTTTTTTTTTTTTAGAGATTTTGGGTTTCCATTCATTCATTGTTACACCATTCTCTCTACCCTCCTCCCAGTTTGTTCTTGTCCAAATGCCACAGTGCTTGTCAAAGCCAGTTCTGATTAATCTTCTTTGTCAGTGTGTCCTTTGCCATTCCCTATCACTCCTCCCTGAGAGAGACTTCACCCTGAGTCATAAGGAAAAGGGGATGGCATATTCTCTTAGCTACTTCCTGCTGAAAAGGGACGCTGTGGGTTTCAGGGTGAAGATCTTCTCTCACTACTCTAAAGGGCCCCTTTGGCAGTAGGAAACACATAGACTATTATAGAGATTGATTTTGGAATTTAGATGCACTCTTATTGATTGTGCTTGGCCGTACATGTTCATATCCTTGAAGATGTATCATGGGGGTGTTGCAACCTAGAAGACACAAATTTGACTAACAAGGTATAAGTACATGAGTCAAAAATTATGGAAAAGTAAAAGAAAGGATTCTTTCATTGTTTTACAAACCCTCCCCCAGGTCCCCTCCACCATGTAGCCCTCGCTCTAGACTCCTGTGATGACAGAAATACCTAGTTATATATCTCTTTTAAACAGTTTTCCCCCTCCTCTGTTTCAGTGCAGTATACATTATTGAACCCATCTTACTCAGTCTCTCCCCAACCCCAAGGACAGTCCCATTCTACAACAGTGGCATCATGTAATATTTGTCCTTTTGTGACTGGGATATTTCACTCAGCATAGTGTTCTCCAGAGTCAACCATTTTGAATAATATTGCATGAGTTCCTTGGTTTTTAATGCAGCATAGTATTCCATTGTGCGAATATACCACAGCGTCTCTAGCCATTCGTTTGTTGATGGGCACTTAGGTTGTTTCCAACTCCTTGCTATTGTGAACAAAGCTGCAATAAACATGGGTGTGCATATATCTGCTTGGATGTCAGCTATGGTCTCTTCAGGGTATATTCCCAGTAGTGGAACTGCTGGGTCAAATGGGATATCTATTTGCAACATTTTGAGAAAGCGCCATACTGCTTTCCACAGGGCTTGCACCATTTTACACTCCCACCAACAGTGAATCAGGGTTCCAGTTTCTCCACAACCTCGCCAGCATGTGTTGCTTGCTGTTCTGTTAAATTTTGCTATTTTGACTGGGGTGAAATGATATCTGATAGTTGTTTTAATATTTAATATCCTTTTTAAGCCAGTATTTTATAAAGCATTTACAAAAAGCAGATTTCTTCATTTTGAGGCATTAAGTAGGTCAAGGAGTCCTAGTGTCTCAGTCGGTAAAGCTCTCAGCTGCTAACCGGAATATCTGTGGTTTGAACCCACCAGCCACTCTGACCCATAGCTTACCCTCATTTTTTCTCCCCCAGTGGGAAAAAGACGTGGCAGTTTGTTTACATAAAAATTTATAGCCTTGGAAACCTATAGAGCAATGAATGTCACTATGAGTCAGAACCGTATCAAAAGTAAGAGGTTTCATTTTAATATCAGTAAAAACTTTTGTTTCTTGGCAGAATCATACAGGTCGTTCCTAAGGTCAAAATGCAAAGTCAAACTGCCTGTACAATGAACAGTGTCCAATCTAACTGCATTGCTGACTGCATGCCAGGCACCACTGCTTTTGACACCGCTCTGTGACTATACAGCCATTTGTTATGAAACAATAAAGATTAGATTTTGGGTTTGAAATGTCTCTTATTGGCAAATGAACTTATATTATTTAACAACAACAAAAAGCAGCCAAAAATAAAACAAGCCCACTACCATCAAGTAGAACTGCCCTACCGATTTTCCAAGGTTGTAATCTTCATGGAAGCATACTACTACATCTTCTTCATTCTCTTAGAGAGAGGATGATGATTTGAACTACTAATCTTTTGATTAGTAGCCATGCATTTAGCCACTGTGCTACCAGGACTCCTTATGCTATTCCTTTCTATTAGACTTAAAAGAAAAAAGCAAACAATGTGAAAAATTCAGAAAACTATTACTTAAGATTGTTGTAAAATATTATTCATCTGTGCAATATTAATGTTGTTCATTTACAAAGTATTTGGGGGATTGCCAATACTTGGAGCTTCATTACTTTTTTTAGCCGTTTGTGGTTTGGTGAGATCAGAGAGTATTCCCATGCTCATTTTCCAGAGGATGTCATTGTGGCTTATTGAGATGAAGCATAATTTTGAAGTTTCAGAGATTTCTCAGATTGTCCTATCAGGTAAATTTGCTTCACATTAACTTCAGCAAGTTCATTTTTGTTATATAAAATGAGAATGCATATCATCTCACAGGTTGCTGAAATTAGATGGAGATGGCTGAAATCAGCTCAGAACTCACAGGAGGCTAAAATGAAGTTTTGATGTCTAGCAGGCAGGAAATCAAAAGACAAATTACATTTGAAATCTGCTGTCAAATACTTCTCCAAAATAATAAAGAGCAATGATACCAGTCTAGAGACTAAGGTACACCTGATTCAGATCATGGTCTTCACAATCCCTTGTTATGCATAAGAGAGCTGGACAGTCACTAAGGATGACAGAGAAGAATTGATACCTTAGAGTTGTGGTGTTAGAGAAAAGTATTGAACATATCTTAGACTGCCAAGAGAACAAACACATCTGATTTGGCGTGGTGAAAACAAGCTGTTCGTTGGAGGCTAAGATTTTGAAGTTCCATCTCACACACTTTGGCCATTTTGCAAGGAGGGACTAGTGCTTAGAGAAGGACATCAAGCTTGGAAAAATGAAGCGACAGCCCAGGAGAGGAAGACCCTGCATGAAATGGATTGACACAGTAACTGGGGTAATGGGGGATAGGTGTGTTAGAGGCAGTGTGACTGGCTCTGGATAGGACAGAGTTCAGAGCTGTTGTATACAGGATAACTATGGGTGGTGGATGACTAGATGGCACATAACAACAATAACAATGTATCTCTAGCATCTAACATGCTTCCTGCCAAGAATTAAGTGGTTAGAATTATCAGTTCAATGAATGAATAAATTAAGGATTGTCTCACAGCTCAGCACAGAATAGGTGCTCAGTACAAATCAGCTGTTTGAGGACAATGAATAAATAGATCATCCTATCTATCACCAGTCTTTGAGATGTTCTTTCTATGCATCAAAGTTCAAATTTGCCTTTGAAGATAATTTTAATTTTATTGGTTAGCTTATGTAACTTATTAAATCAGCTGATATTTATTTAAATGGTCTTTTCTTCTTTTTTCACTTAAGAGGTTTTTCAGGCCTCAGTTATTTTATCCATTCGGGTTAGTTTAGATGTTTGATACTGTGCCAACACAGATGGTGCACTGGCATATGGCAATACAGGATGTGATCACTAAAGGAGATTCAGGGGCTCACAAACATGTATGCTTATTGCAGGAAAAAGATACAGGAGAATGACCACATTAAAAGGAAAAGAGCATTACATCCAAAAACCACCTTGTAGCAAAAGGCCCAGGTGTGAAGCTGCCACTTATGTTTCCTCAGCAAGATTAGATCAGAAACCTCCAACAGTTGTTCATGCAGGATATACTACTGAGTCTTATCCTTAGAGGGTCATGTATATGTATCCTGATTGTATTCTGACAAGCCCCAACAAAGAGTCCTTCAAGAGACTCACCATGACTTCCTGGTACTAACAAAGCTGACAATTTGGTACAAAGCATCTAAAACTTGCTTCAGCACATGCCTCAGAGCAGCACTGTTAATCTATTCTTCTAATCCCTTAAATAGGGCTCTATGCCACAATGTACAATGACGTCAGTGAAACAGCAGCGTCAGACTGTGGAGACTGGCACTGCCCATGCCTTTTCATCTCCTGGAATTTGTCCTCTCAGCATAATCCAACATCCTGAATTGTGCTTAAAGTTGTTCATGACAAAATTATTGCTATCGTTTGGTGACAATGATTGGCTTTGCAATCTTGTATAAATAATGAAAATATGTTGTTGGTGTTGTTGTTATGTGCCGTCGAGTCGCCT
>NW_006400037.1:396779-405359 GCF_000299155.1 Elephantulus edwardii
CTTCTGTGATTTCAAACACATCAGCTGATGGTAGTTCCTTATGTTGGGATCAGTGTCTCTGAAGTATAGTCGCAATATTTATCGGTCAAAGGTGATGCATCTGTAGAAAATTTAAGACTATAACTTTAAATTTAGATTTCATCTCAACATGAAAATATACACATTCCAAATATTTGTGATAATCAGGGAGGGACTAGCATGGGTTTGAATAGGTAGTTTGGGCACTCAGTGATACCTATGCTGACTTTCTTATCAATGTTATTATTCTCAAAATCTTATTTAGCTTTTGGAACTTTGTGATTATTTGGATTGTGTCTTTCAACAAAATACATGTTGAGATCCTAATCCCAAATATGTATATATATGAATGTAATCCTGTGCAGACTTCCAATCTGAACTCTGCCACTACACTACTATAACTATCCTCTTTCTTTGGTGTTCATAGACTTTTCAAAGGACTGCTATTTAGGAAGTAAATGGCCTATCTTGCTTCTTAGTCTGCCTTAATCAAGAAGCTCCTCTAGGTGAGCTCTGGTGGCCTAGTGGCAAGAAGCTGCACTGCAATCTCAGAGGTACACGGTTCGAATCCACCAGAGGCTCTGCTGGAGAAGGAGGAACAATCTCCTCCTGTATCAGTCAGATCTGATTTCACGGTACACACAAAAAAAGTAATGAAATTAAAAAAAGTAAGCTCCTCTAAAACCTGTCTACCATGAATAATCCTTAAGACATTTGATACACTGGTGACACCAATTTCATTATCACAGAAACCCCAAGTTATCTCAGTACAGTACACTGACAGACAAGTGCTATGGAATAATGTTCTCACCATACAACCTCAACCTCTAGCCCAACAGACTTTTAGATACAAAGGCCTGCCCACCAGATCCTGCTTGCTTTAACAAGAGGTTTCCAGCCCACAGTTGGTTGTTAACAAAATCAGAAACAGCCAAATCAGCTTACTATTGATAACACAATCAGAAACATCCAAACAGTATATACCCAGATTTCAAGTAAATAAAAAACACCGAGAAGTGTAAAATACCGTTATCTGAGAAGCTTCACACTATGAGAAAGAATGTAGAATCAGGTTTGGAAGGAGATTTATCAATAACCCGCATTATGCAGATTAACAACCTTGCTTCTGAAAGTGAGGATGATTTGAAGCACTATTTGCAGAAGATCAAGAAATGCAGGTTTTCGTATAGATTGCATCTCAGTGTCAGAAAAAAAAAAGATTCTTACCACTGGATCAATAAGCAGCATCATGATGGACAGAGAGGAGACTGAAACTGTTAACAGCTTCATCTTGCTTGGATCCACAATCAACACCCTTGGTACCAGAAGTCAGGAAATAAGGAGACATATTGCACTTGGAAACTCTGCAATTAGAGACCTTTCCAAATTATTGAGGGATAGTGATGTCAGTTTGAAAACTGAAGTGCTTCTGATTCAGACCATAGTCTTTCCAATTACTTGCTATACACCTGAGAGATAGATAATGAATAAGGATTACAGGGAAAGAATTTACACCTTTGGGCTGTGGTACTGAAGAAGAGCACTGAGCATTCAATGGTTGACCAAGAGTACAGCTATTTTTTGGAGAAGGTGCAGCCAGAGTGCTCTTTGGAGGCTTTGCCTCACATACTTTGGGCATGTTACTAGGAGAGTCTATTCCTTGGAGAAGGACATGATGCTGGGAGGCAAGGGAGAGGAAGACCTTCAACCATGTGGATTGACATGGTAAGTGCTGCAATGGAGTTTGTTTGTCAGGAAGTGTGAGGATAGCACAGGATAGAACAGGGTTCTGATCTTTTGTTCATAAGGATGCTATGAATCATGCATGAGTCGATGGGACCTAACAACAGCAAGAACAATCCTATGCAGAAATTGATTTAATTTTGCTTGGTAATTGTATTATACCTGAATATGTCATTACTATAATATTAAGTTGTATAGCCCTGGTGTACAAGTTGCCGTCCCGCGTTCACTTGTGCTTGCTATGAGGCTGAAATCTGTGACACGAATGTTAATGGTTGGCTACCCAGTGCGGACTGAGAGTGGGGTGGAGCTCCCCGATTAAACAAGCGTGGAAGGAGGAGTGACATCCACTTCCATAATAGCTTGCTTCCGGAAACCCTGTGAACCTGGAGAGAGGATGAAAGTCACGGAAGCAAGGGGAGCTCTGGTGGCCTACTGGCAAGAAGCTACACTGCAATCCCAGAGGCTCATGGTTTGAAACCACCAGATGCTCCACCGGGGAAGGAGGGACAATCTCCTCCTGTACCATCAGATCTGATTTGATGGTACACACACACAAATAATAAAATAAAAATTAAAAAAAAAAGAAAGGCACCCAAGCATCAAGGACTCTCCTTCATAGGGTCGCTATGAGTCGCCTGCGACTCGACGGCACTTAACAACAACAACAACATAATATTACTATTATAAAATTAATATTATGGCATTACTATAATATTAATTACTTCTGAGTTGTGAAAAGAGCAGATAATATATGGAGATATTAATGCAGGAGCAATGCAATTAAGAAAGGAGGAGATAAGTAGGGATAGTCTAGAATTCAAAGAACAAAGGAATGCCTGAGACTCCCTCTTAGAAAAGAATCAGCTGGACTGAGACACAGATCTGGTGCTTAGCCTGCAGAACTGTGAAAAAAAAAACCAGAAGAAAAGCACCCCTCTATTCTTTAAATACATCCATTTCAGTATTTCTGTTACCACAAAGCTGAAAAACAGTGATAATTTATATATATGCATCTGTGCAGTAGTAAAGGATTGTAATTAATCTATTTAAAAAAAAAAACCAAAAACACCCTAATATTCACTACTGCTGAGTCATTTGCAATTCATAGTCCCCCTCCATTGGTTTCCCAGATTGTAAATCTCTACTGGAAGAGGTGGCCCATCTTTCTCCTATAGAGTGCCTGGTAGATTTATGCCACAAGATGTGAGCCTCATACACCCCAGGCCCAAGATCTCTTAATCTGCATTGTTGTTTCTATTCGGTGATGCTGAGTTGGTTATGCTTCACAATAACCCTGTCACACAACAGATATTGAACTTTCCCTATCCTACCCCCAACTTCACAATCCATGTTGACATGCTCAAGCTCATTTTTATGGTCACTCTGTCAGTCTCATTGAAGGTCTTTTTCTCTGACTCTGCTTTTTACAGCATGATGTGTTTTTCAAATTACTGGCACCTCCTGACAATATGTTCAAATTATCTTTGCCTCTAAGGACCCCCCCTGGTTGTACTTCCTCTGAGAGAGATTTTTTGTTCTTTTGGCAGTCCAAACAACACTTAGTACTCTTCTCCAGCACCACAATTCAAAGGCATTTATTTTTTTCAGTCGTCTTTAGTCATTGTACAACTTTCGAAGGCATGCAAAACAAGTTAAAATACTATGCCTTGAGTCAAGTGCAACTTAGTTTTTAACTAAAATATTTACAATTTGCACTTTAAAGAGGTACTCAACACTCAAATTTCTCAGTACAGAGCATCTTTTAATTCTTAACTACTGCTATAGTGGGTGTTGACTGTGGGTCCAAGTAAAATGAAGTTGTTGACAATTTCATTTTTTCTCCATTTATTATGACGTTTCCTATTGGTCCAGTGGTGAGGATTTTTCTTAATGTTGAGATGTAATTCATATTGAAGGCTATAGTCATTGATTTTCTGCAGCTAGTGCTTCAAGTCTTATTCACTTTCTACAAGTAAGATTGTGTTATTTACAAAACACAGGGTTTTTTTTTTAAAGAAAATAAATTTTTATTCTAGGGACTGGTCCTTGAAGGGGGACATCATGTTTGGCAGAGTGGAGGGGCGGCAAAGGAGAGGAAGACTTTCAATGAGATGGATCAATTCTGTGAGTGGAGTGGTGGGAATGAGTGCGTTTGAGATGGCTAGGTTGGCATTTAGAACTCTTGTACATAGGGTCGCTATGAGCCACAAGCAACTTTATGGCACATAACAATAACAACACACTTACTTACAAAGTTCTTATACAAAATTGTTTTGCATACTATCTTCCTTTTGTATTTCAAACAATCACTCCCATTCATTATATTTTATAAAATTAATCAGCACCGAAATATATCCAGCATTGTCCTGTTTTTCCAGATCCTCACCTGATCTTTTGATGAGTCTTTGAAACAACTTTTAGAAAGTCTGCCCTTTGCCTCAAGTCATAGATATGTCTCTGTAAAGGTTTTTGTTATTCCTTTTTATAACACCAAGGTATAATTGATACAGTGCATTTACATTTCATTTACAATTCATTTCAAATTATTAATTCTTGTGCAAGGTGGCAGTGATGGGTGGTTCATTGGTAGAATTATTGCCTTCTTTTCAGAGGTTCCAGGTTCAATTCCCAGTTAATGCATCTTAAATCCAGCCACTACCTATCACTGCAAGTTTGTATGTTACTAGGGTGCTGAACAGATTTTAGAAGAGATTCAAGACAAAGATAGACTAGGAAAAAAGGTTTGGAGATCCTTTTGGAAATTAACTAATAAAAACAAAGCAGCCATATCTAAAACTGATCACAAGATGGCACAGGAGCCAGAAGAGAACTGCACAGCAGACACTAACAACAGCCCACACTCTTACAATGCAAACCAAGATATAAGCACCACAAAATAACAAGATGTATTCCATTTTTCCTCCCCAACATGCAGCAAACACTTGTTGCTTTCTATCACCATAGGTTATATTTGCGTGTGTTAATCTCATAAAATAGAATGACTCAGTACATTATCCTTTGCGATCAGCTTTTTGTTTAGTTCATGGAATATTTTGTTTGTGATAAACTGTTACTGGTATCACAGTCTATCCTTTTTATTGTTTATTCGATTATTTGAATAATTTACTTTTGTGAAGTGTCTGCTCAAACATTTTGCTAGCTATGTTATTGAATGTTTTGTCTATTACCATTAATTTATATAAGGTACATATTTTAGATATGATGAGTTTTTAACCGATATAAATACTATAGTGAGTGTTTTGTGTATTTTTTATATAGATTATATATTCTATTGTTGTTGTTGTTATGTGCTGTCCAGTTGACTACAACTCATAGTGCCCTGTGCACAATAGCTCTGAATCCTGCCTTCTCCTGACTTTGAATATCTACTACCGTTACCTCAATTATTGCGTCAATTCATCTCATTCAGGGTCTCCCTCCCCTGTACTGTTCCTCCACCTTCCCAAGCATGTTGTCCTTCTTCAAGGACTTAGTCTCTTTTGGCAACATACCCAAAGCAGTGAGGTAGAGCCTCAAAATCCTTGTCTCCAAGGAGCAACTTAGTCTTACGCTCTCCAGAGCACATTTGTTTATTATCTTGGTATGATCAATACTCTTTTCCAGCATCAAAACTCAAAGGCATAGATTTTCCTTCTGTCAGTGTTAGTTATTGTCCAAGTCTCTGATACATAGCTAAACATTGCAAAGAACATGGCCTGGTTCAGGCACACCTTAGTTTCTAGACTGACTTTGCTGGTCTTCCGCATTCTGAAGATAGCTTTGACAATTGATTTTCCTAATGCAATTCATCTTTTGGTTTCCTGACTTACTGGTGCCAAGAGAGATGATTGTGAAATCAAGCAAGCTGAAACTGCTAGCAAGCTCAATCTCTTCTCCATCTATCATTGTACTGTGAATCAGACAAGTCGTGAGAATATTTGTTTTCTTGATTTTGAACTTCAATCCATATTGAAGACTGTAGGCCTTTATGTTTAGCAACAATACAGATATAACCACATCTTTTAAATTTCCATGAAGTCTAATATAATTGTCTCTTATTAGTGCATTTTGATTTAGTATAAGAAATTATTGCCCAGTCTTAAATGAAAAAGATAGTTTATGGTTTTCTCCCCAAAACATCATGGTTTTAACTTTTAGATTCATTTCAATAAAATTAATAAAGGTTAGGATTATCCAACTACGTATTGATGTTTTTAGCTGTATCTATTTATATTGATTTCCTTATTGTTGTTAGATGCTATCAAATACATTCCAAATTAAAGAAATCCTTTGTACAGCAGAATTAAACACTGTCTAATCCTATACTGTGCTCACAATTGATACTGTGCTTTAGCCCAGTATTATAGCCCTTATGCCAATTAATCTCATTGAAGAATGGTTTGGGTTTTGTTTGTTGTTGTTTGGTTTTGGTTGTGTTTTATTATTTGCTGTTGTTGTTGTTTTCTGACCCTCTAATTTAAGGAGAAAAATATATTTTTCCCCAAGACTGGGATATTGTGATAAAATGCCCAAGGTATATGAGACAAAGTCTCTCCATATTCACTTCTAAGGAGCTTCCTGCATGCACTTCTTCCAAGACAGATTTGATTGCTCTTTTGACAGTCTGTGGTGTAGCCAATATCCCTCCAATATTAGTTTAACAATTTAAAGGCATTAATTCTTCTTAGATTTTCCTTATTTATTGGCCAATTTTCATATGTATCGGAGAAGGCTGTAAATAACATGGCTTATGTGTTGTTGTTGTTGTTGTTGTAGTTGTTGTTGTGTGCCGTCGAGTTGCTTGCGATTCATAGTGACCCAATGTACAACAGCCCTAAACCCTGCTCTATCTGTGCCAATCGCACTGCCTCCGACACACCCATCCTGATTACCCCAGTCACTGAATCAATCCACTTCATAGAGGGTCTTCCCTTCCTGTTCTGTCCCTCCACACTCCCATGCATGATATCCCTCTCCAAGGACCAATCCCTCCTTACAACATGTCCAAAGTATGTCAGACAAAGCCTCAGAATCCTTGCCTCCAAAGAGCAGCCTGGTTTAACCCTCTCTAGGCTGAATCAGTTTGCTTCTTAGCAGTCCATGGTACATTGAATACTCTTCTCCAACACCACAGCTCAAAGGCATCAATTCTCCTTCTATCCTCCCTAGTCATTGTCCAACCCTCTGATGCATAACAAGTGATGGCAAAGACCATGGCCTGTTTCAGGCACACCTTAGTCTCCAGAGTGACACCATTGCTCTTCAGTAATTTGGAGAGGTCCCTGATATCAGACTTTCCCATCATGATACATCTTTTAATTTCCTTGTTGCTGGTGCCAATATTGTTGACTGTGGGATGTCTGCCAATTCCGTTCAATAGAGTGACTCAGTATATTCTTTCCATCTTCTTTTAATACTTCCTGGATCATTTAATATTCTCCCTGAACCATCCTTGATTATAGAAACTCGAGGTTTGAATTTCTTCTTCAGCTCCTTGAGCTTAAGAAATGCTAAACTAGTTTGGCCCTTTTGATTTTCTGACTACAGGTCCTTGCACATTTTATTGTAATATTTTGCTTTGTCATCCCATGCTGCCTTTTTTAATCTTCTACTCAGCTCATTAGTATCTTGAATTCTTCCTTCTGCTTTGGCTTCTCTGCTCCCAGTGCAATATTCAGAGTTTCTTCTGACATCCATTTTGGTCTTTTTTTTCCTCTTCTGTCTTTGTAATGTCTGTTTGAACTCTTCCTGGATGATACCTTTGATATCCTCCAACAACTCATTTGGTCTTCTCATGTATGTGTTCAAGGCCTCAAATATGTTCCTGAGATGGTTCTGAAATTCAGATGGGATAGACTCAAAGTCATATTTTGGTTCCCATGGATTCAATTTAATTCTCCTCAGCTTCAGCTTGAACTTGCATGTCAGTAGTTGGTGGTCTGTTTCACAATCAGCTCCTAGCCAAGTTTTCACAGCTGACATTGAGCTTCTCAGGTAAACAAGAAGGGTCCAAGGCCATGTGGAAATCGTCCCTGAGACACGTAGAGGGGAATAGAGAGGAATCCTCACAGGCAGAGAAGTGGGTCAACACAAAGGCTACTAGGAAAAGACCTCCCATCCCCACAGGTAATCAAGAAGGACCCAAGGTAGCACAGAAATCATTGGGCCTGTGACCCTCGGGCCAAGAAGAAGAAGAAGAAAAAATACAATCTGTACACCAGTTCTACAGGACATATCACCTGCACTTCAGAAACATTATCACTAAACTTAAGAGATTCTAGTCACAGCATAAGGAATTGTCAGCAGCTGACGTGTTTAGAATCACAGAAGCTATGAAAACTTCAAATACAAGCCTTCAGATCAAGGATTGGACAATGGAAGATAAATGCTGAAGGGAGTGGTTAGAAGTGGAGGGGTATCCTGGTGGAGGGTGGAGCTGGGAAATAAGTCGGTCAAGACACGGGGCTAAGGACAGAGACAAAACTGTAAGAAGGATTGGCCATCTGAAATAGTAGACCTCTGAAAACCCTATGTACAACGGAACCATGTAGACTAACAGAAAGGGCAACTGAGGTAGAGCTTTCAAGTATGGAAATACAAAAGAAGAGGAGCAGTTGTAAGCAGACACTAGTGATTGGAACATGAAATGTGAGAACAATGAATGTAGGAAAATTAGATATTGTAAAGAAAGAAATGGAATGCATAAATATTGACATAGCGCAGAGAAGCCAAAGCACAAGGAAGAATTCAAGATACTAAAGAGTTGAATCGAAGATTTCAAAAGGCAGCACGGGATGACAAAGCAAAATATTACAA
>NW_006400037.1:407074-446749 GCF_000299155.1 Elephantulus edwardii
AATTGGCACAGGACAGAGCGGAGTTTAGGGCTGTTGTGCATAGGGTCGCTATGAGTCGCAGGCGACTCGACGGCACATAACAACAACAACAACAAGGCATTGGTGAGATGAGATGGACTGGCATGGGGCATTTTGAGTCGCATGATCATATTACTTCAGAGATGAAAAGGTGAGAAAAAAAATGGGGTTGCTCTCATAGTTAAAAAGCAGGGCATTTCTAGATCCATCTTGAAGTAGAATATTGTGAGTGACAGGATAATATCCATACACATACAAGGAAGGCCAGTGAATATCACTATCATTCAGATATATGCAAGGTAGAGGAAATAGAAGATTTATACCAACTTTTACAGTCAGAGATCAATCAAAAATGCAATCAAGATGCATTGATAATAATAAGTGAGTGGAATGCAAAAGTTGGGAACAGAGAAAAACACTCAGTAGTTGGGAAACATGGACTTGGTGACAGAAACGAAGCTGGAGATAGAATGATTGAATTTTGCACAATCAATGACTTATTCATTGCAAATACGTTTTATAAGAAACATAAACACAGCTTATTCACATGGATTTCATCGGATGGTATGCATAGGAATTAGATTGATTACATCTGCTTGTGTGTTCGGCCCCTTAATATTCAACGTGACATCCTTGCTCTTCAATGCTTTAAAGGAGTCCTTTACAGCAGATTTTCCCTAAGTAATCCAATGTTGGAGCTCTTGACTGCTATTTCCATGGACATTTATTGTTTTTCTGACAACCTTCGTTATTTCTCTATTTATCATGATGTTCCTTGGTCCAGTTGTGAAGATGTTTGTATTGTTAAGGAGCTACTTAGAACGACGTTATTCCATAGGAACTTGAGCTGCTAACCCAAAGGCAGTACATCTCTGCTAGTTCATATCCACCAGCTGCTAAGTAAGATAAAAATGGGCATTATCTTCCTGTGTATTTACAGCCTCCAAAAATCTGCTAGAGGGTCAAGTAAGAGTCAGTTCTGACTTGAAGGCAATGACTATGAGTTGTTTCAATTTTATTTATTTTTCAAATATTTGTATATTATCTGTTTCCTCCCTTTTTGGTTATTTATGTCTACTTGTTTTATTGTGGTTAAAATACACTTTGTATGGTACCAATATTTTTATGTTTATTAAGAGTTGGTTTAAAGGCTAGAATAAAGATGATGCACTCAATTTTCTATGTACCCTTCAAAATAATGTTCGTTCTGCTGTCTTTGCATATTTATAATTGTAAAATATAGAACCTCATTTCTCCCCATATAGATATCCAGTTCAATCACTTATTAAAAAATGTTTTCTTTTAAAAAAGTTCTCCACGTTTTGTGCAATGATTCTGTAGGAGAGTCTGGATTAAAAGTAGAAGAATGTGAATCATATTTTAAGCTCATTTAATTCCGAGTTCCTGTATCTAGTGAGGCTGGATGACCCCTGAAACTTACTACTCAGGGTAACTGTAAGTCTTAAACTATAAACCAAAACTATTCCTGGAAGTTATAATTAAACAAAATAATTGTTTTGCTTAATTAGTAAACACTGCTTGTCTTGAATGTTATACCCTTTTAAAACAATTATCTATAAGTGATCGAATTAACAACAGCAACTCAAAAAGTTAGGTCAACAGCTTAGAGTGCTGTAAGTTTATGTTAATAATGATGAAGTAATTTGGAAAAGCATAGTGAGAATTGTGGCGCCACTTGAAGAATGTGATCAGTGCCATAAAAATATACCTACAGGAATTGTTAGACTGATAAATTTTTCACTATGTTTCCTTTTACCAAAACAATAACTAAAGTTAAATTTTAAAATGCAAATATATTACATTCTTTATCCTTATTTATTTGACAAGAGTGAGTTGGCCAAAATTTAATTGACTAAATATTTCTGGAAGAAAATCAATTGGTCAACTGACTGGAAGAGATCTATATTTGTTCCCATTCCAAAGAAAGGTGATCTGACAGAGTGCAGAAATTCTCAAACAATATCATTAATATCACATGCAAGCAAGATTCTGCTGAAAATTATACAAAAATTACTGGAATAGCACATTAATAGAGAACTGCCAGATGTGTAGTCTAGGTTTAGAAGAGACTGTGGTACTAGGGATATTATAGCTAATGTTAGGTAGATCTTGGCTGAAAGTACAGAATACCAGAGAAATGTCTATCTGTGTTGCATTTGATTGTATGGATCACAGTAAACTGTGGGTAAATCTGAGAAGAATGGGAATCTCAGAACACTTGATTGTGCTTATGTGAAACCTGTCCTTGGACAAGGAGGCAGTAGTCAGAAGAGAACAAGAAAAGACTGCATGATTCAAAACTGGGAAAGGTGTGTGCCATAGATGTGTCTATCTCCATGCCTTTTCAAACTATGTGCAGAACAGATCATCCTAGAGGCTGGGCTCTATAAAGAGGACTGTGGCATCAGGATTGGAAGAAGACTCATTAACAACCAGCATTATGCAGATGACACAACTTTGCTTGCTGAAACTGAAGAAGACCAGAAGCACTTGCTGCAGAAGGTCAAAGATTACAGCCTTCACTATGGATTGGAGCTCAACGTCAAGAAAACAAAGCTTCTCACCATTGGGCCAATTGGCATCATCATGATACACAGTGAATTTTGTTAACAGCTTTAGTTTGCTTGGTTACACAATCAACACTCTTGGTACCAGCAACCAGGAAATTAAAAGATGAATTGCACTGGGAAAGTCTGCTGTCTGGACCTCTCCAGAGTACTGAAGAGAAGCTTCATCAGTCTGGAGACTAAGGTATGGCTGATCCAGTCCATAGTCTTTGCAATTAATTACTTGCTGTGTGTCAGAGAGCTGAACAATGACTGAGGATGATAGAGAATTGCTGGAGAAGAGTATCGAATATACCATGGACTGCCGCCAGGAGAACAAACAGGTTTGTCCTGGAGACAGTGAAGCCAGGCTGCTCCTTGGAGGCAAAGATTCTGAAGTTTTGTCTGCCATACTTTGGGCATGTTGCAAGAAGGGATCAGTTCTTGAAGAGGGACATCAGACTTGGAACGGTAAAGGGACAGCACAAAAGAGGAAGACTCTTGATGAGATGGATTAATTCAGTGATGAGGGTAAATAGAGGTAGATGTTCAGAGACAATAAGGTTGGCTTCGGATAGAGCAGAGTTCAGAGCTGTTTGTACATAGGGTCGCAATGAATCGCCAGAGAATCAACAGCACATAACAACATGCATGCTTACCATATCAAATTTAAGTAACTGAGTTTACATAACAACAACAACAACAACAACAAATATTTATAGGTAAAATTCTGAAATCTGTCCTATTCTGCTGAAGGAATTATGATGATCTCCTGGTAAGGAGTGGCACTCCCAGCCCAAAGGCAGGAGGAGATTCTAAGCTAACAGTAGTTTCAAGGAACAAAGATCAGCAATTATCTCCTGAGTGATTTATAGCCTCTAAAAAAACCTCTGGAGGGTCAGCTGTGGGTTGGTTCCAACTCTATAGAACATAACAACAACAACAGCAACAACATTCTATTCTACTTAGCTAATTTTCTGTCTTTACCACACGGTCTCTATTTTCTTAATGTTGCAAGCACTGAAATCACATAGTGTATATCTGACAATTTTTTTCTATTTTTGCATGATTTTTAGACTATTTTAAATATTTTCCAAAATTGAATTTAGCAGGAATTGCCAAATATAAAGAAATAAATAAAAATAAGTCTATCTTGAAAGAAGTGCAGCCAGAGTGCCCATTAGAGTAAAGGTTGGTGATCTTCTCACAGGCTTCGAGCATGCTATTAGATGAGACCTGTTGCTGGAGAAAGATAGCAGATTTGGGAAAGTACAGAGTCAGTGAAAAACAGAAGTCTTTCCATGGTAACTTTCAGAAAATGACCTTTTCCAAGAAGCACTTAGACAAACTGAACAGGAAAGTCTTCCTCTTTTCCATCAGGACTGTAGCTCCATTTCCTGCAACTAAACTTTGGAGTGACAAAATTATCTTTTAGCACAAGGACAAATACTTCAGGAAATAGACCCATGAAGCATCTCCCTACCCATTTATTGACAGTACCTCTAAAAGAATAAAGGCAAAGAAAAAGAATTAAGTTTGCACACAAAAGTACATTTTTCATATTGTCACTTATACCTTCCTATCTTACAGAGAAAAATTAAAAGCTATGGAGGCGATTGTTGTTGTTGTCATTGTTATATGCCATTGAGTTGGAGCCGGCCCATAGATGATGCTCCAACAGGTTTTCAAAGGCAGTAAATCATATGGGAGGAGATTTTCCACCCTATCAGAGTATAGGATCCAGTGTCCAATCTACTTCCTGTTATATTTTGAAGTAAAGATTACTGTGCAATGTTAAGTATGATTTGGTATTTCCACTGCAATCCTGGAGGCATGTGGTTCAAACCCATCAGCTGCTCTGTGGGAGAAAAATTAGACAATCTACACTCATGAAATTAACTGTCTCTGAAACCTACCAGAGGGTCAGCTATGGATCAGTTCCCACTTGATGATACACTCCAACAACATGTTGTTATTGTTGTTGATTGCCTTTGAGCAAAAGACCCAAAGCCTTTCTATAACTATTGACATATATCAAAGTTCAAAGAGTTTACAGAGACAAGTTGTTTAGGAAGTAGATGCCACTCCTGCTTCCAAACCTGTCATAGAATGTTATTGGTTAAGTTGCCTGCAAAGTATAGTGACCCTATCTTTGTACAGCAGTTCTGAACCTTACCCTATCAGGAAATCAAAAGACAAATTGCATTGGGAAAATCTGCTATCACGGACCTCTCCTGAGTGCTGAAGAGCAACGATGTCAGTCTGGATAGAAAGATGCACCTAATCCAGGCCATGGTTTTCTTAATTACTTGTTATGCTTCAGAAAGTTGGACAATGACTAAGCATGACAGAAGAATAGATGCCTTTGAGTTGTGGTGCTGGAGAAGAGTCTTGAACATACCATGGACAGCCAAGAAAACAAATAGTCTGTAGGTCTGTCTTGGAGAGAGTGAAACCAAGTCTCTCCTTGGAGGCTAGGATTTTGAAACTCTGCCTCACTACTTTGGGCTTGTGGCCAGGAGGGATTGGTCCTTGGAGAAGGACATCACACTTGGAAGGGTGGACAGACAGCACTGCAGCAGATGTAGACTCCAGATGAGATGAAATGATAACAACAACATAGAAAGTTAACTTGCTTGTTGTTCTTATTATAATGCTGTCGAGAGTTGCTCTGAACCCTTTCCTACCCTGGACCAATCTCACTGTCTCTGACATACCTACCCCCTCCCCTCATTATCCCAATTATTGAATCAGCCTATCTCATCTAGGTTCTTCCTCTACTTCACTGGACCATTACCCTTCCAAGCATGATGCTCTTCTCCAAGGACTTGTCCCTCTCAGGAAAATACTCAAAGTATGTGAGACAGAGTCCTAAAATCTATGCCTGCATGGAACAACCTGGCTTTCTCCTCTTCAGGACAGACCTGTTTGTTCTCTTGGAAGTTCATGAAATGCCCAATGCTCTTCTTCAATACCACTACTCAAAGGCATCAGTCTTCTTCTGTCATCCTTATTCATTGTCCAGCTCTCAGATGCATAAAAAGCAATTGAGAAGACCATGGCCTGAGTCAGCTACACCTTAGTCTCTAGACTGACAGTTGACTTTCCTAAAGGTATTCAAACCCCCTATCTTCTTATCTGAAATCAGATGTCTTATCCATTAGGCCAAATGTTCTCAACTGGCAGTTGTTTGTTATTGTTGTTGCTGTGTGCCATCAAGTTATCTATGACTCATAGCGACCCTATGCACAACAGTTCTGAACCCTACTCTATCCTGATCCAAACTTATTGTCACAATTACTCCCATTTCCCCAGTCACTGAGTCAGTCCATTTCATTAGGGGTCTTCCTATCTTGTACTGTCTCTCTACTTTCCCAAGCATAATGTCCCTCTCCAAGGACTGGTCCCTCTTTGCAACATGTCCAAAGTATGGCAGACAGAGCTTCAGAATCCTTGGGTCCAAGGAGCAGCTTGGTTTCACTCTCCCCAGGACAAACCTGTTTGTTCCTTTGGCAGTCTATGATATATCCAAAACTCTTCTCATGCACCACAGCTCAAAAGCATCAATTCTCCTTCTATCATCACTAGCCATTGTCCAGCTTTCTGATGAATAGTGCAAAATTGAAAAGACCATGGCCTTGATCAGGCACACCTTAGTCTCCAGACTGTCAGCATTGCTCTTCAGTATTCTGGAGGGGTCCCTGGCAGCAGGCTTTCCCAATACAATTCATCTTTTGACTTCCTGGCTGCTGGTACCAAGAGTGTTGATTGTAGAGCCAAGCCAGCTAAAGCTGTTAATCTTAATCTCTTCCTGTCTATGATGCTACTAATCAGTACAGTGGTGAGAATCTTTGTTTTTTTGATGTTGAGCTCCTTTCTGCTTTCACCCAAGATCCATCTTACATTGGCTATAATATCCCTTGATAACGACCTCTTCTAAACCCTAACCTGCACATCTGGTGTGATCTGTTGATATGCTGTTTTAGTCATTTTTGGATAATTTCCATCAGAATCTTGCTTGCGTGTGATATTAATGATGCTGTTTGATAATTTCCACACTCTGTTGGGTCACCTTTCTTTGGAATGAGAACAAATATAGATCTCTTCCAGTCAGTTGGCCTATTGATTGTCCTCCAGTTTGTTTTGCACAATTTGGTGAGCACCTCCAGCGAAACATCTGTTTGTTGAAGTATATCAGTTGGTATGCTGTCAATTCCTGGAGCCTTCTTTTTGCAGTTGTTGTTGATTGCTGTCGAGTCAAGCATGACTCAGAGTGACTCTATGAACAAAAGACTTAATGCCCTTCCATAACTATAGTCAATTCCAAGTTCATAGAGTTTCCAGAGGCATGTGGTTTAGGAAGTAGATGCCACTCCTGCTTCCAAACCTGTTTTACAACTGGGAGCTCCACCAAACACCATGCACATTGGGAAACCATCCTGGTATTTGATACCCCAATGGTACAAGTTTCAGTATCACAGCAAACCCAGGTTACTTCATACTTCACATTGACAAAGAGTGATTTACAAAGTGAAAGAGTACTTGTGACTCCATATATGAAGGTAGTGTGTATAGTATGTCAGATTATAATGCTGTACTATCAGGGATAGTTTCTACCAACTCAAGAAGTGGTTAGAGTAGGGTCTTTAGTCATGCATGGAGTTTCTGCGAGCCCAGAAGGTACCTGGAAATAGACTGTCCTGTCAGAGACAGTATATCTTTCCTGATTTAGGAAACTACTAGAGTCGAGGCATCTGGCCAGAGATGGCACATTCTGTTGGACATAGAAGGTGGAGACCATGTGTTCTTCCAAATGTGAGGGTAGTATACCCTGGCACAAGATTCAGAGTGGTGTTCTGTCATGCACAATCTCTGCCAAACCTGGAGGAGCTCAGAGGCACGGGCTTGGTCATGGACAGAGCTTCTTACATCTCAAGAGCTTTCTGTAGGCAGGTTGTCATGCTAGGGATAGTGTCTCTGACAATCAAAGGGATGGTTTCAGGCATGGCAGCTGGCTGGATAGAGATGGTACACTCTGCCAGCCATAGGAGAATGGAAAGTCTACACCCATCCAAATGTGAGAGTGGCATGTACCTGCTTCCAGATAACAAGGGCACATATTTTTTGTCTTTTATAATTTTTCATGTATATTGGTTTGCTTAAAATTTTCATATATTTTTTTCATACAATTGTTCTCATGTATTATGTTTTATAAAATTACTCACCATTGGACTATGTTACCCTATCTTTTCAGGTCCTCCCCAGATCTTTCTCATTTCCTTTACCCTCACCCTCCACCCACCAAATTGTGCAGTCCTATGATTTAGTCCCTACCCAGCCTCACTCCTTTGCTCCCACCCATTCCCTCTTTAGGTTCCCATACAGGTTTTAATAGTTATCCTTCTATTTTTACAATAATGGTCTTAGACAATTAGTCCCTTACAGGACTGAGTTAGTTCACTCAGCAGAATGCTCTCCAGGTTCTCCCAAGTTATATAGTATTTTTTTTTAATTTAGGTTGTTTATTTTTCATTTCAATGAACATCTACAGAGATTTTGGGATTCCATTCATTCATTGTTGCACCCTTCTCCCCGCAAAAACCCCTCCCCCCCCCATTTGCTCCTCTCCTTGAAACGCAAAAGAAAAACTCCCTCATTGGTACACAATCCCTCCCCCCGCACCTCCCCAAACCCCACCCCCTAGCCCCAAATATAATCCACTCTACAACCCTCATTGCATACTCCTACGATAAAAATAATGCCCTAAAATATAATACTTGAAGTTTATGGGGGAGAGAATAGTCTAAAAGTATTACATAGTATTTTTTTAAAAATTGTTCTTGCGTGCCACACAGTATTCCATTCGGTGAATATACCACACTTTCCCAATCCATTCAGTCGTGGTTGGACATTTGGGCTATTTTCATGTTATTTTACACACACACACACACACACACACACACACACACACACGTTTATTTACAAAATTCTAATACACTGTTTTTGAGAACAAAATCTTCCAATTTCCCTCACCCTCCACCTATCAAATTGTAAAACCACATGGTTAATCCCCCTTCCCTCTGCACATCCTCACCCCTCTGCTTCCACCCTCCTCTACCCCCCTTGGATCTTTATACTCATTCTGCAATAATGGTTTTATACAATATTTGTCCTTTGAGACTGAATTAGTTCACTCAGCATAATGCTATCCAGTCCCTCCCAACTTAGGTAATAACTTACAAAATCATTGCTCCTGTATGATGTGTAGTATTCCAGTTTGTGAATGGACCATAATATCTCAATCCATTCATTTGTGGTTGACATTTTGGCTGCTTCTATATTCTTGTGATGGTGAATAATGCTGCAATGAACATCGGTGTACAAATCTCCATTTGTGTCTCACTTCTCATTTTCTCAGGATATATTCCAAGTAGTGGAATAGTTGGGTCATATGGGTCATATGGAATTTCTATATTCAGCTTTTTGTGGATGCACCAAACTGCCTTCAGAATGGTTGCACCATCTTACAATCTCAACTACAATGTACAATGTATAAGATTTACTTTCTTGCCACATCCTCTCCAACATTTATTACTTGCTGCTCTATTAAACTTTGCCTCTGCTGCAAGAGTGAGATGGTACCTCATTGTGTTTTTGGTTTGCATCTCTCTTATTGCCAGTAATTTGGAACATTTCTTCATGTGTCAGTTTCCCATTTGAATATCTTCCTCAGTGAAAATTCTTTCCATGTCTTTTGCCCATTTTGTAATTGGGATATCAGTCTTTTTCTTGGGGAGGTCCAAGAGTATTTGGTAAACATTTGAGACTCTTGTCTGAGATGGCATTGCCAAATGTTTGTTTCCAGTCAATAGGTTTTCTTTTCACCAAGTTGGAAAAAGGTTTTGATGCACATATGGATTTAATCTTTATAAAGTCCCATTCATCAGTTTTATCCTTTACAGATTGTACATTTCTGGCTGTATTTGTCTGGCACTTTATATCATACACTAGGCCCCGTAAGCTTAGTCTCAGTTTGTCTCTTTATGAATTTTATAGTTTGGGGATTTACTCCCAGGTCTATGATCAACCTTCAGTTGATTTTTTCCCCTTCATGTTAATGCAAATATACTGAGACTTGGGGTTTCCATTCATTTTTTGTTGCACTTTTCTCTCTGCCCACTCCCTCCCCCCCCAATTCACTCTTCTCCTTAAAAAGTAAAAGAAAAACTCTTTCACTGTTATGCAATCCTTCCCTCGAAGTCCAATCCACTGAGCAGCCTTCATTATGTACACCTGTCATGACAATAATACCCAATCATATATGCCTTTTAAAGAGTTCTTGCTCTCATCTGTTTCAATGCAATAAACATTGTTCATCCCCTCCTTCTTTGTCTTCTCTCAACCCCTATGTCAGTCCCATTTTAAAACAATGGCTCTATGCAATACTTGACCTTTTGTGACTGAGATATTTCACTCAGCATAATGTCCTACATGGTCACCCATTTTGAATAATTGCATAAGTTCCTTATTTTTCAATGCTGCATAATATTCCATTGTGTGAGTATACCTAATATTCCATTGTGTGAGTATACCAGAGCTTCTCTATCCATTTGTTTGTTGATGGGCACTTGGGTTGTTTCCAGCTCTTTGTTATTGCGAACAAAGTCACAATAACCATAGGTGTGCATATATCTGCTTGGGGGGTGGTTATGGTTTTTTTATGGTAAAGTGCTGGGTCAATTTGTATTTCTATTTGCAACTTTTTGAGAAAGCACCTTACAGCCTTCCATAATGGTTACACCATTTTACACTACCACCAACAGTGAATAAGGGTTCCAGTTTCTCCACAACCTCACCCGCATTTGATGTTTGCTGTTCTGTTAAATTTTGCTATTCTTACTAGGGATTTTGAACATTTCTTCATGTGCTTATTGGCCATCTGAATGTCTTCTTTGGTTAAATGTTTATTCATATCTTGTGCACATTTTTCAATTGGATTGTTTACCTTTATCTTTTTGTGGTGCTCGAGTATTTTATAAATTCTAGATATAAGTCTCTTGTCTTATATGTCATTGTGTTGTTGTTATTATATGCCATTGAGTCGCTTATGACTCATAGCAACCCTGTGTACAACAGCTCTAAACCCTGCTCTGTCCTGTGCCAATCTCACTGTCTCCAACACACCCACACCAATTACCCCAGTCACTGAATCAATCCACTTCATAGAGGTCCTTCCACTCCTGCGCTGTCCCTCCACCCCTCCTTGCAACATATCCAAAGTAAGTCAGACAAAGCCTCAGAATCCTTGCTTTCCTGGTGCAGCCTGGTTTAACCCTCTCTAGAATAAACTTGTTCATTTACTTAGCAGTCCACAGTACATTCAAAACTCTTCTCCAGCACTGCAGCTCAAAGGCATGAATTCTCCTTCTATCTTACTTAGTCATTGTCTAGCTCTCTGATGTATAGCAAATCATTGCAAAGACTATGGCCTATATCAGGTGCACCTTAGTCTTAATCTGTCGCTTCTCTTTTAACCCTGTTGGAGAAGTTTTTGGATGTGCATAGGGATTTGATTCTCGGAAGGTCCCATTCATATATTTTATCCTCTCCTCATTGTAGATTTTCCAGGATGCTTGACAGACTACTTATGGTGTGGATTAGGAATTCTAGAGTTCTTCCAAGCTTTTCTTTAATGAAGTTTATAGTCCTTGGTTTTAGTGTTAGGTCCTTGATCCACTTTGAGTTGGTTTTTGTGTATGGAGTGAGGTGTGGATCATGCTTGAGTTTTCTGCAGATAGTTTTCCAATTTTGCCAGCACCATTTGTTAAAAAGGCTGTAATTTCCCCACTTAAATGATTTCATCTCCTGTCAAAAATCAGTTGACCATAGGTAGATGGGCTAAATTCTGGATTCTCAATTTATATTTGTATTCTTATGTCACTGCCATAGTATATTTGAGTAACCAACTGTATATTCAACCATTTTTTGGAAGTCCTCCTCCATTTCCTTTTATTAATACAACATTTGCAAATTTGACTATGAATTGCCATTTTCACACTGCTGCTTCAGTTGTTAAAGGGCATGTCTACTAATCAAAAGGTCAGCAGTACAAAACTACTAAAGAAGAGTGGTCTTAGCAGTCTCTCCCCATCAAGATTATAGTCTTAGAAATCCTATGGAGCTGTCATACTCTGTCCTTTATGTTTGCTGTAAGACAAAATCAGCTTTCTGGCAGTAGGTTTTGTTTATTGTTAACTACTTAGAATTAATACTCAGAAAACCATAAATATCTGCACGATAGGTTTCTTCATGACATAGCCCAAATCCAAAGCCTAGATTCCAGAACAGAAAGAAAGAAGTGACAAAATCTACCAGAATGTCATGTTTCCTACTCACCACTTCCATTTGCAAATCTGTCCTGAAAGTATGGTTCTACATTTCTGTGTGCATATTCCCACCGAATTCTTCTCCTTTAATTCTATAGAGCCATAATGCCAAAGTGAAAATTTGACTAGCTGGATACTGGTAGACCATCAAGTTTGGGTTTTTTCTTTTGGTTTTAAGTTTCCTTTTTTTCTCAAGCAACTTCTTTTCCTCTCTTTGATAACAGAATCTCTCTTTTTCTGAGGAAATTTATTCCATGAGATAAAAGGAATATTAATTATTCCCAACCTTCCCTCCAAACCCATTCACATGATTATTTAAGCATACACGGGAAAATGGTGGAAACCCATGATGGAAACCAGACAAATTAGAATATTTATAAAAATTCAACATTAATGGAATTTAAAAAAATCAAGTGGTATATTGCATTTAGACTTCTTTAAAGTCCCAAAGAATAAGGATAGTAGTTTAAAGAATAAAGGTACACCTAACCCAAGCCATGCTTGTTTTGAGTTATTTTATTGTTGTTGTTATGTTCTGTAGAGTCAGATCTGACCCATTGCTGACCCTCTGGTGGGTTTTCAGGGACAGTAAATCCTATGGAAGGAGATTGCCCATCCTTTTCCCACAGAGCAGCTGGTAGCCTTGAATTGTTTGCCTTTGGGATTCTAGCACAGCTTTTTACCACTTGGCTACCAGAGCTTCCATTAGACAAACAAAACCCAAAACATCAAAACTCTAACTGAGTAAACACTGACTCATAGCTCACTCTTCATTGAATTTCTGAGCATGTAAATTGAACAGGAGGAGATTGCTTCCTTTCTCTCTCAAAGGCACTGGTGAATTTGAACCATCAGAGAGAATGTGGTGTTTGGTTTACCAATGTAACTTCCTGTGCACTAAGCTATCACAGGATGTGAAAGTTAGATATTGAATAGGAAGTACCAAAGAGAAATTGATGCCTTTGAATTGTGATATTAATCAAAAATATTGAATATACCATGAACTGCCTAAAGGACAAATAAATCTATCTTGAGAAAAGATAGCTCTGGTGCTCCTCAGAAGCAAGGATGGTAAGACTTCATCTTATATACTTTATGCATATTTTCGAGGAGGGTAGTCCTTGGGATAGGACATCTTGTTTGGCAAAGTAGAAAGTCAGTAAAGAAAGTAATACCCTCAATGAGATAGTTTGACACAATAACTATAACAACAGATTTATGCAAATTGGAGATTGTGAGACTAGGGCAGGCTTGGTCAGGGTTTCGTTCCATTGTACATAAAGTGACTATGAGGCAAGATTGACTCAAAGACTCTTAACAACAACAACAATAACAACGGTCCCTTAATTGTAACAGTTGGTTTAGGGATAACTCAATAAATGTCCTTCTTTGGATGTTTGAGTGTTGGAGAAGAGAATGCTGTCTGTTCTTCAGATATTATGAGCTCTATGGACTTTGTGAATCTGGAACTGCTAGTGTCATATTTTGAAGGAGACTGACTGAACGTGAGACAACACAGAAAAACTAGAAATAAGAAATAAAAAAAGAAACAGATCTCTGGAATAATCATTTGAGCATTGATTCCATCCATGTCTATCATCTGAGACAACCAGCATACTGAGATGAACTGAGAATCCTCTCAGTTGTAGAGAGGAGTAGGGCTTAGTTCACAGTTCTCTCAGTCCTGTCACACATTCCTTTCCAAGTACAAACTCTCATTTGTGAGAGAGATATTTATTGTTTGATCAAGTTACAATATTCAGGCCTTCTCTATAACTTATAGTAATGTTC
Source organism: Elephantulus edwardii (assembly GCF_000299155.1). Lineage (NCBI taxonomy): Eukaryota > Metazoa > Chordata > Mammalia > Macroscelidea > Macroscelididae > Elephantulus > Elephantulus edwardii. Next base: position 420,837 of record NW_006400037.1, read on the forward strand.
ATATTGCAACCAGCAATTAATGATGGGAAGTGTATGAGTTCTGTCCTCACTACCTGTTAAATCTTCTATGTTTATAGTTAGTCATGGGAAACAACTTAGGGACACATAGTCTAACAACTTTATAATTAGGAAAAAAAATAGAAAAATATTGAATACAATTCTTTTGTAGTGAGAATGATTGAGGATAATAATAATAATGTATTGGCTAATAATTTTTATCAAGTATTTTCTGAAGTTATATGAACCTAAATTCGTTTCTGAAGTTTTTTAAAAATACTTTTTAGTAATGTACAGTTAGGAGTGCAGAAAGAGTTATCATCTTCACACAATATTACAATTTAAGTGGTGAACCTAGGACTTGAAATGAGATAATTTCCTAAATCTATGCTAAGTGCTTCCAATGTCATTTGTTTCAACTCACCAGCCTCCCACAAATAGAAACTCTACAATAGAATAATTTAATTGTAGTTATCCCTTCTGTTTTCTTCCTCTATAGAATTCTGGGGGTGTAGTGTGTTATGTGTTCTGCTACAAACTAAAAGGTCAGAATTACAAATCTATCAGATGCTCTGAAGACAGTAGTATCCTCTTACTAGGATTTACAGCCTTGAAAATTCAACGAAGTGTTGCTATGAGCTAAAAGAAATGATGTTTCTACCCACACAATTTGCTAAATAAGTGCATGGCCTTGTAAAATTTACTTTATATGAATAAATCATACAAACAACTCATAGAACTGTTGGAAGTATAACTCAGGGGATATAAAATGCTTGTTGTTGTTGTTGATTGCCTTCGAGAAGAGCATGACTCATAGTGAGCCTATGAAACAAAGACCTGAAGCCTTTCTGTAACTATTGTCATTTCTCAAAGTTCAGAGTTTCCAGAGGCATGTTGTTTAGGATGTGGATGCTACTCCTGATTTCAAATCTCTCTTAAACTGGAAATGCCAATAAACACAGTCCACCATGGGTAACCATTATGGCATTTGACAGCCCAGTGGAGCAAGGTTCAGCATGGCCGTAACCCCAGGTTATCTCACTACAGTAAACTGACAGAAGAGTGCTGAGAATAGAAATAAATGTAATTTTATAATTACTGATAGTAGGAATAGTAACATTATATATTTTTTTTTTAAATTTTTATTATTTTTGTATGCGTGTACCGTCAAATCAGATCTGACTGGTACAGGAGGAGATTGTCCCTCCTTCCCCGGCAGAGCATCTGGTGGATTTGAACCGTTCGCCTCTGGAATTATAGTTGCAGCTCCTTGCCACTAGGCCACCAGAGCTCCCCAGGAATAGTAACATTATATATTTAAATGAAAATTTAGTTGATTTACGTTCCTTTAGTAAATAACTCTGGCTAAATTACAATATGAATTATAAATGTAACTTTTCATTGATGATGTTAAGGATAGGTAAAAGATAAATCTTACATTAAGCAGAAGAATTTCTGGAGCTTCAAGGGTGATTGCCTGAGACATAGCATGTGTGTGTTCTCTAACACTGAGAAGAAGCTGTTGAGGAGACATCTAAAAAATTGCAGATCATGTCATACATCAAGGGGAGCATTTAAGTTATAAAATATCCATTTTATACCTCCCAAATAATAAATCCATAAAGCTCAGGTTTATTATCAGTATCTTCCTGCAACTAAGAGCATGATATAGATAAAGTCTCCTTTGCTTAGCGACAACCAGAATTTATCAGAGTTCCTGTTGACAAAGAGATTACAAAGGCAGCTGCCTTTATCCCACCCCCTTTCATAGATGCTCCCCCACAAAGTAAACAAATGGACTGCAGACCAGCATTTAACTCTTTCCTCACCTAAAACATGAACATTAGTTGCTTTAGAGGAGAATCTGACTAGGGACTAGGTCTGTAGAGCAAATTTGCTTCAAAGTCTTCTGTGGCCCTTCAGAGCAGATCCTCATTGCTGTCTCTTAGGGCACTTCTGGTTACATTTAAATCTTCAAAATTTGACTAATTGTTGAGCTCTTAACCATATGTGCCACTTAGGACTCCTAGATAGATGGACAGACCTTTTAGAATCACTCTTATAACACTAATGCGTAGTTCCATGCTGAAATATTATAATTATTTTCTTAATTGCTTGTCTCAGACTATTTAGTGTCCAGAGTGTATTTTGTTTACTACTCTTTGTTTAGAATCTAGTATAATTCCTGGCAAAATATGAATGAATAATCTTTCAAGCATCAGTTACTTTAATAAAATCATTAAATTCCATTATAATACTTGAGGATTTTTTTTTTTAAGAAAAGTTACTCCTACTTCCCACAGGGAGCCCTGGGGGTCTATCGTAAGAAGTTGCACTGCAGTCTCAAAGGCATGTTTTTCAAATCCACCAGCTGCTCTGTGGGAGAAAATGGGCAATCTCCTGCTGTATGACTTACTGCCTCTGAAAATCCACTAGAGGGTCAGTTATGAGCTGGTTCCAATTCAACATTACACAACTCCAGCAACAACTTGTATCAGCAGAATATATTAAACAGAATAAGATGCTATAATCCCTAAATTCTCTCTTCAGTCAAATATGTTAATGATTAAAAAAAAAACAACAAAAAACCCCAAACCCTCAAAACAACAACTCTAGTTATATGTCCATGAGTTTGTTTATATAATATGCCAACCCAAGAAAGAATCTTGTAACATATGAAAAGCTATCCACTCTGTAAGTTCTCATTTACTTACATTTTTTAGAAGTTCTTTTGTTCCTCTGCCACTAAGCAGGTTAAAGAAACTATGAAATATGAAAGCCTACATCCATTTAAGATCCAATCACAGTGCTACTGAAAACTTGTTATGATATGAGAATAGAAGCTGCTTGTGTATTCTTTCCTGTAGCAAGATAAGTATCCTCCTTTACTTCTCTTCCTTAGATATTGCATTCACATATTTTTAAAAAGTTCTTATTTTGTCAATATTCTGGTTTTCAATTGCTTTCTGTCAAAGTTTTCAAATATTAACAGATCCTTTACAGCATTTTGTGGCTGGTTCCTTCATACTGGGAGAAAGCTTATATTTTAAAGTTAATGATTTTAACTTTATTATACTTCCATTCATGGCATAGTTTGACGTTTATGTTTTTTTGTTTCACTTAGGTGTTAGTGGAAAAAAGGCTTTTTTGGTTTTTTTTCCTGTTGTTGTTGCATATCGTCAAGTCAAAACTGACCCAGAGTTGACTCTTTGGTGGGTTTTCAGAGACAGTTAATTGAATGGGAGGAGATTACCCATCCTTCTCCCATGGAACAGCTGGTGGAGTTGAACAATATGTCTTTGAGATTCCTGCTCAGCTTCTTACCATTAGGCCATCAAGGCAATATACAATATTGATTCTGGATCCCATAAACAATATTGTTAAAAGAAGTGATGGCAATTTGAAAGAACAATTTATAGCTCTATATTTTGCTCCTTTCTCTTAATTAACCATGACATTTTAATATATAAAAAGTTAAGATAAATACATAATTTAAAAAATTGAATTGTTACTAGTAAAATGCAATATCATAGAAATCACAAAAAGTAAATTATTCACCAAAACAACCAATGTGATTTTTAAATAGATATATTTTTGTTTTTGTTTCAAGACATAATTATATGTACAATGTTAATTATCATCTAAAATTTTAAAATATGATTTACATACATTAAAGAATTTGAACATAGATATACTATATAGTAGAACATTAAAGAATTTGAACATAGATATACTATATAGTAGAGGATATATAAAAAGGTTTATTACTTTTTTGGATAAGATTTTAATATTTTTATTGAATCATTTGAACAACTCTTACTTAGAAAACCAGCCATGTCACAGTTTTCTCCTTAAAGCCAGCCAAATGCATTTCTTTTATTCTAGTTACTTATCTTGTTATATCCCATTACTACAAGAAACATCTAGTGTTGTTGTTAGGTGCCATCAAGTCTAGTGTGACGCACAGTAACCCTATGAAAAGCCGATCTAAACCTTGTCTTATCCTGTTTCGTCATCATCTCTGACACACTAAAGCCCATTGCTGAAGTCACTGTGTCAATTCATCTTGTTGGGAGTCTTCTTGTCCTTTGATGACCCTCTTCCTTTCCAAGCATGATGTCCTTTTTCAAGGAATAGCCTTATCTAGCTACACGGCCAAAGTGTGAAAGACAAAGCTTCACCATCTTTGCTTCCAAAGACCACTCTGATTGTACTTTTTCCAAGACGTATCTGTTTGTTCTTTTGAAAGTCCACAGAATATTCCCTACTATTTTCCAACATCATAATTTAAAAGCAAAATTCCTCTTCTTCTGTGATCCTTATTCATTTTCCAGCTCTCTGATGCATAGCAAGTGATTGAGAAGACCATGGCCTGAATCAGGCACACCTTAGTCTTCAAACTGCCATTATTGCTCTTCAGCATTTTAGCGAGATCCCTGACAGCAGACTTGTGTAATGCAAAAAGCTCCTCCCCCCTCCTCCCAAAGGTGTTTATTTTTGATCATTGCCAGTTTCAAACCCTTCTCCATCTGTCATAACATTGTGGGAACCTATGTTTTCTTTATGTTAAGATGTAATCCATATCTAAAACTGTAGTTCTTGATCTTCTGCAGCAAGAATTTCACACTCTCTTCATTTTCAGCAAGTTGAGTAATCTGCAGGTTGTTGATGAGTTTTCCTCTAATTCTGATATCCCTTTCTTCTTCATAGAGTCCAGCATCACAAATTATTTGCTCGGGATACAGATTGAATAGGTACTGAGAAAGGTTACAACCTTAACTAGCACTTTTCCTGATTTTAAATCATGCAATCTTTCTTTGCTCTGTTCAACAAGAGCTTCTTGGTCTAGATATAGATTCCAAATGAGAAGAATTAACTATTTGGAGATTCTCATTCGTCTCAATGTTAGCCATAATTTGTTATGATTCACACAGTCAAATGCCTTTGTAGAGTCAATAGAACACAAATAGACATTCTTCTGTTATCCTCTGCTTTCAGCTAGTATGCATGTGATATCAGCAAGTAATTGCAAAGACCATGGCCTATATCAGGGGCTTCTTAGTCTCCAGACTGATATCATTGCTTCTCAGTACTCTGGAGAGGTCCCTGAGAGCAGATTCTCTTTGGGAAAAGGATGAGCAGTCTCCACTTTTGTGATTTATTGCCTCTGAAACCCCCTTACAGGGTCAGCTGTGGACAAGTTCTAACTTGATGGTACATAACAATAGCAATGTATATTAGTCATTTTCCCCCAATGTGACTCATATTTTTATTGTCATTTTTAGGTGGGAAGCTGACAAAGAAATTAGTTTTCATTCATTTTCCTCCCTAGCTCTCCCAAGTTTTCCTTTTTCAGATTATGGGTTTAAAGTTAACAAATATTTACATTTGATTTTAAGAATGTAAGGAGTTTTCAAAAATTTCAATGGGATTAAAGAAATGTCTGCAAGAACATTTGATTTCCAATCAGAAAAAAACAAACAAACAAACAACCAAAATGTTGTCAGAGTGTCTTAAGTTATCTCTGTTTGGTGACATGGGATCTAAAATGTAGTCCATGTAAGATTTTGAAACCCTATGTAAAACCTTAAATACAAGGTTTTGTTTTCAGAGTATATTCACAACAGAGAAAGCACAATATGAATAAAACATGTAGAAGCAGTGTTTTAGAGATATCTAGAGCTATACCAGAACTCATCGCATGGCTGTCAAGTCAGATTGACTCATAGCTGACCCTCTGATGGATTTTCAAAGACAGTGGATCACAGGGATTGAGGTTGCCAACTTTTCTCTCCCAGAGCAGTTGGTACTTTGGGTTAGGACTGACTGCAACTCTTTGTGGACCACACCCAGAGCTCAGAGCTTTTTAAGGCTACACACTTGATTTTCTTATTAATTTTTAGAGTGTACTTCCTTCATAATACACAGACTTTAGAGAAGAGATGAAAGTAATTTCTAAATGATCTCTTTCTTCTGCTAGAGTAAATTATAATAAAAAGCCACTAACTCTGGAACTATACATTTCAGAAGGAAAGAGAAAGAAATTGAGAAAGAGATAGGGAAAAAGAAAAACACAGAAAGAAAGGAATTAGTGGGGAGGGTAATAGAGAGAGATCATTTATATGATATCTAGAAGTTTTTGAAAAATAGATCTAAATGTGTTGATCAAGATATCATCCCCAGAGTCAGTATTCTTAGCAAAACAGAGCTTAAGGTATGTACTGACACCAGGAGTGGCATAATAACTCCATTTTTCCTGAATTTAAGAGCAATTTTACTTTCCACTGAAAAACTACCAAGTATACTACAAGACCTACATAAGCAAAATGCCATATCCTTTGTAAAGAGAGTGTCATAATAGCTCCATATCCAAGGTGAGATGGTGTAAATAAACTAGGTTCTATCTAGACCCTCAGCCTTGAAGTGAGCTAGGTGCATCAGCATGCATACTATATGTAGTGGTAAAGCACTAAATGATACTGGGGGAGTCAGTGATGGAGCCATGACGGACTGCCAGAGAGCAGCTGATGTGATGGGAGCATTTCAGTAACAGCTCTAAAGAACTAGAGAAAGTATTAGGCTTTCAGGAAGTAGCTTGGCTGAATGAAAGCCTATTTCTTATTTGCATATATTCTATATTTACAGATAAGACGATATACTTAGTATGGTGTTTAAACAATTTTATGTTACTTGACATTAGGTCATGCTTTATCATGAGATTATTTATAAAGATATCATGCTAAAAATACATTAGTCCTTATCAAAAAAGTAAACTATGTTAGAAACAACCTTAACTATATTTCATCCATATCAAGATAATATTCTATTATATGGAACATCAGACAATTCAGATGTTTAGCCAAGGCAACATAAGCAGGAATTTTCCACACACAGCCACAGAAGATACTAGCCTACAGAGCACAGAGTATACACTTGGTAATGGTGTGGAAATGGTTAACATTCTTTTTGAGGTTGTTGCAGATGATACTAAACATCTCAACTGGTTCTCCACTAAGCTTTAAAACCAACATTTTCTTTATTAGCCTTTTTCTAAACAGAACTTTTCAAAGGACATTGCATATGAAGGGCATAGCTTAAGGGTGCTAAATTATAGCTAAGTAACCAAAAGGACAAAGTTTCTTTGTTAAAAAAGAATAGGAATCAGCCTTGTTTTCCTACCCTTACAGAGGGGCTTGCACTTGCTGGTCAGCCTTTTGTTTCATTCCCTCTAGCTTTCTGCCAACACTAACCTGGGCTGCTTAGGGATGATCACAACATTTCTATGTTTGTTAAAAACTTCCTTTCTCCTTCTCAGACTGCTGTTGTAATCTGAGTTGAGCCTAGATCATTAAACTCTTCTCTGTCTGCAGAACTATAGCAGGTCATCTCCACGACTAGTCATACTGATTTATTTATCCCATCCACATCCTGCATGTAAGCAGGGTCTTGAATTGTATTTCTGACTCTACTAGTGCTGTGCCTCTCCACTCTCATCTTAATGGGAAAACAAAAATCCCGGAAACACCGTTTGAAGTTCTCATCAAGGAAGGCATAGAGGATGGGGTTCAAGCTGCTGTTGGTGTACCCCAAAGCAATGCAGAAGTAGTAGCTGGAGAGGGCTGCAGTGCTGTGGGAGGTGCTCCCAAGAGCCTCCACTAGTATAAAGATGTGAATGGGGGTCCAGCAAATCACGAAGACAGCCACAACAACCAGAACCAGCCTGGTGATGCGGCGGAGGTTGCGGTCCTTCTCTCGGGAGCCTGAGAGCAGCCGCACGCTCTTTAGACGCAGGATCATCAAGGTGTAGCAGATGATGATGATGAGGACAGGAATCACAAAGGCAAAGATGAAAACGCAGAGCTTCATGAAGAGGTCCCACCAGGAATAGTCATCATCCGGAAACTGCAGGGAGCACTCAATGACATCCATATCTGGAAGTGACCAACACCAACAAAACACACACACACACACAAAACCGTTAGTATTACTGTCCTGGCTCCAATGTGTTTAAAATTTAATTTCTAATATTGGTTGCAAAGGGCTAATTTTGATGAGGTGATAATGCATAAATCAAACCACCAAATTATAGACAAACACTGTATTACCAATTTATACTTGAATATAGAAAAATAAACTCTAGAGGAACACAGATAGTGTAGTGGTAGAGAACAAATTGGAAGTTGGTTGAAATGGGGAAAAGCAGTGGCAAATATTTAACAATTGGAACATGGGATGTGCATATCTTGAATGTTGGAAAACTAGAAATCATAAAAAATGAAATAGAAGGCATGAACATTGACACACTAAGCATTAGTAAGATGAGATGTACCAGCTTTGGCAACTTTGAATCAGGTATCAATCATATGACGATATACTATGCCTTTGGAAAGTCTATGAACATAGAGAAATAATGATAGTTATAGAACAGGGCTTTCTCCCTTCCATCCCCCTCCCTTCACAGAATGATTTGACTGCAGTTAACAACAAGAATAGATGAAAGGGAGACTGGAGTAAACAGTGTTACTCTGAAGGTGGGCTATCTTGTTTTGGTTGAGGGTCCTGTGGAATGTTTGGTTGTTTTTTATTTAAGCCTCTTGTTTAGAGTCAAAACCATCTCCTGGAGGGCTTTGTATTTAAAAGTTGGTTAGGCCATGGGTCTAGTGTAATTTTAATGTAGAGGAACATTCTTCTCAGTGGTGCAGCATTGGTCTGTCAATTTGCTGTACTGAAATAACCTGGAGTGGCTATGATGTTGAACTCTGTGCCATATGCCATAATCATTACCCACAGTGGATAGTGTTTGGTGAAGCTCCCAGATTAAGACATGTTTGGAAGCAGGAGTAGCATCTCCTTTATCAACAACATGCCTCTTGAAACTCTGAAATTTGAGAAACAAAGAAAGTTACAGAAAGACTTCAGGTCTTTTGTTCATAGCATTGCTATAAGTCATCCTCAACTTGACAGTATCATCAATCATCAATCATCAATAGAAAAATGAGACTTGAAAATCTTTATTTGTTGGCAATATGTATGTACTACCAAACAAATTTATTTCATCAGCTGGTAATATGAGTTATCTGGTTTGGGGAGCTGGTTTTATGTTGATAATTTTCAGAACTGTCTATCTGAAGCATGAACACTTATTTAAATTCCTCTTTATTGATAGTTCTACCAGACCTAAAACTCTGGCAGCAAAATCTAGTATTTGTTTGCAGTGCATAATCAAACACTACAAATCTAGCCATTTAATTTAGTGTCAGCTTGTCTGAAAAAAAAATCCATTTAAAAGAAATTATTATATAAACCAATCAAAATGAATACAACATTTCTATGACCCAATCTTTGGGATTTAACTGAATGGTGGTAGTCCTTGTGATTCTTTCTGAAACAAAAGGAAGAAGAGAAGGAGGAGAGGGGTGAAGAAGAAGAAGAAGGGGTGAGAAGAACAAAACAATTAGATCAGCAGCAGCAGAAGAGCATCATCAAGGGAATTAGGAATAAAGTTCAGCAAAATGTTCAATTTTAATAACATTGACTAAATAATTTAGTCACTTCAACCATTTCCCCCTGCTTACTTAGATTCCCCCCCCCCTTTTTGCTCTGTTTCTGTTTGCTGGAAAATATTCCATTGGGAGTGATCGTAACACTAGAAAGAGCAAAAACTCAAGAGCAGCAGCTTTCCCTGGAGGCTGCTCCCCATCCTCACCATTCCTCTCTCCTCCCTTTCCGGAAGCATCAGTCAGCTTCATTTTTCTCTCCTCTGAGCAGTTAGCACAGAGCAAACAACAGATTATTTGGCTTGTAATCATGAGCTATAATACAAGTGCAATTCTTAAAATGAAAATATTTTCTCCTCACAAAAGTAAATTTCACAAATAACAAAAGAGTAATATTTTACATGATAGAATAGCATATATTAATAGTACTTTCCAAAACATTTTAATGTAACAGTTAGTAAAGAACATTATTAGAAGTTCCACTAGTCTAAAACACAAAATATAATCATCTTACTGAACTAATAGGCATTACAGTGTTATATAAAGGGGTTTTGATAGTATCCTGGTGAAACACTTAGCTTATTAAGTAGAAGATTGGTGGTTCAACTACTCTCAATAGATCCACTGAAAACAAACCTGACTATTTACCCAGAGACAGTTATTATCTTGCTTGCATCCATAGTCAATTCCTTCGGCATCAACAGCCAGGAAATCAAGACATATTGTTGTTGTCATGTTGTTACATGCCATCGAGTTGCCTATAACTCATAGCGACCCTACCTATGTACAACAGCCCTAAATTCTGTTCTGTCTTATGCCAATCTCACTGTCTTCAATACACCCATCCCGATTACCCCAGCCACTGAATCAATCCACCTCATAGAGGGTCTTCCCCTCCTGTGCTGTCCCTCCACCCTCCCAAGCATGGTGTCCCTCTCCAAGGACCGGTCCCTCCTTATAACATGTCCAGAGTATGTCAGACAAAGCCTCAGAATCCTTGCCTCCAAGGAGCAGCCCGGATTTACCCTCTTCTGGATGAATCTGTTTGTTTTCTTAGCAGTCCATGGTACATTGAATACTCTACTCCAGCACCACAGCTCAAAGGCATCAATTCTCCTTCTATCCTCCCTAGTCATTGTCCAACTCTCTGACATATAACAAGTGATTGTAAAGATCATGGCCTGTACCAGACTCACCTTAGTCTCCAGAGAGACACCATTGGTCTTCAGTACTTTGGAGAGATCCCTAACCGCAGGCTTGCCCTTTGCAGTACGTCTTTCCATTTCCTGGCTGCTGGTGTCAAGAGTGTTGATTGCAGAGCCAAGCAAACTAAAGCTGTGCAACAATCTCAATCTTTTCTCCATCTGTCCTGAAGCTGCCAATTGGTCCAATTTGTCTTGTTGATATTGAGCCTCAATCCATATTGAAGGCTTCAGTCCTTGACTCTCTGCTGCAAGTGCTTCAGGTCCCCCTCAGTTTCAGCAAGCAGGGTTGTGTCAACTGCATAACGTAGATTGTTGATAGATCTTCCACCAATCCTGACACCACACTTCTCCTCATAGAGCCCAGCCCATCAGATAATCTGTTCAGCATTCAGGTTGAAAAGGTATGGAGACAGGACACATCCCTGGCACACATCCTTCCCAATTTTGAACCATGTAGTGTTTCCTGGCTCTATCCTGACGAGTGCTTCTTGGTCCAAGTATAGGTTTCACATTAGCACGATCAAGTGTTCTGGGATTCCCATTCTTCTCAGAGTCAGCCACAGTTTGTTATGATCCACATAGTCAAATGCCTTTGCATAATCAATGAAACACAGATCATAGACATTCCTCTGGTATTCCGTGCTTTGATCCATTTAACATGAGCTACAATATCCCTAGTACCACTACCCCTTCTAAACCCAGTCTGGACTTCTGGCAGTTCTCTGCTGATGTGCTGTTCTAGTCGTTTTTGGATAATCTTCAGTAGAATATTGCGTGCATGTGAAATCAATTACATTGTTCTATAGTTTCCATAAATCTGCTGTTAGGGCCCTCTTCAGAGTGCTGAAAGAACAATGATGTCAGTTTGACGACCAAGGTGACCCTGATTCAAGCCATGGCCTTTTCAACCATTTGCTGTGCATCTGAAAGTTGGACAACAGGTAAGATTGGTAAAGAAGATTCGATGGCTTTAAGTTGTGGTGCTGGAGAACAATGCTGAATACCCTATGCACTGCCAAAAGGGCAGACAAGTATGTCTTGGAGAAGGTACAGCCAATATGCTCCTTGCAAATAAGAATAGTGAAACATCATCTGACATATTTTGGGCATGTTGTTTGTTAGAAGAACCAGTCCTTGGAAAAGGACATCTCATACTTAGGAAGGTGGAGGGTCAGTGAACAGGGGAAGATTATCAATGAGGTAGACTGATACAGTGACTGTAATGGGGGGGGGGGCTTGAGCATGTCAGAGATGATGAGGGTGGCACAGGATAGGGTGGGGCAAAAATCCATTGTTCAGTGAAGTTGTAGTTGACTTGGTAGCACTTAACAACACAATCTGACTCAAATGTGTCAGGAGAATGGCACAGGACAGGACAGGTTTCAAATCTGTTGTTCATAGGGTTGCTTTGAATTGTAGTGGACTCAAACTTACAACAATAATATCTGGATTCAATAGAGTCACAGAACCAAGTCCACTGCCATTATATCAGTTCCAACTCAAAATTGCCTCCATAGGGTTTATGAAGTTGTATAACTTTACAGAAGCAAATCTTCTGATTTTTCTTTTATGGAGTGGCTAGTCAATTTGAGCAACTGACTTACAGGTTAGCAGCTAAACTCTTTAATTACTGTGCTATCTACAGGGCAGATATATTCAACCCTGTAGGGTCCCTACAAGTCACTATGAACTCAACAGCATGCAACAATATATACAATCTTAGTGCATACCCTTTTATCAATGAAATATAAACATTCGAATGGTTATTCAAATATCAAAATATATAGCTCTTTGATTAATTTGCAATTTTGACTTTCTAAAAAAAATAATCTTTGCCCAAACAAGCTGAAGCTAAAAGAAAATTAAATCAAATCCAAAGGAACAAAGTTTGACCTAGAGTGTATCCAGCCCACTTGAATTTCAGAATCTTCTCAGGAACAGGTTTGAGGCCTTGAGCATTGATAAGCTGTGGGAGGATATCAAGAATACCATCCATGAAGAATGCAAAACATCACTACAAGGGCAAAGAAAGAAGTAAAGACCAACATGGATGATAGATGAGACTCTGAATGTTGCATTAGAGTGCTGAGAAGTCAAAGCAAAGGGAAGAAATCAAGAAATTAAGGAGCTGAACAGAATATTTCAAAGGACAGCATGGGAAGACAAAGCATTTTACAGAAAAGAGCAGATGAAAGACATTTTCAAATTATAGAATCAACCAATAGATTATAATGAAATATGAAAAAAGAAAATTAAAGTCAGAAAATCAAAAGACTTGAATTTACTCAGCATTTCAAAAGCTGAAGGAGCTGAAGAACAAATTTAAACATTGAGATTCAAAACTTTAGGATGCTTTGAGCAGATTATTAAATGATAGTCTTTGCAATTGCTTGTTCTACATCAGAAAGATACACAATGACTAGGGATGATTATAAAAGAATTGATGCCTTTGAGCTGTGGAACTGGAGAAGAGTATTGAATGTATCATGGACTGCTAAGAGAACAAGCAGATTCGTCCTAGAGAGAGTGAAAGCTGGCTACTCCTTGGAGGCAAGGATTCTGAGGCTTCATGTGAAATACTAAGGGCATGTTACAAAAAGGGACCAGTCCTTGGAGGGGGGACATCATACATGGAAGGGTGGAGAAAAAGAGGAAGAGAATAAGACCCTCAATGAGATGGGTTAATTAAATGACTGGGGTAATGAGGACAGGTATGTAAGAGACAATAAGGTTGGCAAAGATAGAGCAGGTTTCAGGGTTATTGTACATAGGGTTGCTATGAGTCTCAAGTGACAATTTTGCACATAACAACAACAACAACAACAACAGAAAGTATTAAAAGAAGATGGAGGGAGTATATAGAGTCTCTATACCAAAAGGTTTTGGTTGACACAGAAGAATTTCATTTCATTAAACAATGTATGAGTAAGAGTTTGTACTGATGAAGGAGGAAGTTCAAGCTGCTCTGAAAGAATTGGCAAGTAACAGGCCTCAGGAATTGACTATATACCAATTGATATATTTCAACAAACAACTAGCTGTCCTAAATGTGCTCAACAGATCATGCCAAGAAATCTGGAGGACAACTACTTGGCCAATTGACTGGAAGAGATCTATATTTGTTCCCATTCCAAAGAAAAGTGACCCAATAGAGTATGGAAATTATCGAACAATATCATTAATATCACATGCAAGCAAGATTCTGCTGAAAATTATAAAAAAATACTGAAAAAGCACATCAACAGAGGGCTACGAGATGTGTAGGCTGAGTTTAGAAGACTCTGTGGTACTAGGGATATTATAACTAATATTAGATGGATCTGGCTGAAAGTAGTACTGAAGGAATGACTATCTGTGTTTCATTGACTAAGCAAAGGCATTTAACTGTATGCATCACGACTGATTAATTCTTAGAAGAATGGAAATCCCAGAACACTTGCACTTATAAGAAACCTATACTTAGACCAGAAGGCAGTAATCAAAACAGAGCAAGGAAACAATGCATGGTTTAAAATCAGGAAGGGTGTATACCAGGGATGCATTCTATCTCCATGCCCTTTCAATCTATATGCAGAACAGATCATTCCGGAGGCTGGGCTCTATGAGGAGGAATGTGGCATCAGGATTGGAGGAAAACTCAACAACAGCATGCTTTATGCACATGACACAACCTTGCTTGCTGAAACTTAGGAGGACCTGAAGCACTTGCTGCAGCCTTGAATATGGATTGAAACTCAACACCAAGAAAACAAACATTCTCACCACTGTGCCAGTTGGCAGCACCATGATAGATGGTGAAGAGATTGAGATTGTTAACAGCTTTGGTTTGTTTGGCTCCTCAATCAACACTCTTAGTACTAGCTGCGAGGAAGTCAAAAGCATAACAGCATTGGCAAAGTCTGCTATGAGGGACCTCTCCAGATACTGAAGAGCAACAATGTGAGTCTGGAGAATAAGGTGTGCCTGATGTAGGCCATGGTCTTCTCAATTACTTGCTATGCATCAGAAGGATGGATAATGACTATGAATGACAGAAGAAGAATTGATGCCTTTGAGCTATGGTGCTGGAGAAGAGTATTGAACATACCATGCATGGCTAGGAGAACAAACAGGTTCAGCCTGGAGAGGGGGAAACCAGGCTGCTCCTTGGAGGCAAGAATTCTGAGGCATCATCTACATACTCTGGGCATGTTGCACAGAGGACTATTACTTAAAGAGGGATTTCATGCTTGGGAGGGTGGAGACAGCACAAGAGAGGAAGAACCTGGATGAGATGGATTGACTCAGTGACTGGGGTGATAAGGGTAGATGAGTCAGAGACAATAAAGTTGGCTTCAGATAGAGCAGAGTTCAGAGCTGTTATACACAGCGTCTCTTAAATCACAAGCAACTTGACAGCATATAACAATAACAACATACTCTCTTAATTTTATATTTATTTTATTCTGATTTATTTACAAAGTTTAAATACATTGTTTTTCACAAAAGATCTTTCCATTTCCTTCACCCAACCCACCCATGGAATTGTGCAACTCTATGATTAACATCCACCCTCCCATCCTCATTCCTCTATTTCCACTCTCTCCCCACCCCACCTTGGATCCTCATACTCCTTCTACAATTTTAAGTTTATACTATTTCTCCTATATGTTTGTCCTTGTGGGACTGAGTTAATTCACTCAGCATAATGCTCTACAATTCCTTCCAAATTAGGTAGTAATTTACAAAATCATTGCTTCTGCATGCTGCGTAGTATTCCATTGTATGAATGTACCACAATGTCTCAATCCATTCATTTGTGATTGGACATCTGGGTTGTTTCCATGTTCTTGTGACTGTAAATAATGCTTGTTTCCACATTCTTGTAATTGTGATAAAGCTGCTACTAACATTGGTGTACAAATTTCCATTTGAGCTTCAGTTCTCATTTTCTTGGTATATATTGCAAGCAGTGGAATAGCTGGGTCATATGGAATTTCTATGTTCAGTTTTTTGAGGAAGTACCAGACTGTCTTCCAGAATTGTTGTATCATTGTATAATCCCACCAACAATATTAAAAAGTTTCACTTCATCCCCAATACTTCCAATACTCAATACTTGCTGTCCTGTTAAATGTTGCCACTGCTGCAGGAGTGAGATGGTATCTCATTGTGGTTTTGATTTTTGCATCTCTCTATTGCCAGTGATTTGGAGCATTTCTTCGTAAGTCTGCTGGCCATTTGAATATCTTCCTCTGTGAAAATTCTTGCCATGTCTTTGCCCATTTATTAATTGGGTTATAAGTATTTTTCTTCTGGGAGTCTAGGAGTATTCTATGAACTTTGGTTATGAGACTATAATCCGAGATGGTTATTGCCAAATGTTTGTCCCCAGTTAGTAGGTTTTCTTTCACCCTGTTGGGAAAAGTTTTTGATGAACACAGGGATTTAATCTTTAAAAGCTTCCATTCATCAATTTTAACCTTTTCAGATTGTACATTTCTGGCTGTATTTGGCAGTCTCTTTATACCATAGACTAGGCCTTATAAGCTTGATCCCAGTTTGTCTCTTAGGAATGTTATGGTTTGGGGCTTTACTCTCAAGTCTCTTCTCCACCTCGACGTGGTGATTTTTTTGTATGGTGTAAGATGTGGATCCTATTTCAGCTTTCTGCAGATAGCGGTCAAGTTTGGCCAGCACCATTTGTGGAAGAGGTGTCATTTTCCTATTTGAAAGGATTTATTTCCTTGTTGAATATCACTTGATCATAGATAGCTGGGTCTATTTCTGGGTTCTTAGTTCTGTACCACTGATCTACTTGCCTGTCATTGTACCAGTTGTTGTTGGTTTTTTTGTTAAATGCCGTAGAGTTGTAGACGACCCATAGTGACCCTATGAACAATGGTCTTGAACACAAAATTTTCATCTTTTCTCCAAGTTCATAGAGTTTCAGGAGGCAAGCTTTTTTTTTTTTTAAGTGGATGCCACTCCTGCTTCCAAGCCTGTTTTGAGAGATACACAAAAAAGACAGGCCTGAGTGCTGCAGGCCCAAGAGCCCAAAAGCCTTTTTAAATACGAGGCCAAATCCAGTCAGCTCACAACCTCTTGCAAGCAAACCCACACCCTAGTCTCAACCCCAGACCAGAAAATACACTATTACAGAAACCAACTGGCTGTTCCATTCAGTATCATGCTGTTTTAGTCACTACTTCTGTGTAGCAGGTTTTGAGGTTAAGGAGTGCTATATCTCTCACTGTTTTTGTTACGTGTCATCGAGTCGCTTGTGACTAAGCGACCCTATGTACAAGAGCCCTAAACCCTACTCTATCCTGCACTAACTGCATTGTCTTTGACACACATACTCGCATTACCCCAATCCCCATTACCCCAGAGACTGAATCAATGCATCTCATCGAGAGTCTTCCTCTACTATGCTGTCCTTCCACCCTCCCAAACATGATGTCCCTCTCCAAGGACCAGTATCTCCTTGTAACATGTCCAAAGTATGTCAGATGAAGCCTCAGGCTCTTTGCCTCCAAGGTGCAGCCCGGTTTCACCCCCTCTAGGATGAACCTGTTTATTCTTCAAGCAGTCCATGACTCTTTTCAAGACTCTTATTCAAGACTCTTTTCCAGAACCAGAGCTCAAAGGCATAAATTCTGTTTCTGTCATCCCTAGTCATTGTCCAGCTCTCTGAAGCACTGCAAGCAACTGCAAAGACTATGGCCTGGATCAGGTGCACCTTAGTCTCCAGACGGACGTCATTGCTCTTCAGTATTCTAGAGAGGTCCCTGACAGCCAACTTCCCCCAATGCAATTCATCTCTTGATTTCCTGGCTGCTGGTACCAAGAATATTGATTTTGGGGCCAGGCAAACAAGCTGTTAACAATATCAATCTCTTCACCATTCATAATGATAAATCAGAGTAAAATGAAAATTTTATTTTAAAAAAAGTCTGAGGAAGATCCTTGTTTATTATTGATATATAAAATAAACATATCAACATAAAGAACACAAAAATTCCCACCACTGGACCAACAGGCATCATCATGATAAATGGAGAAAAGATTGAAACTGTCAGTGACTTCATCTTACCTGGATCCACAATCAATACCCACACTTGGTACTAGCAGTTGGAATATCAGGAGACACATTGCACCGGGAAAGTCTTCAGTCAAGGACCTCTCCAAACCATTAAGCAATGATGTTAGTTTGAGGACTAAAGTACAGCAATTCAAGCCTTGGTCTTTTTAGTCACTTGCTGTGAATCTGAGAGCTGGATAGTGAATAAGAGTGACAGAAGAATCCATGCCTTTGAACCATGGTATTGGAGAAGTGTACTGAGTGTCCCATACTGTCAAAAAAAAACAAACAGATATGTCTTGGAGAATGTGCAGCCAGAGTGCTTCTTGGAGGCAAAGATGGTAAAACTTCATGTCACATGCTTTATGCAAGTTGCGTGTTGTTGTATACTGACCCATAGCTGACACTCCAGCAAGTTTTCACAGACAATAAATTGCATGACAGGGGATTGTCTATCTTTCTCTCACAGAGAAGCTAGGGGATTAGAACAAAGTGCCCTTAGGTTGGCAGTGAAGCTCCTTAGCACTAGGCCACCAGAGCTCCTCCCTTGCACGATTATAGGAGAGGCTATTCTTCGAGAGGAACATCATGCTTGGGAAGGTGGAAGAGAGGAAGAACCTTAATCAGGTTGACACAATGACTGCAGCAATGGGCTTAAGCATGTCAGAAATTATGAGAACAGCATAGGACAGGATTTAGATCTGTTGTTCATGGGGACATTTTAAGTTATACTCAGCTTAACAACATCTAACAAATACTGTATGTGGGCTAATCTAGAACAAATGTTCAGTGATATGTCAGCTGCAAAAGGACAGTTAGGATGCTGTTACTACTGTATATATAAAAAGCTAACACATAGAAAATATCTTAGAGGGTTAATGAATGAAAATAATGGAAGAGAGGAGCAAAAAGAAATAAGCTGGGAGTGATGGATGGCCGGAAGGAGCAACTGACAGCACTGTCTGTGCTGCTCTCACAGTTATTTGGGGGGATAACTGCTGTCGAGCTTGACCACGTGGGACCCATTAACTCAGGCAGTGACCACCCACAGCCACTTGACCTTGGAGGAGCAAGTGGGCCACCAGAGGAGTGACTGCCCCCAGCCACCATGTACCCACCATGTGACCCCGGAGGAGCGACCACCCACCACCATGTGACCGCACGAAGAAGCCCGCCATTGCATAAACCCCAGGTGGTGCCCAAGCCCCATGCTCCCGTGCCACCCCCCCCAGCACCGTGCCCCAGCCTCCTCCTTTACCCCCCTGCCCCCCATGCAATATTATTCAAAATTGGTGACCCTGGAGGATGTTATGCTGAGTGAAGTATCTCAATCACAAAAGGACAAATACTGCATGATGCCACTGCTGTATATAAAACAGGAATGACCTCGGGGTTGGAAGGAGACTGAGAAAATGGGTTCAATAATGTATACTTCATTGAAACAGATGAGGGAGAAAACTATTTAAAAGGGATATGTGATTAGGTATTTTTGTCATGATGGGAGTCCAGAGTGAAAGCTGTATAGTGGAGTGGATCTGGGGGGGAGGGATTATAAAACAATGAAAGAATTTTTCTTTTACTTTTCCAAGAGAGGAGTGTACTGAGGGGGAGAGTTGGGAGGGGGGAAAAGTGCAACAATGAATGAATGGAAATCCAAAGTCTCAGTAGATTTTCATTGAAATTAATACTAAAAAAAATAAAATAAAAAATAATAAAGCAAACTTGAAAGAAAAAGAAATAAGCTTTGTGAAAGGAGAAGCAATGTACGATAGGCATTTGATTAGACATTTGGTAAATTAATTATAATTATAGTTATAATTATAGTTATATAATTATAATGAATGCTATAGAACAATAAATTATCAAATGAAAAACCAGTACCATAAGCTTAAAAAATAGATTTGATGCATTTCATTAACCTCACCTCAAGGAATACATTGCTGCACTTTGTCCAAGACAAATTTTGTTTGTTCTTTTTATAGTCTATGGGATATTCAATACTATTCACTGATACCACATTTCAAAAGCATTACTAATTCTTCTATCATCCTTATTCATTGTACAATTTTCAGATGCATAGGATGCAATTGAAAAGACCATGACTTGGATAAGGCAAATTTAAATTTTAAAATTGACATGACAGCAAATTGTTTTTATGTGTATTTCTATGTAATGTTTATTCCCCTCCCTCCAATGATTATATATAGTGTTTGTTTATAATAAAACATTGAGATTTTTTTTTACATTATCCTGACCATCAGTATTGTGAACTGAAGTTTCTTTGGCTTTTAGTCTAAAAATGATGTTAGTTATAGAACAGAGTTCTGTACAGAAACGATGTTAGTTACTGAACAGAGTTCAGGTCTTTTGTTCAAAACTTACTCTCAGTTATATTCTACTTGACGACACTTAACCATAGCTACATGAAACTAGTGCTGTTATATCTAGAGGAATACTCTTCCACACTGTACATCACTCTTTGTCAATGTGCAGTGTGAAGTAACCTGGGTTTGATGTGATGCTGAACCTTGTACCATTGGGGTATCAAATACCAGAATGGTTTCTCAATGTGGACAGTGCTTAGTGGAGCTTCCAATTATAAAAGAAGTTTGGAAGCAGGAGAGGCATCCACTTCCTAAACCACATGGCTCTGAACAAGTTCTATGAACTTGGAGGAATGACAATATTTATGGAAAGGCATTAGATCTTTTGTTCAGAGAGTACCTATGAGTCGCACAACAACAACAATATACATCCCACTTCGTTTTGTTTCTCAGAAGCATTTCGCTTATTTGCGGACTCTTTCCTCTCCAAATAAACTTGCCAATTTCTCTTTTGATCTTGAAAAATGAATTTGGCATCTGTATTAGTATTGCATTGAACATGCAGATTATTTTTGGTAGTATTGTCATTTTCACAATATTGAGTCTTCCTATCCACGAACAGGGCACATATTTCCATTTCTTTAGGTCTTTTATTGTGTCTTGCAAAAATGTTCTGTTGTTTTCTTTGTATAGTTCCTTTGTATCTCTTGTTAGGTTCACTCTCATGCATCTCAATTAGTTGTTGGCTAACAAAGTCAAGCTGGAGACTAAGGTGTGCCTGCTCCAAGCTATAGTCTTCACAATTGTATGCTATATGTCAGAGAGCTGGACAATGAATACGGATGATAGAGAACTGATGCCTTTGAGTTGTGGTTTTGGAGAAGATAGTTGACTATAACATGGACTGCTAGGATAATGAACAGGTTCATCTTGGAGGAGGGGGAGACTGGACTGTTCCTTGGAGGCAAGGATGATGAAGCTTCATCTGACATACTTTGGGCATGTTGCAAAGAGGTCCTTGGAGAGGGGTATCATGTTTAGAAGGGTGGAGGGACAGCATAGGAGAGGAAGACCCTTGATGAGATGGATTGATTCAGTGACTGGCATAATGGGAGTAGGTGTGTCAGAGACAATAATAAGGTTGGTACAGGTTTAGAGCTCTTGTACATAGGGTTGCTATAAGTCACAAGTGACCCAGCGACACATAACAACAACAATAATTGTAAACAGTATTGCTTTCTTTGTTTCCTTCACTGAGTTTTCTTTGTTACTGTAGAGGAATTCCACTGATTTTTGGCTATTTATCTTATATTTTGCCACTCTACTAAATTGGCCTATTAACTCTAACAGGTTGGGGTTTTTTTGGTTGACTCTTTGGGGTTTTCTATGTACACTATCATATCATCCACATAGAGTGATATTTTAACCATCTCTTTGTTGATCTGGATGCCTTTTATTTCCTTCTCTTGTCATATTGCCTTAGCAAGCACTTCCAGGACAATATTGAATAGAAGTGATGACAGTGGAAATCCTTATCTAGTCCCTGTTCACAAGGAAAATATTTTTATTCTTATTCCATTGAGAATGATATTGGCTCTTGGTTTTGCATATATACTTTTCACTATGTTGAGGAAATACCCTTTTAGTTTCTATTTTGCTCAGTGTCTTAATCAGGAAGGGGTTTGTGATATGAAATTGAAATGAAATTAAAAAGTTCCTTGAAACAAATAAAAGCACAACATACTAAAACATCTGGGATACAACTAAGGTGGTTCTCAGGGGGGCAGTTCATAGTGATAGGTTGTTGTTGTTGTTGTTATGTGCCGTCGAGTCGTTTGCGACTCATAGCGACCCTATGCACAACAGCCCTAAACCCTGCTCTATCCTGTGCCAATCGCACTGCCTCTGACACACCCATCCCGATTACCCCAGTCACCGAATCAATCCATCTCATAGAGGGTCTTGCCCTCCTGCACTGTCCCTCTACCCTCCTAAGCATGATGTCCCTCTCCAAGGACCCATCCCTCCTGGCAACATGTCCAAAATATGTCAGACGAAGCCCCATAATCCTTGCCTCCAAGGAGTTGCTTGGTTTAATCCTCTCCAAGATGAATCTGTTTGTTTTCCTGGCAGTCCATGGTACATCCAGTACTCTTCTCCAGCACCACAGCTCAAAAGAATCCACTCTCCTTCTGTCCTCCCTAGTCATTGTCCAACTCTCTGATGCATAACAAGCGATTGCAAAGACCATGGCCTGTATCAGGCGGACCTTAGTCTCCAGAGAGACACCATTGCTCTTGAGTACTTTAGAGAGGTCCCTAACAGCAGACTTTCCCATCACGATACGCTTTTTGATTTCCTGACTTCTGGTGCCAAGAGTGTTGACTGTGGAGCCAAGCAAACTGAAGCTGTGAACAATCTCAGTCTCTTCACCATCCATCCTGACTCTGCCAATTGGTCCAGTGGTGAGAATCTTTGTCTTCTTGATATTGAGCCTCAGTCCATACTGAAGGCTGCAGTCCTTTACCCTCCGCAGCAAGTGCATGAGGTCCTCCTCAGTTTCAGCAAGCAGGGTTGTGTCATCTGCATAACGCAGATTGTTAACAGATCTTCCACCAATCCTGATGCCACAATTCTCCCCATAGAGCCCAGCCTCCCGGATAATCTGCTCTGCATACAGGTTCAAAAGGTATGGAGACAGGACACATCCCTGGCGTATACCCTTCCCAATTTTGAACCATGAGGTGTTATCGTGCTCTATTCTGACCACTGCCTCTTGGTCCAAGTATAGGTTTCGCATTAGCACAATTAAATGTTCTGGGACTCCAATTCTTCTCAGAGTCAGCCACAGTTTGTTATGATCCACACAGTCAAATGCCTTTGCATAATCAATGAAGCACATATAGACATTCTTCTGGTATTCGTTGCTTTCAGCAACAATATCCTTAGTACCACGACCCCTTCTAAACCCAGCCTGGACTTCCGGCAATTCTCTGCTGATGTGCTGTTCTAGTCGTTTTTGGACTATAAGACTAGTGATAGGTACACACATAAAAAATGAAGAAAGAAGATCAATGATCAATGATCTAACTCAACACCTTGTAGAAAATTAACAACAAACTAATCACAGAACCCCTAGAAGAAAAGAAATTATCAGGACAAGAGCTGGAATCAGTGAGATAGAAAACAGAAAAACAATTGAAACCACCAATAAGACCAGGAGCTGGTTTTATGAAAGAGAAAATAAAATTGACAAATCACTGGCAATTAGCAAAAGAAAAAAAGAGAAGTCACAGCTAACTCGATTACTCTGATAAGTGAAAATCTAGTGGAAAGGGACAAATTCCTTGAAACTCTTGCCTTACCCAGATTGACATGATCAGATGTAGAACACTTAAACAAAGCCATCACAAATGGAGAAATTGAGCAGGTTATAAAAAGACTCCCCCACAAAAAATGTCCTGGACCATACTGCTTTACAGCTGAAATCTACCAAACATTCAGGCTATATTTATCACCAATTCTATTTAAGATATTTAACAATATAAAAAAAGATAAAAACAGTACCAGAGACATTCTATGAAAGAAGCATATTCCTAACCAAAACCAGGCAAAAATATTATCAAAAAGAAAATCACAGATTATTATTTCTCATGAATAATTGCAAAATCTCATGCAACAATCCTTAACAATATTCCAGTCAACAGAATCCAAAAATATATTTAAAAAAATTCATCATGACCTAAGGGGGATTCATAATAGGTATGCAAGAATGGCTCCAAATAAGAAAAACAGTCAACATAATTCACCACATTAAGAAAGCAAATGACAAGAACCTAGCGATTGATGTAGAAAAGGCATTTGAGAAAATTCAGTATCACTTCCTGATTAAGACACTCAGCAAAATAAGAAATAGAAGGGAATTTCCTCAACATAGTGAAAAGTTAATGTGCAATACCAAAAACCAATATCATTCCCAATGAAGAAAGACTAAAAGCATTTTATTTGCGAACACAGACCAGACACGGATGCTCATTGTCACTCCTTTTATTCAACACTGTATTGAAAGTACTGGCTAAGACAATATGACTAGAAAAGAAAATAAAAGACATCCAGATTGGCAAAGAGGTGGTAAAATCATCGCTATATGCAGATGATATGATTGTGTACACAGAAAACCGCAAGGACTCAACAAAAAAACTGTCAGAGCTAATGTATCAATTTAGTAGAGTGGCAAAATAAAAGATCAATATCTGAAGGAAACCAAGAAAGTAATACCATTTACAATAGTCAAATTGAGATATTTGGAAGTGAACCTAACCAGAGTCACAAAAGACCTGTTCAAAGAAAACTAAAGAACATTTCTGTTAGATACTATAAAAGACCGAAATAAAAGAGAAAAAATGTTCTCTGTTCATGAATAGGCAGACTCAATATTGTGAAAATGACAGTCCTACAAGAAGCAATCCACATGTTCAATACAATCCCAATCCTGGTATCAAATTCATTTTTCAAGGAGATCAAAAAGTAAATTGTCAAGTTTCTTTGGAGAGGCAAGAGACCCCAAATAAGAAAAATCCTTCTGAGAAACAAAAATGAAGTGGGAGATATAGCACTCCCTGACCTCATATCTACTACACAGTGGTAGTAACCAAAACAGTATGATACCGTTCAATGACAGGCACATAGACCAAAGAAACAGAATTGAGAACCCAGTAATGGACCTCTGTATCTATGGTCAACTGACATTTGACAAGGAAATAAAACCTATCAAGTGGGGAAATGACAACCACTTCAACATATGGTGCTGGGAAAACTGGACTGCTACCTGCAGAAAGCTGAATCTACATTTCACATCATACACAAAAATCAACTCAATGTGGATCAGAGACCTGGGAGTAAAGCCCCAAACCATAAAGTTCATAGAAAAACTGGGAACAGGTTTTGAAGGCTTAGTCCATGGTATAAAGAGACTGACAAATAGAGCCAGAAATGCATAATATGAAGAAAATAAAATCCATGAAGGGAGCTTTCTAAAGATTAAATCTCTGTGCTCATCAAAACCTTTTTTCCAATAGTGTGAAAGGAAAGCCTGCTGACTGGGAAAAAGCATTTGGCTATACCATCTCAGATAAGGATCTCATAACAAAAGTTTACAGAATATTCCTGGGCCTCCAGAAGAAAAAGACTGATAACCCAATTATAAAATGGGCAAAAGGCATGGAAAGAGTTTTCATAGAGGAAGACATTTACGTGCCCAATAGATACATGAAGAAATGCTCAAAATCACTGACACTAAGAGAGATGTAAATCAAAATCACAATGAGATACTGTTTCACCCCAGTAGCAATGGCAAAATTTAGCAAGCAATAAATGTTGGAGAGGGTATGGAGAGGTGAGAATCTTATATGCTGTTTGTGGGATTGTAAAATGTTAAACCCACTCTCGAAAGCTTTTTGGCATTTCCTCCAAAAGTTGAACATAGATACTTGGTATGACCCAGCTATTTCACTACTAGGAATATACCCAAGGAAATTAGAACTGAGACAAAAATGGAGATTCATTTGTACACCCATATTCACAGCAGTGTTGTTCACTATTGCAAGAACATGGAAACAGCCCAAATGTCCAACTACAACTGAATGGATTGGGAAATTGTGGTACATTCACACAATGGAATACTACACAGCACTCAGGAGCAACAATTTAAAAAATACTACATAACTTGGGAAAAGGGAGCTCTGGTGGCCTAGTGGCAAGACGCTGCACTGCAATCCCAGAGGTATGCGGTTCAAATCCACCAGATGCTCTGCTGGAGAAGGAGGGG